>NW_020884873.1:6659399-6983726 GCF_003945725.1 Corapipo altera | reverse complement strand
GCCGAGCCGCCCCAGGGCCCCCAGCCCGAGCAGCCCCCGCCGCCGCCGCCGGGCCAGCCCGACCCGCTTCAGCACCACCAACAGCTCCCGGCTCAGCCGCCGCCGCCCGCGGGCAAAGCGGCGCCGGCGGGGCCCGGGCGGGCGGCCGGGCACCAGCACCCCCCGCCGCAGCCACACCAGCACCCCCCGGACAAGGACGGCAGGGAGAAGGGCTGCTGCGCCGCGCTGCTCCAGCACAAGACCCCCCAGGCCATCGGCAAAGGCGTCCTGAGCCGGAGAGCGGAGTGAGTGCGAAGGGGGAAGGGGGCGGGCAGGGGTGGCGGGGGCAGCGGGAGCCGTTCCGGGCCCGACTCCGAGAGGGAACTGGGTTATACCCCCCTGCAGCCTCGCACGGGGAGAGAGGCAGTGTGTGGGTGGGTGGGGGAATCCCTCCCTCGATGCGTTCTCGGGGAGAGCAAGGCAGAGTGCAACGAGGAGCCAGGATGCTGCTTCCAAGAGGCATCAGCCTCCCGGTTCGCCGCGCTCATTTCTGTGGACAAGTGTCTGTGGCCCGTGGGAAGCCCCTCGGGCTACTCGCCCGCGGTGCTCACACACGGCATCGTGCCTTGTTTGTCTGTCAGAAATAAACGAGTCCTGGATCGACGAGGAGTGAGTGCGGTTTAGCCCAGGCAGGGAGAAGCCTCGCAAAGAGCGGCGGCGTTGTGGTCGCTTCTCTTTGCCTTAAGTCGCTGGTATCTGTCAGAAAAACCCGTCATCCCTGGAGTGAGCTGGGGTTTTCCTGCCCGCGCTGATGTAAGGGGTGCATTATATTGCACGTGATGTGTGTATGTTCATAGAGATACAGATACTGTACACGGCTTTGACATTTAGGGTGCTTACTGCCCTAAATGTGTGTGGGTTGTCTTTTTTTTTAATTTAATTTAATTTTATTTTCATTTTTTTCTGTGAGTGGCACCTGACGCTGATCCAGCTCTTCAAAAGGACAAAGTATTTTTTGTTGGTCTTTGCTCTTCAGTGAAGAAAGCTTGACTAATAGTAGTGAATACTGGTAATGATCTGTGTGCATGCATGTGTAGTAAACAAGGATGAGCATTCCAGCACTATAGGTGGTGGAAGAGGCTACTACTGAAGAGCAACATTCTGTTGGATTGTGTATTCAGTATATACCATCAGTTCACCAGCTGGTAATTGCAACTGCAGTCAGTATTGTAATTTCCTTTGTTTAGGCACTTTGAAAGCAGGGGAATGTTTTCTGGTTGAAAGCCAGGGTTAGTGAAGTTAGGAGAAGGAGCATAGTTTCTGCTGTGGCTTCTTTTATGTAAGAAAGAATCTGATATAAGTAGTAAAACTAGATAGAAATGTCTTTTGTAGAATGATCTCTCTTGTTTTGGTTATAGTAATGTCCAAACAAATGAAGTACACAGCACACTGTATAGCCCAAAACGTCTTCCTTGTCTCTTTTGACAATTTAAATAAAAGGGACCCTTCTCTCTTATGTTTGTTTTGAACACACAAGCAGAGCTACAACGTGAAGCTGGATTTTCAGCTGGTGTAAGTGGAGTTACACCACTTCATAACAGCTAAGCATCTATCATGATTTTATGAAAAAATCAGTGAAGATACTACTATTGAAAGAAACACCATTAAAGGAATAAATACAGTCAAGGCATGCTTGAATCCCAAAAGGCAGATCCCTGCTTCTAAAATACTGCACTGTAAGACTCAATTTTGCAATCACAACTTAAAGGAAGTGAGTGGGCTACTCAAGTACTAATACAGGTAGTAAGCATTTAAAGGATCTGGCTCCTACTCATCATGCAAGAGCTGGAGTTTAAAAAAAGAAGTAGGGCCAGATGCTGAACTCATGCCGATTGGTGTAAACCCAGAATACCGTGCTTTAAGTCCCTGAAGTCGAACCAGTAAGAAACCCATATAAAAATGCATAATCAACCTCATTGTTTTTTCAAGAGTGACTCCCTGCAGTGAGGGCTCTGTTAGAAACATCGTCTCAGCAAGGGCTTTCCTTGCTTCTGAGCAGAGTTTTTAACATACGTCATTACACAGGCTGAAGAATCAATTTCTGTGCATAAGCCTAAATACTTCCTTCTTATCTGAGCTCTTTTTGCAGTAGGGTTTGACTGGGGGAAGAGCTGTAGATTTTTTTACTTCATGCCAAAATGCACAAAGAGAAGTGCACTAAGAACATAGCTGATTGCTGGTATATCATATGATAATCTTTATATTTCAGATGGATAGATAGATAGATAGAGGGATGGATGGAGCCTTTTTGTGGAAAGTCAGGGCTGCTGCTGGGGATAACAGAGCAATCCCTGCAGCATTCTTCGCTCAGGAAGATTAAAATAGACTGCTTATGTTTCCTTCTATAGCTTAGGCAAACCAAAATCTTTGTATAGAAAAGGGAATGCGAGAGAGGCCAAACATTTCTCACTCTGGCAGGTTCTTTTTTACCCCCCATTGATTGTGTACGCTGGGTTTCATCCTCTCTTTTGTCTGTTAGAAGAAAATCAAAGAGACTGCAGAATCTAACTTACAGGCAACTTGGGTGGAGGGTGAGGAGTCTTTCACCACCTATTGACAGGATGCCCAATATGCCTTATAATTCAGCTGGCCAACCTGAGAGTTGTATTTTTGCTTTTGTGTGACAGCAGGGGACATATATGTTAATACCTGCACAGACCAGGTGCCTGCGCTCTCTTCCTTCCTCCCCTCATCTAAACATGCTTTTCCCTCTGTTAAAAAACCTGAAATTCAACATTATCTATTTTTTTTTTTTCACTTAACCAAGAGTATAGGACTGACTGTTCACTACAGAAAATGGCCACTCTAAACAGAACAGAAAGGATATTTTAGCATGTCGGGAAGCAGTGACTGAAAGCAGGGGTTAAAGCAGCACCCAGGCAGTGCCAGTAATGGAATTTCCTCTGCCTCTCACAAAACGGGAGGTTCAGGCAGCACATTTAAGTGTACTTGTGCTCACCCTTCTCACCTCAGACACAGCCCAGGGATTTTACTCATTTTGAGTCAAGTTTGAGGGTTTTTTACAGCCCAGCTCACCTCAAGCTCTGGAAAGAAATGAAGACCTGAGCTTTTGGACACATGTGACTTATTCATGTCAGCTGGGGCAGTCTTCCACAAGGGATTCGTAAGGAAAACCAACTGAAGCATCTCTCTTATTTTACAGAAAACTTCAGTCTTCTTTTTTTCTTTTTTTTTTTTTCTTTTTAAACTGACAACTTTTCTTTCTTTAAAGCCTTAAAAAAAAAAAAGCCTACATTTTAAAAGGGGACAAACCCAAGCCCATCTCTAAAAATGGAAGAATTCCTGAGTTATGCAGAGGCCTCTAATTGTTGCTGCATGTCTTTGTGTGAGAAAGGTAGTACTGAGCTTGCCTATGAAAGGAGCAGAGAAAAAGTCAGAAGATTCTTGCAGAGGTTTTCAGCAAGAATTAGGCTGATTATTATTCCGCGGCATCTGTCTCTCTCTACCTTAGGAGGCTATTGCATAAGCACCTCACAGCTTTAAAAACAAAAAAATAAGGTCATTCGTCATGGAATGTTTTGCTTCAAAAATACAGGTTGCCAAATTAGCATAGCTCAGATCACCCTTACTAGGCAGCTTCTTGTCTTAAGGGACCATCTCGGAGTGTCGGCAAATCCTGTGAGTGTAAATTTTCCTTCCCTTCTTTATCAGAATACCACCTTCTTTGCCAATCCCCAGTACCCTTCACTGAGTATCAGGGAAATGCCAGAGGGTTGAATTTAGCAGATTACGTCTAAATGACCCAAATCCTGCTGGTTTTTATCAGTGAAACTCTCAGTAGGAGCTCTGTGTATGGAGGGACTTCAGATTCTGAGCCCAGGCATTAGTGGGAAAACTCGCTTCGATAAATACAATTAGAGTAATAGGTAATAATCCATTATAGTTCCCTTCATCAAAAGACATGGGTGCAATTTACAAACATTCTGTATTAAAGTGGCATTGAAGTCCTCTTTAAACCGTGTCACCAACAGTGAAAATAAGACATAGAAACAGTATTTGTCTGCCATGACATAATGAATCCAAGTACTGCCTGTAAATTATCAGCCCGTGTTTGCTCTGCAAGGTATCCCCTCATGCAAAACAAATTCTTAGAGCTCTTGGAAGAATTTTGCTAAAATCACATTTTCACAGAGGTCTTAAAGCTCATTTTGGATTTGCATTGGGTTGAAAACTATTTTATTTTATTTTGTATTGGTCTAGGACAGAATTTTTTACCATAGTAAAGAGGCAAGTTTTAAAAGACAATGTAAAAGTCACTTAGTTGCCATTGTGGTCTGAGACTATTTGTTTAGGTTTTTTTTTTTTATTTCAAAAGCTCAATTATGTAACTTTAAAATAAAAATATTGCATATGCAAAGGTGCTGTTTACCATAATTTTTCTTTTTAACTATGCATTGATGTTCTATTCTATGGATTATCTCCAGGGTAAAGGCATTAGAAAAAATCCCACTGATTTCAATGGATGCTAACAATAACTGTAAATATTATGTTTACCATTAACATATTTTGCTATAATTGCGCATTGCACCAGCACAAAAACCCCTCCAACAATTAAAAAAAAAAAAAAAAAAAAAAAGACCAGAACAGCTCTGAATGGCTCATGTACCCCAGATATCTATTCCTTTCACTACGGGCGCACAAGGAATGCTACTTTTGCCCTCTGCTTTCATTTTTTCAGATTTCCTCCAGCATATTTCAGGGTTTAACTCCCCTGAGCGTTCACACACCAGAAATAGTTGCATTGGTGCTGCCCTGGGTTCTGCAAATCCCTGCTAGCAATGTACTGTCTCAGCAGCAGAAGTTATTTGGAGTCGAGTGCTGCAAGCGGGTTTCAGATGACGGAGGTCTGCTTTGGCATAGCTACTCAGATGTTAAAGTCCTGCTTAGATGATTTTGAAATGAAGAGCATAATGAGAGGAAAACAGAAAGTAGACTCTCTGTGACTATATCCCACTTAAAGGTATGTCCATGCTGGTTCCATGCACGTTGTAATCAGCTAAGACATACTTTATAACACGAACACACCTGCATCTTATCTACATCAGGGCCTGTAAAATCCCAGGCAGAGAAATATGGAGATA
This sequence comes from Corapipo altera, assembly GCF_003945725.1. Lineage (NCBI taxonomy): Eukaryota > Metazoa > Chordata > Aves > Passeriformes > Pipridae > Corapipo > Corapipo altera. The sequence continues at coordinate 6,978,585 of NW_020884873.1, read as the reverse complement.
TTTGTTCACAACAATAGTTAAAGAATAACAGATGAAGTGAGAGAAGGAAAAGGGGTCGGCTTAGCAAGGGTTCAGGATGAAGTTCTAGGTATAAAATTGCTGAGTAAGGGCGGCGTGAGGACTTCCAACCACGGGGATAGTACTTCTGTATGATGCTGTATAAAGTCCCAGCCAAAGCAACACAGTGTCAAGGCTGAAATTACTAGTGTGGGAAATCTCACTGACAGGATGGGAGCATCAGGAAGTAAGAACAAGGAAGGAATCTGTGTGAAACGATGCCTAGTAGTGCTTTGGACAGACACCTCCTGTGTTTCTGTGTCCTGAACCCATTAGAGCAGTACTTGGAATAACGAAGACTCATAGCAATCATTTAACAAGAGAAGCCAAGGGCTGAAAGTAACTGCAAAAAAGGTGAATTTTAAAATGCTTAAATAAGAAGGGATGCAAATGCATTATTTTTACTTCTTTTAATAAAAATGGTGACATTTTTATGTCACTCAGCTATATGTTCTGTTGGAAACAGGCTGCTCTTCTGTGGTGGCAAGGGTACCTTGCTTCCATATGCTCTGTAACGACCCATTTGGTGTCACTTCCCAGGCAGATCGAGGTAAGGCTCTGTAAGAAGACTTTAGGAGCAATGGACTCACATGGCAACACTGTTAGCGTGCAAAAGAATTCTCACATGGCTGTTTGGAAGAGGTATTTGTAGGAAAATGTCCCAAATGAGTAGGTGTTAATAATGCCCTTGAGAATTCCTGCCAGGGCTTCAGTGCCAGGTGAGTCTTGGGCTGGCTGTCCCATTCTATGGAGCACAAGCAGTGGGAAAAGAAGCCCGTTGTTCTGAGATTGCAGCAAGCGACTGCTACTTCTGTGTCCTTCATTAAATGATGTGCACAGGAATATACAGTTTAGGCATGGTTCATACAACTTATGGATGCAGAAGGTGGCTACTTACATGAGGTAGACTGTACACGTTCCCACCTATGCCATACTTGAAATTATTTGCACTTTTAGTCAGAGTCAGAGAAATCTAGCCTTGGGATACTCGTCTAGTCCTTAGTTCCAGACCAGATCCTGTCAGCTAGAAGGTGGGTCTTCTATTAATTATGGTGTCTACCTACTCGTTAAAAAAAAAAACATGTTCACATAATAAAATTATTTCTGCAAGCAAAAGTAGCTCTAGACAAACCTATATATTAGACTGTAGAAATTTCTCAGTTTTATCTTTTTTTTCTTCCGCCTTGGAATGCAAGTTGAAACAGTAAAAAACAGCTACTGTCTCTACACCATAGTCTTTCTGTATGACGGGTTAATTCATCTTCTGCTTTCCTGTTATTTTCCTTATAAATGCCATGTTAGGTTGCTTATTTTCTTCTTTCTTTCCTAGGTCAGCCGTGGTTTATTTCCCTTTTTTCCATTCTCGGTTATGAAACCTTTTGTTGTTTGTCCCTTAGGAAAACATTATGGAAAGGCAGAAACAATTCTCTGTTTAACAGATGGAAAATATTTCATTTGTTATAAAATTACCTGTAGCCTGTGCTTGTTACTTGGACCACATTCTATTGAACCATGTAAGAACAAAAGGGAAAAAAGAAAAGAGTCATTTATGAAGGCAGAGCCTGAAATGTGACCATTTTCCCTTTCTTTTCATAGTTTTTGAAAAATAATATAAACCTTTTTTCCTTCAAAGAAGTGTATCTTGAAAAAACCCCTAGTATTATTCTTATATACTGTATATTCTTGTATTCTGGATTTTGTAATTTCATTTAGTTAAGCCCTAGGTGAGAAAATGAGAGTCTTGACTATTGGATTTGTTCTGCCCAATGGCTCTGTTTAGGATCTCAGTTAGAGCATTGAATTAAAGTCCTAAGATAAGGCTTTAATTCCTCCTAAATTTATTTTTAACAGACTTGTGATGCTGGACAGACCTTTTCATCTCTGTGTATTTTAAGATCTGTAGCAAAGCAGTTGGAGATCTATTGTTACAGACAGGAGTGGGCAGGTAGACCAGGAACGAACCTTTTTCTAAATTCCAGCATAGGAAGCAGCCTAAAGCTCCTGTCCTTGCTTCCAGTGAGTACAGCAAGGCAATATGTATATTTGCCCACAGAAAAGAGAATATATTTGCATGAGCTTTTGTCTACAGTAAGTGTCTCAGAGCCAAGTTGAAGCAGCACCTAGTTTCTGTGCTTTTTACATACAGAAAAGCAAATCATCTGCTGGAGGAAATCAGTGCATCTTTACTGACGTCAGTACAGCCATGACAATTTACATCACCTGAGGATCTGTACCAGATTTTGTATATCTGTCCTCACACGCAGATACACATCCAGCCACTGATGTAAATGAGTGTTGAGGATAGCAGTGGATAGCAATTCATAGAGATAACAGTGAGCAATGAGAAAACCATTAAGCAACATTCTGATTCCTTGTGTAATATGTTTGTAATGTTTTCTTATGGTATTTTAATATAAGGTGGTAGGAGTTTTGTTGCTGCAGGGTTATAAAGATACATTTGCTCTGTTTGATAATGTTTTTTTCCTTTTCTCTGTGCTGTGCATGCACAGTCTGCTTCTCACACAGGTATTATTGCATTATTTTTATTGCTTTTGCTAAGATTATGCTCACTGATCAGCCATTATGTTCATGTGATCTGAAGTTGCACTTTCTGTGGGCGATAGAAGGAGATCGATATTTTTCATGATTAGTTGCATCTAAGAGGGGACATTTTGATGAAATTGAAGTGATTTTGAGTAAGAAATAAGAAATGGAAAACCTTGTCCTTCCTGCCCTCTTCTAGCTGAAAACAAGGAGATCTGTGATCTGCAGAACTAATAAAGCTTGGCTTCCAGAAGATTTGTGTCACAGTTACATCTGATGCCTAGCAAGATGTGAGTTCTGATCTAAGCTTCTCCTGGTGTCAAGGCTTTTATAACATCCATCTCTACCATGGAGACTTCTCTGTGGAAAAATGGTTTCAGTTAACTGAGCAGCCTTTTTCTCATTGGAGAACCTACAAAGTTCTCTCTGTTACACTGCCAACTGTTTCCATGGAACTTCAGTCAGAGGTTAGTATCACTGAAATCACTGTAACTCAGTTAAACTTGGTTGAAACTCTCCATGGGATCTGCAGTTACAAAGTAGGAACCAACACAGACACACATACACATAGAGAAAGAAAGAGACGCAGATGGATAGAAGGAAGAAAGGAAAATATTATATGGTCACAAAGGACACATTTTGCTTAGGAACCCAGGCAATAAAGACAAAGTCCTAGATAGTTTTCTGAATTAATGCACCGGTACATCAGAATGCCTCAACAGTCCACTCTAAATCTGTGACCCTTTCTTGGAACAGGTGTTCTGTTTGTAATAGTCTCTTAAAAGTCTTGGAATATTAAAGTTATAAAGAATTGGTTAATTACTGTAGGAATTCCAGTGACACACAGGTGGATGTTTACCACTGGCAAATGGAGTCTGTTGCTCCTCCTGGCTTTGCATATGAAGCTGGTGGATCATCTCAATCCACCTGCCAGCATTTGCATGAGCCTGGGCTGCTGCTAAGGCAGTTACTGCTAGAGAGCTTAGTTGTTATTTCCTGAAACACACTGAAACCTCTATGTCATTCTCAAGAGTAGCAGAAAATTGACACTGAAATTATTATAGATCTTGAGGAGGCTTGGGATTTTCTTCAGGTTTTGCTGTAGTTTGGATATTTCTTCAAATTCTAACCTTTCTATTAAATAAGGGACCTTGCTGCCAGTCTGTTTGTCTCTATGATGTTGATTTCCAGCCAGTCCTCTGAAGTGCTTCCCCCTATCCTGCTCCAGTGTGAGAGCTGCTCTGATACTGTTGCTCCTGTCTCAGCATCCAGAATCTTAGTGTTGCAGTGCCTGGGTGGACCCTGCCACAATGGAGCATCCCTGGATCTGCCTCCTGAATCAATATGGGTTTGGCCCTAAGGTTCTTCACAGAATTTATAAGTGACAGCATTTTTGAAAGGAGACGGTATGTCTCCAGATTTATAGAGATTATTACCTTTATTTTTACTTCAGTCATGGAACCAAGCTTAAACATATCTTTCCTTGCTTTTTCCTCTCTGTGAATCATACTGTTTCTGCCTCATTTGGACAGTTCCAGGAGAAGCTTCAGCTCTGCAGTCAGTTCAGAATTCTCACAAATGTCCTTGTCTTTAATTTGCTGTTTTTAATTTGCAAATCCATTCCCAGTAGGACACCAGTAAATTGCCTGTGTCTGCCTAGGTACTTGCATGGCCCCCTTCACCATAGTAACTGAGTGTCTGGATTTGTCCTGAGAGCCCATGCTGATATCCATGCACACTGGACCACTAACCTTCATGTGAACTAGCAAGGAATCTGAGGAATCTCCTGCCTTCGCTCTGAGAGTTTGCTGGTTCCCGTGCCAAAGACCTCTCTTCAAGTAATTTTCTTCTATAATGTTTTGTGCTAATAAATCTACATCCAGTCAAACAGTAGACAGACTGCACAGCTCTGATCAGTAATTTGCACTGTTTCACAATGGAGGTAGGTCTGAGAGCCAGATTTTGTTCCCACGTAACCGTAAATCTGAATGTCTCACTTAACTATGTGGCTTCAAATTTGAGAGACATGAGATAACATCTGATGTTACAGATCTTCTTGAACTGACTTCTGTCCCACCACTGGAGGTAGTTAGAGTTAGCTATTAGCCTATTAGCCTGTTAGATTCTGTGCATACTTGCCGTGACAGTCATTTGGGATGGCACAGCCAACTGCTGTAATGCTTCCCCCAAGAATTCTTTATTACTCATTTGGGAAATTACTGATCTCCATGTTAAGTCACAGCAACATCCACTGCTGATCCCTTGTTTCTGCTGAGAAAGGAGTCAGTTTCTCGTCTTTGTCAAGCTGAATACAGAAATATTTTCTTCACTAGACATGCTCTGACTGGAGCTATTATGCCACCTTTATCACCTCATTTACCATGGCTTTTACACAGCCAAGTAGATAGGGAATACCAGATTGTATCCTTGGTGGATAAAAAGTGTTGGCAAAGAGTCTGAGTCTCAGATATTTAAAGGTATCTGGCCTCCCAAAAGTGGAGGAAAGAATCTACTTTGAGGTGGGGATAAGGCTTCTGCCAAACACCATTTGCTTTCAGCAAGTTATTTTACATGTAGGCAGAAGAAAGAAAGCACTGGTAATGGGAAGAGGGGCAGAAGAGGATGAGAGGCATCTATAGTGTGTTTCTATTCTCTGCTAAGGGCAGCCCTCAGGCTGGTTTAAAGTCTATATTAACCTACTCTTCAAATCCCAAGCCTGAAAGTGTGGCTGGAGCGTTGCCTCAGGAGTACATCCCAGCAATGTGCACCTCTGCATGCTCTCTGAAGCTCCTGCAACAGCTGTAAGATAGGATATGCCATAATTTGGGGTTCAGCAAAGGTTGCCTGTGCAGGGAGGTACAAGGTGGTGGAAGAATGGACAGCAGTGGGGAGAAGTTATAAGGAGAAGAGGGCCAGTGGAAACTGTAGAATGCAGGAGGGCCAGGAGCTCCATATCCTTCTCCTGCAGTGGCTGTGAAGTTTTTCAATGCGTGGTTCATTTACATGTGCGACTGTAATGATGCTTTGGTGTAGCTGAGGGAGGGAAAGAATGACAGGGGTTTATGTTCTATTTTTATGAAGCCTCTTACTCAGGAGAAATTGTTAATAAACAGCACACACTGAACAGTATCCTTAACAGATACTGACTGGCTGAAGCCCAGTAGGCAACTCCTGGGCTTAAGGAAGGAGCCCACTACTGTATGCCCAGAGCATATGTGACTAGTTCTCATCACTGTGGGGTGGGAGGTTTATCTGATCTCATAAAGCAATGCAGTTTAACCTGGCTGGGTGGTGTTTGGGAGATCTCCAAGAAATACCTCGAGTGCCAGCAGAGGACAGCGGAGTATGACCGCGGGTAGCATAATTTTCAGGATATCTCTGCCTGCTATTAACACCTCTGTTTTTCAGATTAATTGTTGGGAACCTTGACCACCTGTGACCCTTCATAGGATATACATACAGAGAGCAAAGGTGTTATCCCTGTACAGATCCTGGAGTAAATGTGTCCTCATGTTCCTCTCACTGGTTTTGCCTAATTGACAACAGGCCTCATTGTTCATTGTCTTCTTCTTGGGAAGTTGTTTTCTTTTGTGTGACACAGGTTTGAGATGCTGGCAAATCCTCACTAAGCGATTTACATCCTGCTGCCTCAAGCACAAGTGATAATATAAAATATAAGGAATCAGAGCCATTCTTCTGCTGCAGTTTTTACAAGGCTTCATTGCAGTCTGCTATGGCCAGCTCTCAGATCTAACACCAGAAACACCTGTATTTAAGAGTTGAACACATATACACCTTAATGTTACATTTTTAAGTGCTTTAGGAAGTAATGCACTTATTCCCAGGGGAAATATTGCTATTGAATGTCCCTAGCAATATCTAAAAGTGCAGGAAGTAGCAAGTATGTAAGCTCTAGTACACCTCTAACTATAGCAAGATCTTGCTGCAGGATGAATGATAGAAATACCATGGGAATGTAGGCAACAACAACAACAACAATAATAATAATAATAATGTTTTCTGCATTACTCTTTAGCAGTTCTTACAAAGGTAGTTCTCATTTGACAGGAGGGAATGAAGACATGGAAAATGTTTTGCTTGAGTTCACCCAACTAGTGAAAGCTGAGAGTAAAACCTGTGTCCCAGGGCTCTGATCTGTCAAGTAGGATGCAGTGCCTTGAAAGAAGGAGACAAACAGGACAAGAAGTGTTAAATGTTATAAGGTCACTTCTATAGCATACAGAACATAGCTCTAAATCCTGCAATCCGATTCACTCCCTGGACAGCTTGATATCAGAAAAAGTTTTGGCCAATTAAAGAGCTGTAACTTGATCAAAAATCATTAACAGCTTTTCATGATTGGTATCTGTTATGTATACTAGAAAGAATGAGCAGTGGAGGCTGGAGATACAATTGAATATTGAATTTGGGGAGGAATTGAGACATATGGTTTCAGGCTGGCAAGGCTGTGAACGTGTATTGCATTCAAGCCCAGCAAGGTTTGCAAAAGCAGCTAGACCAGCAAGAAAATGTGTCAGTGTAAAACAGTGCAAGAAACCATGTACGCATGCTGGAGGCGTTTTGCTTCTTGCAGCAATGAACCAGCTGTGAGTTGCACAGAATGGTGAGGGGTAGTGAGAGAAGGTAGGCTAAGAGTCTACAGTCTGCTGTTTCAGTCTGTTTTGATGGGAAAAAGCTCAGGAAGCACATGGAAGACACCAGAAATACTCCTCTCGTGGGAGCCAAAGAAAAAGCCTCCTACAGAGGCAGGCACTGCATGCAACGTATGGAAGCGGAAAGTAATTATCACATACAGAAGTGCATGTGAATAAGTTGACAGAGTACCTGCTTCAAAAAACACTGCCTAGCAAGACCCAGTTTCTTCTTCCAACAGTTATATATACCCTCCCCCTGCTCTTCTGTTAAATACAGAGCCATAGTGGGGACTGCAGCCTCCATCCCCTCCTCCCCTGGCACAATCACAGCAGTACATGCAATCACCAAGTCATGCAGGCAGTTTCAAAGTCTTGCTCTCTCAGATCTTTCCTGCCTCACCTAAGGAGAGCTCTTGCATGACAGATATGTGTGGCTTAATTGGATTCTGGGCTGCATTTTAATTTCCAGTAATAAGAAGAGCATTTGTATTCCCCCGTCCTTCCTGGTTGTGATACAGGGCTTGATGGTAACAAGTTTCATTAGCTTATCCTGATTAACTGTTACCTGGGGACATCAGTTTGATATGGATTTGCCATCCTGGCTGGTTTTTATTCCGTACTGAGGCAGGCCCCTGTGGTTTACAGACCCAAGTACTCTTTGACACACTCTGGTGCACGTTTGAGAGGGGGAACACTCTGGGAGTTCCTACAGAACTTGTACCACAGTATAGACATATAGAGTGCATTCAGTATAGACCTAGGCTGCATTTGTTAATGACAGATTTGGCAAGGAAGGTCTGGAACAAGGAATGCCTTCAGGATGTGAGTGTGCCTTGGATGTTTCTGGAATTTCTTTCTCTTACCAGCAAGGAGCTGTTTGTGTTGGTTAGTTTTCCCCCTCATCTTGTACTGTAGTAGTATACTGATTTCCTCAATTTGAAAGGACTTAGGACCTTGGAGTATCAGGACCTCACTCTCGCTTCTTATCTTCCAGCTCCATTTTTTTATTTCTCCATTCTGGTGTTATTTGCTGCTGGTTTGAATTCCCTGAGGTGAACACTAACCAGAGGCACAATTAGTAACTGTTCCCTGGGGATCCAGTATGGCACTAGTTGGAGATATGTCACAAAAATTAGTTAAAATATGACCTATTTCACGACATTTCTCTATTACTAAGCCTTTCACTAAAGTAACAAAGAAAAGTGAGGACCTGAGTGGTTCCTGATGGCAGAATGGCATTTGGAAAGATACTAGCAAAAATGAAACTGGTCTCCAGAAAAAGAGCTTGGAGCCCCTCTTCAAACTTCACTGGCTCCTTCCAGACAGCACCTCCTGTTTGTCCTTGCTTAGTTCACTCTTGTTCTTCTTTCTCACTTGCAATTTTAACTTCTCTTTCCCCCAAACCCTCCATTTTACAGCTCTGCTGTGAGAGCAGCGTAGGTGAGAGCTACACCTCAATGGCTGCATGTGAACGCAGCACTGCTGAGATCAAGGCTGTGAGGAAGGTTTCTGCTGCTGGATTCCCAGAAAGCTGTTGGGAGGACAAGGAGCATGGCATGCCTGCATGTACTGAACAGTGAATAGGTAGGATGAAGTAGCATGTGAATGAGGCACCTGCATTTCCATGAGAATGTCTTCCTTTCCCTCTAGATATATATCTCTAGTAGAGAAATGGAGTCTGAAGGAATGAGGGATTCAAAGGTATAAAAACATTACATATAGTCACACACAACTGTCTGGGTGAACTGTTTAAGTGAGATGTGCTTTATGTCACATACGTCCAGTTTTTATGGCTGGTGACTCACATGGGTTTCAGAAACCCACTGAATTAACAAAATCATCAATAAGAAATGACAGAAGGGAATATTTGGCAATAGTTTTTTAAAAGAACTTCACATTTAATTGTTTTGTTTAGTGGTGCGGTGATGACTGCAGAAAAAAAGTCAGCTCTTTTGACCTGTGTTTTCTGCTTCAAAGAGTGAGCACATTCTGAACATGGGACTAAGAATGCCCCAGAGATAGCTTAGGAGAAGCTCTGAGTAAGCAAAAAAGAAGTCATGCTTCAAGAAGGAAAGAACTAAGTAGAGCCTTCTAAGCAAGAGGAATTAAAATCTGGGAAATTTCTGAAAGTGTACAAAAAACACTTGGTGGGAGTGCTCAGTAGGCAAGTAAAAAGCTATCTGCTTGTAGCCCAGTTCCTGCTCTATACTGAAAACAAAGAACCACAGTTACATATGATACTAAAATCAAGCATAGCCTTCCTCAGTATCAATCCTCGGACCACAGCCTGTGGAGCTAAGAGACACATCAACCTTTTTTGCCACTCCATTTCTGAGCTGTTGTAGCAGGTAGTGTGGCAGGTGCAATAAGATCAGCAGCAGCCACAGCTTTGTTTTGACACAAACTTTAGAGATGTATTTATTGATACTAACTGCACAACTGGGGATGCTCCTATTTAAACTGAAATAGTAGATTTTGTGTACTACCACTACCCTCTGCTAGCTAGGGGGATCTCTCATGGCAGTGTGACTGTAGAGTGGCTCTTGTCCTGGTCCCAGTAGGCTCCCACGTGTTTGGATTAAGATAAACTAGAGTGAGCTCAGTGATGTTTGTCTACCCTTTATGTGGGTATTTCCGCAGGTGACAAATCCAAGTTTGCTCAGCAGAGCTGCTGCACAAATCCAGAACTGCATTTGTGAGGTTGGAGTTACTGGGCAGAACTGAGATGAATGTGAGAGGTCTGCATTTTAAGGAAGAGACATGGAGAACTGGAGGAAGTGATCCTGCAGAACTCAGTCGGGGTGCTGTGCAAAGGACTAGCAGATGCTGCATATGGAGGGATAGGAGAAGGAGAAAGACTGGAATAGCATGAGAAAGAGTAAGACAGGATTCTAATGCATCAGCAGAGCTGCATGGACAATCCACACTGGAATAACGAGCAATAACATAAACATCTTTCTGCATCAGCAGCAGAGCTATGTGGATGCATAGGTCTGGGCTAGCAGATTTTGGGTGTACTGGCAGCAGCACAGGTGCTCATGCAGGTGCTGCAGGTGAGAAGAAACTGCAGAGCTACGCAGAGGAAGCCTGCTTGTGCTCTGCTTGGCACCAGACAGCTGCCATTAATCTTTCACTTCCCAAAGCACTGATATTCATATAAATTATGAAGTAAAAAAAAAGAGGTTCCTCAAATGTAGCAGGAAAAGCTCTTTAGCTTCATATTTATGAACTTAGATAAAAGAGAACTTGATAGGAATCTGGAAAAGTGACATCTCAATTTTATCCTGCCCATCATGATGATGAGTGCAAACATTGGTTGATTGCTTCCTACTGACCTTTCTCTTGTCCTTTATAAAGTTCCGTTTCTCAGGGACTCCTTTCCACTGAACAGTTCAGGCTGTTCTTTGTCCTTACAGCCTTATGATTTCCACTAGCACCAAGCCAGAAATCGCCTCATTTGCTAATAGGTATGCTAGTTAATAATAGCAAATCCATCCACTGAGGATATTTCTGGCCTGCTTTGCGAGACAGGAATGCTGTTTCAGTGGCACAATGCTGGCACACGAGAGGGAATGCTTGCACCCATTTGGGTAGCTGTGTGTTGCACACACACTGTGCACCCCTGAGAACTTGTGATGCCCCACGTCGCTCACTGAGCTGTAATTATAATGGTGGAGAGAGCATAACAATTCCATAGATAGCTGAAAATCTCCTGGGTAGAAAGGCTTGCTGAATTTCCTTGCACAGGACTTCTCTGTGTGTGTGCGTGTGACTGTTTGGGGATTTGACTGTGAAGAATCTAAACCAATTTTCTCGATCAGTCTTTTGATGTTGTTGTTTTAATTATTAATTACATAAGAATAGGTTTTCAAGAAAAGATAGATCAAGCCATCTCCCAAACAGCATTCAAACCAGTCTCTGAAGAAGATTTTTCACAGAACGAACTATAGATCTAAAGAAGAAAATTGCTCACGTATTTTGTCTGTTCCCAGTGTCTTCTAGACACTTAGTGTAACATTCCTGTTCTGGTTACCTTGACACAAATGGAGAGCAACCATCAAAGGCAATGGAGCCAATCCAGTGGAAGTCTACAGCCATGAAGAGGCATAAGTGAGGAGAGAGCAGAGGCCCTCGGTATTCAAGTGGACCTGCAGGCAACAGATGCATATTTAATTAAACTTTTAGTAGCTGGATTGAGCAGTTAATAGGAAAAGCTATTTCAGCCATGGTAGAAGTACAAACTGCAATCCTAACTAAAAAAATATCTTGAATAAGCAAACAAGGAGGGTAGCACTGTAGTCAGTAGCGCCTGTTGTCTGTGGGAGAACAATTGGCTGTAGTAATGGACATGGCATGGGTCCCAATGCCACAGCAGCTGTTCTGTGCACTGCCGCATATCTCAGAGTTCATACCCATCCTGGTTTTATCATGAGAGAGACAAAGATGCTTCTCCAAACCCTTTTTTCTTTTTGCTGGTTGTTTTTAGCCCCAACAGACCTTTATTTTCTAAACTCTGGGAGTATGAAGTCTTTCTCACCCTATTTCCTCCTTTTTGTTTAATTCAGTAAAGGATATTGGAGAATCAAAAATGGGAAAGTCACATGAAGCCAACACACTTCTTTCCTACCACACTCCAGTATTTAAATAAAGAAAAAACTCAAAGAAAATCATGGTCATCATCAAGACCCTCACAAAATGGAATATGAGTTACCCTACCTTTATCCCTGATCCCCTGCTTCTTTCCTGACACACACTGTTGAGGCCAAAAGCCCCAGGTTCCTTTCAGTAAGGATCTGACACAGAAGAAAAAGAGGTAAGTTTCAATAAAAACTGTGAGGGGAAAGGAGGTATGAAATTAAAAATACAGTGTTGTATGAAGGCATCCTTTATAAATGCTAAAGAAGCAAAAAGCAGAACACTTTATTTTGCCTGGAAAGTCTTTATAGAGGCACATGAGAGCAACAGTGAAGTCTGCTGTAATACAAGTATACTTATTAAGTTGCCTCTGTTTTGCCTCCTCCTTTAACAGACTGAGGGTCTTGAGACAGACTGCAAGCCTTCCCAGGGAGAGATAATAAAGAGAACATTGATACAAGAACTTGTTAATAAAAATGAGTTTCAGGAGAGAGATTTATGTAAAGATTCTTGTAATCACTCCAGCCCCAACGCTGCCTGACAGCAGTTGTTTTTATGAAGTAAGTTAAACACTGAAGTGACTGCTGCATGGCCCTCTCCTTCAGAAGGCTGTATTAATTAAACAAAGCAAAGCAAAGCAAAACAACAAACAGCTGGAAGGAGAAGATGAGATAGTAACTAATGGTCTCAACTCCTGCATTTCAGAGGCGTGTGCCATCCGGAGTCACAAAGCTTCAGCACATCCTGCAAGATGGCATTTAGTCACCCAGAGTTTCTGCACCTGGGTCAGATGCTGTACTGCTGCTGCATGTCAAACAGTCCATTCTCAGATGCAGCACTGTTGTTTTGTGGAGAGCTATGGGTCATTGTGGCATGTTTTCCATTCCCAAATGTGCTAGTATTGCTTGATCCCAGAGGTTCACAATTACCTCACAGCTCCTGGTATTTCATATGGGGCCAATCACTACAGGAGCCTCCAGATTCATCTTTAAGGACCAATGTCCCGATGCATTTGAATTTCAATTCTGTAAGGTTGTACAGTTCCCTTTATTCCTTTCTTCCTGACTGTAGCCTCCATTTCCTTTCATTATTAACAATTCCTCATCTTATCTTTCATTGGAACATTCCTTTGATTGATGTAAAAGCCCTATCTTATCAGTTGCCAAGGCAGAATTAGGATGCTTAAAACCCATTATAAGACACCCTGTCCACCTCTTATTCTTCCATCACGTTGTTCCTTTCCTGTTTTTGTTTTGAAGACTTTTCTTCCTGTGAATCTCCTATTGGTCAAAAATATCACATAGCCAGAAAGACAGAGGATTTTTATTTTGTCCGAGGTCAAACAATAAATATAAGTGCCATTCCCTTGATCTTTTTGGCATGTGGAGGCTACCACAGTCTTTCTGAGTCATTAGAAGCAGGAGAAAGGCAAAGGAAGGGGAATGAAGGACTGGCACCTCCTAATTTCATTCTGACCCTTGGAGATCTCAGTACCAGCTGTAACAAAGTCACTGGTTCTAGTTTCTTGCAGACAAAGGCAACCATGCTGTAGATATCTAGTAACAAAAATCCACAGCACTTTTATTCTGTATGCATTGCAGGCAGCAACACTTTCCAACAAACTTGGAGCCTCTAGCAAAAGCCCAAAAGAACAAAAGCCAGAACTAGAAAATGTCACAGAAAGAGAGCAAAGAAAATCAAGACTATTACACAAGTCTTAATTACTGTAGAAATAAAGTGCGATAAATCAAAGTCAATGACCCTGGAAAGCAAGCCAAGCTGTCCACTGGAGAGAAGAAAGATTAGAAAATACTTGTAGGCTGAGGAATGGTGTGAAAAAATACGACAAAGGCTTTGAGTTTAGAATCTCCCAGAAAAAAAAAAAAAAGAAAGAAAGGCACAGACTTACATACACACAAACTCCTCCCTCCAATCACAACACCTCAGCAGCCCACAATTAAGGAACCTGTGTATTCCTAGGCATTCACAGAATTTTGTTCAGAGCACTTAGTACATGAAAAGACCAACCTACCGAGCTGGACTAAGATAGCCTGCATCTTACATGTCTACATAGAGACTATGAAATTTGGGGTGCTGTATAAAGGAGAAAAACCCCAACCCTGTAGAGATTCAAAACTCCTCTGCTTGCTAATATCTCAATTAGTACCTCCTGGCCTCAGTTGTGATTTAGCTTCTAAAGGCTGAGGAGTCAGTCTAGTTACAGACATGCCTTCAGGTGTTTAAGAGTTCAGCTCTGGGTTATGGAGAAGAGGGTGATAGGGAAGGCCCTAAATAATTGTCTTTTCCATTTTAAGGATCATAAAGGAAAATGTAAGGCTATGACACTGAACTGTTGAGTGAAGAACATCCTTTCAACCTCTTGTATCTTATTCATTCCAGCTGGCCACCGTTAGTTTTCCAGAAACAGTACAATATGGAGCTGTACACACATGTGAAAGTTCAGCTCACCCTTCTGTCTCTTTGCCATTTAATTTTCCTAAGGAAAGTCTCTCATGCATTTCCTTTCTGCACGTGGCCCTCAGCAGTGCCCAGCCCCACAGGTCACCCACAGAGCGTCCCTTTGGCACAACCGGGCAACACCACCAACTCCAAACATGCTCTCAAGGTGCCCGTGACCATTCCAGTGGATTCCACATCTCTTGCTCTATGATCCAAGCTCTATGGCCTGATAGAGGCTTTGGTGTGCACTTCACAGGGGCTCTTACACAGCAGTGCAATGAAATAATTTCCAATAATTGCATGAACTTTATCAGAGGGCTCTTGGCATTCACACGTTGCACTGAAGCACTAGCTGAGGCAGTTAAGAAATTCTCTCCCTCTATACACAGCTTTAACAAGGCTTTTCAGAAGCACTATTCCCCTTAGAAAAAAAAGAGTTTGTGAATTAAGGAGTTCAGAGAATATGTAATTGGAAACAGTTCCATCAAATAATGGCTGTAGACTGGAATTCCCTTCTTGCCCTGAGGGACATTGTACTTTTTTTTTCCAAGCCAGAAGAATATTAATTTCCATTTACAGAATCCTTTTTCTTTCTGAGCACTCAAACTGACCATTACCTGCTGCTGAGACACAGCTGCCTCTGGGACAGAAAGCAGCAGTTCCCTGTAATCAGAATTGCCATTTATTCCACAAAATCTGTTGTGCAGGTGTTGGGCTGACCAACTGAGACCAGGCTGTTAGCTGGGGCCCCAGTGATTTTTGTTAACCAAATGGAGCTTGACAGAAGACTCCAGGTTTAGACATGCAAGCATGGAGCAACAGTAACAACAACAAAAATCCATTTAGTCTTTCTGAGAGTTCGAGTGATTTCAGCATCCTATCTTGCCGGGGGCACTGAACCTTAACAGCACCATGCCATGGCACGGGTGCAATGATGACTCACAAGGAGGGCTACCACTTACTGCAGCACCCCCTGCAGTTTCTGTTGGAAGTGTTCAATCCAGCTGCGTGCCTACAGTGACTCGCTTTGCCTGTAACAGCCGAGCACCTGTGGGCCACTGTGTGCTGCAAAACAGAACTTTCCAACTCAGTGTGAAGGAGGTCTAGCAACTGCACTGAAAACTTGCCACAGTCTGTCTGCTCTGGAGTCACCCTGAGTATGGCCTTGCTATGAATTTTGTCAAACACAAGGATGTCACTCCAGGTTTTTTTTAAAAGAGAGAAGCATACCTTTGCAGGTGGCAAGAATACAACACAAGTAATGCCCAGCCTTTCTTAAAACATTGCTGACTTCCAATCTTGAACTACATGAACCCCCACTTGCACCTGTTTTCACATTTTTTTTTGTATAAAGGCTCCTCATGCTGCAATTTTTACTGGTGAAAGGAAACTAAGCTATCAAACACAAATGAAAGGGTAATTTCTCTTTTTGTAATCCAATCAACCACAACAATTTAGTCAAAAGCGCAGGAAGACTAGTGCAAAATGACAAAGAATCATACAGAAGCTTATGGATGGTCTAAAAGCAGTAGAATTACATACTTTTTTTGGACCTCACATAATCCAACATTTACACTTGCTTTAGGACAGCAAAATAATCTGAAGGAAACCAGACATCTTTCAAGAAATGTTGGTTTTTGAGAACATGCTGCAGTCATGTGTGGGATCTTTACCTGCCATCTATAGTCAGGCAGGGCAGCTCTTAGTTCCTATCCAAAATGGCTTACTGACCTGAGCATTTATTTTCAGAGGGAGTTCAGTTCAAAGGCAAAGAAACTGTCTTCTCAGGAGCTCATGGTGCAGCAGCACATCTCACATTTGGAATCTGAACAGCAGTGTTCCCATCTGCTCCGACTGACTTTAAAAGACTGCATCTTCCAAAGTCACCAGGACATTTCAGGTGCTTGGTTTGCATTAACACTCACAGAAAAAGAGCAGTTTGATCCTCCCAGAATAACTTAAATCCTTAAATGATCTTCCAGTATATTTTCCAAGAGAAAGTATTTGGATATCACTGGCTCAAAGCTCCTCCATACTCAGCTCTGCAGCATACTGACTGCCAGATCTCACCTAAGGGATGGTACTCCCTCTGTTTACTTCTCCCCACTACCTGCCTTATAAAGCACTTGAAGGTTTAATGGAAGTATTTAAAAAATTGCCTATTGTTCTTATTCTGAACAGCTACCCTACCTTAATTTTACAAAATATATCAGTAGTGTCACAGAGGGCAAGGTAACTTCACTGTCTTCTTTGCCCAGCTATGCCACTCACATGGGCTGGGGACTCAAGACAGAGGTTTAGCATCCAGGCATTAATTTGTATCTCTTCCACATCTTCTACAGCAGTCAGGTTTCTAATATTTCCCCCTCCCCAATAAAAAATGCAGTCACATGTGCCTCCATGGTCACCACTATGGGACAAGAAAGACCATGATGTGCCCCAGGTCAGTGAATAGTACTGCAGTGTCTTTCCCACAGCTATGGCATGGAATACATCAGACATCAGAATGGGGTGGGTGAGGGAAAGGAGGAGAGTGTTGTCTGCACAGGTAGTTTTGAACTGTTCTAACACCCTTTTACAGGCAAGTGAACTTCTCAGGAGAAGTTCAGCCACCCTAAGCCAAGATGGATCATGCTACTCAATGAGGGAGAAAACACTGCACTCAGTTCACGATGATGGAATTGTGCTACCAGAATAACAGGAGATTATCTAGTGGCTAGTCTCCAAGAAGATAAGTTAGAATTCAGAATCCTTTTCCACTGAGCACAAGCATAAGGAGTTCTTGTAATCTCCCTCTGGCACCATTTGAGAATATTTATGAACACTAAAACTGGCTAAGAAACCACCCACACATTTTCAATGTATGACAAAGTCTCATGAGAACCTGTATCTTTCAATAAAATGTGATGCTTAAGAGTCAGCAGTCTGTTTTTTGTTCCTAGATATTCCATTGGAAGGTCATTAAAAAAAGTTAACCAACATTTAAAAATCTCTTAGTGTTCCTTCTGGGCCAAAATCCCACTTCTTGTCAGGAGAATGTTTGGACTGTAGCAATTTTTGACTAAGTTGTTGTTTAATGAATTGCTATTCAGTCAAAAACTTGAATGCTTTGACTTCTTTTCCTTCAACCAGAAGTGATGTGGGTCATGGCATCTTTGGAGCAAGCTGTAAGAAAACAACTCAATAATTTTGCCTCTAATTGGACCCATTAACAGAGCAAGGAAACTTCCTACTCATTATTCCAAGAATAGCAACAATGCCTTTTGAAAGAGGATTAGCTGAATATTCAAGTGTGCCAGTACTCCTCAACTCTGAATGCTCTTCCATTGATGCCAAGCAGCAAGATTAATCTGCAGGAGGAGGGAGCCTGCACAGCAGTGATGTGGTGCTCAGGATTGATGACATAAGTTGCAATGGAATGAAAATTCCTAGCTATTCCATATGAGCAAGCATGGTTATAGCAAGGTGGCCTTTCTACTGGCAGGCTTAGCAGAAGAATTTCCACCTGTGGGAATCTGCAAAAGCTAACCCCTCCACAAACCTAAAACCAAAGGCAAGGTACGATTCTAGGACAACATGGAAGAGGGGAAAAGGCTGCTTTCCATTCTGTGTGCATGGTATGGCCCATTGCTTTCTTGTTCTTTCCTCATACTGTAAGATCCACATAAAGGAATATGTGTTAGGATCAATCATAAAAGAGGATAAACTCCATTATGTGAGGTCTTTATTTTGTTTGTCTGTGTTGAGTGATAAGGAGAGAATGTCTCAAATGCTTATATGGAAGTTTGTTGGTATTTGTTCCTGTTGGCTGACTGAAATTTCGATTTTGCTGGCTCTCCATTTTATTTTCCCCTTTGCTTGCAGTAGCTATTAGTGATGATCAGATAGTAAAGGAGATTTAAGGTTGCCTGTTGGGGCATGTTGCAACTTTTCAATCTGATCATTTCATTATATCAAGCCAAAATAAGTATCTTGCTTATGCTTCACTTCCCACCTCTTGATATACTTTCTGCCTGAATGGAAGCAGGCAAGGTGTGAGGACTCGAGTAAATTCTTAATGTGTGCCTTGGGAAAGTGAACATTTTTAATGATCCCATGAAATAGACCCAAGTTCTAGACATACCATTTATCTCTAGTTTTCTTGAAGCATATGTGCCATCTGCTTTTTGCAGTGTAGTAGAAGAGATGGAGAATGTTTGGCTTAAGAAAGGCTGGAGACTGGAGGAAATAATCCTAAGGACACCTACGCATTCTCACAGAGATCTTCTTTTAGCTCAATCAGGAAAAGGTTCTTTCTCCATAAGAAGACATCAGGGGCTCTATTTCTCTACTCAACATAAAAGCAGATGATTAACCATGTGCTGCTGTGCCCATTTTTGTGCTGCTGTGCCCATTTTTATGCTGTTGCAACACTTTGATGAGCTTTAGTGGTGGTTTCAACAGAAAGGTATTGCTTATTTGGTGTGCTGCTGAATAACTAGAGATTCTCAGATTCTCGCTGTCTTATTGAGGTTCTTTGTTCTCTTCTGGAAAGGAGGAGACTGGTTAAAATACGTGTAAAACTGGTTTAAGAGTAACAACTGAGCACTACAGGTCAGGTTAATTCCTGTTCCTGTGGTTTATTAGTGCCGTGAACCATTTCATTCCAGTTCGCTTCATGTCACCTTTGCTACTTGTAATGAATGGCTTGGTTTGCTCAGCCTGTAAGGACCAAGTTTACGCTGCTCAGGTTCAAGGCCTTTTAATGTGAGCTCATTTGCTATTCCAGTGACAGGTTACACGGCATCTGCAGTCCTGGCAGAGCAAGGATAATACTTAACTCAGGCACAGCATAGTGCTTCTGAGACAGACATACTCTTCTGGGACCAGAGTTTAGGCTATGTCATGGAGCATCGGGATTCAGACATCATCTTTCTCAAGGGAGAGGTGCCCAGTTCCCTGTGGCTGCTGTCCAGTAAAGGAACTTCCTTTAGGAGAGCACCTGGAGAGGTGAACCACTGGGCAAAAGTGACTTGCACTCTGTTCTCTAGAAAGTTTCTCTCTCATGTAGAGAGGCTTTTTGCTCTTTGAAGTCTCACAAATCAGGGCAGAGGAAGGAGTATGGGAGGGCTAGATTTGACAACTACAAGCTTTAGCAGTTAAGTGTTTCTGTCTTTTAATCAGTACACAGGCTCTTCACCCCCCAACTTGTTGAATTCTTTGTGCTGGTTTCTTTCTCTCCTGTGAAATTAATTCTTTTGGCTCCTGTTCAATATGATGTTAAGTGCCTACTTAATCCTTTGCAGTAGTTTGAGCTGGTGAATAGAGAGGAAGCTTGGGCTATTGCTTAGAAACTAGGACTGAGGTGTTAGAATGGTAGGAGCTTCACACTACAGACAAGCTTGCTGTGTGACAGTGGGCAAATTGTATTGCCTCGTTTTACTTCACCTCCCTCTGTGTGACTAGATGAGTGTTACTCATTTCCCTTGCAGGGGGTAGCAGGAGGTGTCTGCCAGTGGGGTTTGTGAAGGGCTTTGAGAACACTGCCTTTGAGAGATGAACAGTTTTGCTGCAGCGAGCGCCGGATGACTGGACATGTTTGACAGCACTTTGTGGAGCAAAGAAATGAGTGGGACTGTGCATTTGTCACAAAGGGGAGACAGTTTCTGAGACAGCTTTTGAAGCTGAATTCAGTGTATTATTTTAATGCAAGAGCATATTTTAATTTAGACACAATACAAGGTGCCACAACTTCAAAAGGTAGGGTAGGGCTGAATCAGGCAGCCCTACTGGAACATTCCTAGTGCTGTCCCAAAGCCAGCACTGACATTTGGAACTTGAGAGCCTCAGATGGAGAGAATCACATACTGTGCTTAACAACTCCATTTTCTCTTTGAGTCAGTTTCGGTGGAGCAGTTTGAGTTACAAACACTATTTGGTGAGAGAGCTCTCAGGGGGGCAGTTTTAAATTTCTTACCCACATTTGTATTTTTCCAGTGGCTCAAAGCAAGACATACGGGTGACAAAACAACTTTCTATCCCAGCAGGTGGAAGACGGACCCTAAAAAGAAGCAAGATTTGTATGGGAAAGCTCAAGGAAAACAAAACCAGAGAGGGTGTTCTGCTTGTCTCTGACAAAGATTGATAAAAATTCTGGTACCTAAATATGTTTTGATGATGAGATCTGTAGATGTATGTGACATTCCAAAAGTAGTGGCACAATTTGCCAGTAAGAATATTAAGAAATCAATTTGGAGGCTGAAATTCAGATCCAGCTTAGCATTTTTGCAGGAAAGTTCTTTGGATTCAGAGCTCATTTGGGAAGATAGAGAAGCGTAAGTTCAAGTTCCCACAGATTTAGAACAAAGCTTTTCTTTTTCAGTCACTCAGAATTAGGTAGAAGAGGAACACAGTGCACTCAGTCTTCCACATGCCATATCAACAATTGGAAAAGCCTGTTATGCAGGTCATTTATACAACAATCAGAGGTCTCCTTTTGGCCTTCTGGCGCACTCGTGAGAGGATGATGTAAGACAAGACATGAGATAACTAAACATAGAGATCATTCCTGCTGCTCTTTTCCTTTCAAACGGAATTTACCCCTACTGAGAAGTTCAGAGTTGACATTACCAAGGTCTGAGAGTTCCTGTTTACCTCAGAAAACAAGCACAGCACAGGCCATAGTAGTTCATGCTTCCCAGGAGTGCCTCAGTGAATCATCATCACCCCTCACCCAAAGGGATGTGCAGCAGGAGCACAGGGGAGTGTTCTTTCATCCACCACCACTTCGCTCTTCCCAAGTGTCTTCAGCCCAAGGATGGAAGGTCTTTCCAGACATTGCTGAATAATGTTCCTACCACCCACAAGAGGTTCACTGATCTCAGTGAGGAGATGGGGCAGCTAAGAACTACTGCTTTTTTTTTTCCTAAAAGTGGAGCACGCACCTCCTTCTACGGCAAGCTGTGCCTGCTCTCAGCATCAACTTAGTGAAACACAGTAAGTCATGTAGAACTTTGTAATACTGGCACACAGACTCTATACAAAGTGGGGCAGTTCACACCTCACTTGCTGTTGCTTCAGTATTTTTGTGGCTTGTGCTGGATCATATGTTGTGGATTATATGTGAGCTGTGGATTTTTCAGAACTGTATGTCTTGCACCCATAATCTCTCTCTAAACCCATGTTCAAGAAGTATTCAAGATGGAATCATTAGAGGCTCTTAAGATCAGGCTGTTGATTCTGCCACCCACAGTAGAATATTCACATTTGAAAATGTTTAGTTACAAGTGTAAAAGGATTGAAGACAAGGAGGACAACACAGGCATTGCTAGGGGAGGCTGTGTGAGAAGCCATATTGTTTACTGATTCTCCCACTTGAAATGGCAATAAATGACATTTCTTATGCTACAGACAGAAGAATAAGATCTGTTCATAATTAGGAAGAGCCTTCATTTGGATGCAGATAGTTAGCATTTGAGTCAGGACAACCCTTAAGAGCTGAATTGGCTAGGATTCACTGCATGGGACTTGAAATCAGATTATATACAAACTCAGTGGAAATACTGTTTTAGTGGGAGTTGGAGGAGATCCCAGATGAATAACAATCAGATGCCATTTCAACCCTTGCTCTTGGACAGCTGTCTCTTTTGTATGTGCTGGGAAACATTAAAAAGTTTGGAAACAGTATTCATGTGGTGCCTTATTGCAGTTCTAGGGCATTCTCTGGCCTTCTCACTGTACAGAAGTGCTAACAGTTTAGTAAGACCAGTGTTTGGCATTCACGAGAGTGATGCTAAAGGACTGTGTGTAGCCAGCCAGGGTACATTCTGTTTCAATCAAACCCGTTCTGCCTTGAGAAAACTTAAAGGACAAAGAATGATTAGATGTAGAACTGATGCCTACACAAGCAAGTAGGTGGTCAAAGACATTGCAAGCTTTATTTACCCTTTTCTGGCTAGCATATTGATAGAAGTTATTATATGTTTCATCTGAAAAGGTTAAGAATTCCACAGAGGCCTCCAAACTCCTCCCTTATATTCTGTACCTCGGACTCTGTGCAGAGGTCTCCGTGTACATCATTGGAAACCTTTCAATCTTCTCGAATCCTTCCAGTCTTTTTGCTTATATGGAATCTCCTAGTACATGTGTTTTTGCTTTTGTTTATCTGTGGGATAACTTCTAATATGGTTAACCTTTGCTAGAATCTCTGATACTGTCTCAGAACTGTTGATAAGGAGATTGCATGGAAACATTGCCATGGCACCCGTGCAATTCTCCAATGGAGCTGACAAACTGATCCTAGAGTAGGAAATATCACAAAGTTCATTGAATAGAACAGTAATTTATTTTCATTTTAATCACATAGCTACAGAGTGAAAAAAAAATTATAAAATTCATGTCATTTGCCTGACTATTGGGTAAGACCAGAATCCTGCTTCTCCTGGTATCAAGGGCTGACATTCCCATTAAACTTGTTGTTTAAATAGGAGTTACAAGTCTCTAAACCAGATCCATCCATGCATAGGCTATGGAAATGCTATTGATGTCAATAAATTTAGAGTAGGGTTGTATTTTGCTTTAAGTGTCTTTTTAGATGATTCTTCTCCACAAAATCAGTCTCTCCTTGGTACTTCAATTTCACTATGACAAAAATTCACCCTTTGTTTAACTACTGAATATTTTTTAAATAGCTTTATGTCTTGAAAACACACAGACCAGCAAGGCATTTTCAGCTGTGTAACAGTGAAAGCCAATTGCTCCAGACGGCACCTCAACAACCTGAAACATGCCATGGAGTCCTGGCCAACAGTTACATCCTATGGCTGAAGCAGCAAAAAACCTCCTTTTTTTTTCTCTATTGATGCTTTTTATACAGTTCAGCACTGTTTTGCAAAGGGGCTTGAGCTGTCCTATGGCAGTAATCGCTATGAAATCTCAATAAATGCTAAAAAAGCATGGCCCATTCAAGTGCAGCCTAACCATGAGACTCCAATCTGTAATGCAACCTGTTTTACAAGATGGGAAGTTATGTTTCCAGCCAACTAAGAATGGGTGACTGGAAGTGAATGTGGGAATAGAATCCAAGTCCTGCTATCATAAGACCTAATGAGAAAGACAGGCTCTTCCACTTACGTTATTTCAAGAGCATTACTTTGGCAAGGAAAAATATTGCTATTCTAAGACCTTGCAGATTCCAAAATAGCATCCTGCTGGAACATCCCAACATACTCTTCCTTTGAGCCTTGTCTGTGCTGGGTCAAAACTAGCAATATGATCTTCACTGTCTTAAGACTGTATAGTGTAGACACAAGTGGGACACAAGAGTAAAATTGTTAAGGTAGTGGCTGTTCCTAGAGGTACAGGAATTAAAGTGCCTAGTAGCTGAGGACATGGAAATGGGCCTGAAACTTCTTATGTATTACAGTTATTCTGGTAAACTACTTTGAAAAAAAAAAGAGATGGTGGTCTTCAACATGCCTAAAAGGGTGGGAGGATTCAGTTGTTCTGCACAAAGGTGCAAAGCCCGATAACACCAAGATGGGCGGGAATGTTGCTCTGCTGGAGGGTAGGAAGGCTCTGCAGAGGGATCTGAACAGGTTGGATCGATGGGCCAAGCCAGTGGTATGAAGTTCAACAAGGTGAAGTGCTGGGTCCTGCACTTGTGTCACAACAACCCCAGGCAGTGCTACAGGCTGAGGTTAGAGTGGCTGGAAAGCTACCCAGTGGAAAAGCACCTGGGAGTGCCATCTGAACATGAACCAGCAGTGTGCCCAGTTTATATTTTACTAAAACCTTATTTTTATGAGGTTGTTTTTCATGTAAGAAGCTTCATGTCTCTTCACAACACCTTTTCTACATCTCCGGGATCTCTACACACTTTTATACAGCTGCTGCCAAGAGTGGAATATCCCCCATCACACAGCTTCCAAGGCTAAACTAGAGTCTAGGCAGAATGTGTTCACCACAAGAACTAAGATTTCAACAACTCCTAGTGCTAAAGTAACCACAGATGCAGATACTGCCACGGCTGTTGCCTCTTCCCAAAATGGGAAGTATTGTCACATCCCAGCATCTGGGGTCTGAAACCATCCCTGATGTAGCTTCACAGCCAAAGTGTGAAAGCACAAATAGCACTGCCAGCTTATGCTGAGCCTCATGGTGTCAGCTTATGCTACAGCCCTGTTGGCACAAGGGGGCAAACTTGTTAACTCTCATTTGTTAGAGGAGATTGCCCAGCTGTAAGTAGCACAAAGTTCAGAAGGTCTGCATCAGCCATTCTTGTTTCAGGAGCAAAAACATAATCAGTTTCACAACTCCTCACTCTGATTTCTAATAGTTTGTGAAACTTTCCTGAAATATCTCTGCAGAAATCAGGCTCCTGTAATACAGGAAAATCTCTTATGTTTATGTTTCCACAACCACACATTATATATCTTTTTTTTCTCCAAAGAAATGAAACAAAGGACTCCAGCACATGGTGGGAAGCTCAAAGCTTTATTAAGTAGAGAACAGTAGTGGTTTTGTAAGTCAGATGCTTTAGCAAGTTAAGAATCCCCAAAAGGCCCTACAGAGAGATCCAGTATTCGAGACATAAGTAGATGATTTAATTCCAGATGAGCTGTACAGATGGCTGCAGGTGCAGGCTGTATAGGTTCGATAGTCATCACTGACTGAAGCACTGCTCTTTTGGCCAAGTATATATATGAGTGTTAGCTGACATTTCTATCTCAGTTCTGACACAGGATGTGGATGACCAAGTAGTGTATGCAAGACATGAGGTTGAGAAGTGATGCCTTCTCCATTTTTGAGGTGATTTTTTTCTGAGTGCTGCTGCACCAGACAGAGTATAAAATAATCCAGCTCCTGGGTCTAAGACTAATCTAAGCTCTCATCCTCTTGATAAATTGATTTGACAGTACATTGTATGTTCTACTAGTTATAAATCTCAGGAATTATTGAACAGTTCAGATGAGGAAAGGGAACAACTTTCACAGATCTTCCAAATCTTAGAATACCTCATTAATTCCACCTGTTCTTCTGCAACTTTGGCAAGGTCAGAAGTTTATGAAGCCTCAAGAAACTGTGAAATCTCTTCTTAACTCAAACCCAAATATCTGTGATGGTCATGTGCTGAGCATTCAAGTTGCATCCTCTCCCCCTTTGCATTGGTGCCCAATTGGTGCTTTCCTTCCAGGACAATTAGATATGCAAATTTAACTGCTCTTGGTGTCAGCCAGCTGCTGTGTCCACAAGCAGCCCTGAATGCTTCCTGCTTTCCATATGTCAAGGCCCTGGTGGAAGCACATGGGTGTGTGGGGAAGGGAAATGGGGAAATTAAATTTCCCCTGAAAGTGGTGATTATTGCTATCTGTCCCTTGAGGCATTAGAGTCAACTCTGCAACTGGTTCTGCACTTTTCCTCTGCTCTCCTTCCCACAGCAGAAGCAGCTCAGCTCTGAAGCACCAGGGAATAGTAAAGTTAGCCTTGTGTGTCCCACCAATCAGCCTACATCCAGAATCCAGTTCTGCATTCCTGATTTCCCTTGTGTCCTTGCCTGTTAGGAAACCCCTCCACTTTCAGTTGTGGGTGTCACTGATGCAACAGCCCCAAGCACCTGCAGGTGTGGTAGTAACTGGTTTTCCACAGCCAAGGCCCCAAACCCAGAGCCTGAAGCAGCCTTCTGCAAGCCAAGCCATGATCTTCCTCACTGCATTCAACTGCACTCCTCGTGTTAGACTGCTTTGTGTCAAGCCTCAACAGTAGAGCCAGAGCAGCTCAGGACTAGGCAGCTGGATCTACCCCGCAAACCATCTCGGTAATCTTTGGTCAGTACGCAGAATAAAATCACAGCTTACGCTGAGTGCATCAGCCCAGCGTGGTAGGAACGAGCTTTTGAGCTTGTCTTTAAAAACTGGTGCAATTCACTGTTGTGATGTGCTGGCATCCAGAGCTGCCTGCAAGTGCCCAGAACTGCAGGGGTACGAGCAGCACATCTGGCCATGCATTGCCCTGCAGGGACAGGTCTACAGAACACGGTTGCTAAGGTGCGTGAAGAGCTCGGGGCTGAGCCATTTCTGTTTATACAGCTAATTTGCATGTTTATGGGATTCTGAATTACTGAACATCACTCCTTCATTTAGCTTTGTGTCATTCTCCAGTGCTGGGGGATACTTGAATTTTAGCCTCTGGAAAATTCCAGGGCTTTCTTCCTGCGCTAAGGGGTTAAACGTGAGTTGCATGAGTGAGAAGCCAGTAAGAAGTGTAAGCCTGATTAAAAACAGATTTAATACTCAGTCATAACAAAAATCTTTTTACCGAGTCCAATTCTGACACTTATTCAAAAAATAAAAATAATTTATTCTTACTGAGGAAGAGACCTAAATTCCGTTTATATCTCACAGTCACAGTAATTATGAAAGGGGTTGCCAATTCCACTAACACAAGCCTCAGCTTTTTTATAGTGTTCATACGTATTGGCCCAAAATAGGAGAGAAGAAAAAAGGTGTTTGCTATGCTAGCAGAGCATTCAGGAAGAGTGCTAGTTCTGGATCCCTTTAGGAGGACCACATGCTCATTGGTATTAGGCTGACAAACTATAATTATTATATGAGGTACTGGAGGGGATTTGGAGAATGCTTATCAGTGTAATTAAAAGTGAGCTTTTGCCAGCTATTTCCATTTTAGGTAGTTATAAATCTATTATTTGAACAAAGAAGAAAGGGCCTTTGCATAGTACAAAACGAAGAGGTACAGAAAGATGTTTCAAAGCTACAGAAGGTCACTATCAGCATACATTTGCAGACATGTAATTATTCCATGTAGTGGAATAATTACATATATAATTACATATATAACCTTTAAAAGAAATGATGATATTGAAGATAGTTGGGAGAGAGGGATACTGTCCTGGAGAGGTCACATGTTATCTTGGAAAAATAGTTTTGTATTAATATGCCATCTTTCCAGTAAGTAATTAATTGATACAGCTTCTGTTTATGGTAATTATTTAACTGAAATTATTTCAGGAACTTACACAAACTCCCCCTCACACATGCTTTGGATTTACATAGCAGCTTCCTAGTTGTGATATCTGAAGTATAGTTTTGGCTACAACTTATTAAACCTCTGCTCACTGCCAGTGAGTGTTGCATGTGTCACTAGAGGATCCCCTCCACATGACTAGAGGTGCACATACACTTAGAATATCTGATTGCTCTTTTATACAGTAGCTGTTTTTTCTGAATGCCACTACTCAGCCTGTTAGCAAGTCAAAGCTAATGATATTGTGACTCGTCTAGCACAGTAAGTCATCAACCGTTTCCACCACTGACAGAGGATCTAAACAAGGCTGATGGTGCACAGTCCAATATACAGTGTTTCCTTCCATCGTGGCCACTCTGTTGGTGCCTACAAAGCACCAATCCAATTAGCAGACAGCCATGCTCTGTGTGGCTGATGCTTCTCTGGAATAGAGAGATTCAATTTAAATGGACTCCCAATTGACCTGTGATTCAAAGACATTTCAGGAGAGGCAGGTCCCCTCTAGCAGCTAATGACAAACTGTCTTCCACCCAGGAAGTTTCTTCCTGGAAATTGATTAGCAAGTACAATCATCTCCCTCATCCCTGTTCCTACTATGCCTTAGGAAAGAAATTAATAGCAAGAAGAGAAGCTTCAGAGTGAATCACTAACGCTGGGCACATAGGAGAGCATGAAGAGCACCCCCATAAACCCAAAGAGTATTTCATCAACTAGTAATTCCATGAGAGACACCAACATGGCAACATCAGAGATACAAGCATGCCTCTACAGAAAGCTTTTGGCAATGCTAGCTTCTCCCAGGCCATCCACGTGGCCCAAATTGGAATGTTTTGTTCCATGCAAGTTGAATACTATTTCCAAATCCCTTCAGACTGCTGCCTTTTAAGAAGGCACTGCATGTGTATGCAATGCATTATGGTTACTAATTTAAGGATACAACTTTCTTTGTAGAGTAGATTCTTGATCTAAGGTTTCCTCCTGTGTACGGTGTCTGTCACTTAGACTGTCTCTGGCTGTAACAGAGTTAGTCCACAGCTAACTGAGAGTGAGTGTATCATCCTTAGTCTACCTTAAGTAAGTTATTTCATCCCATTGTAGCTGAAGCACTAAGAGCCATGAAATTGCACAAAGTAATGCCCCACTTAAGCATGAGGAGGGCTGGAAGTGGGTACAAAAACTGGTCCCAGACTTTGCTTTCGGCTGTCACAAGGAGATATCTGTCAGACTGGACCCAGTATGGACTCTCCCCCTGCAGCTGATTCCTGAGTACATCCCGCTCCTTCTTCCATTCTTGCCCATTTCTAGCACATAGGGAAAATCTGGCTGTTAGCCCAACCACTCCTGGTGGACTTAATAAACAGATGAGATTTCCTTCAAATGCCTTTGGGTAACAAAATGGACTTATCAGCAGCAATTTTCACTGAACACGGTGAATCTACAGGTGACATCTTTCTCCCAGGTAGCCTGTCACCAAGCGAAAACAGCGTGTCTAAGTCTGTGGCAGAGGAGCAGACCCTGCTGAGCCAGAACACAAGAGGCCACGGTTCATTTTCACCATCTCCCAGACACATTGCTAACTCTGACCCTAAGCCAAAGAATGCCACCTTACATTAAAGAGAGTCTATCACTGTGTGCTCAGACCTTCTTTAGGACACATCTACACTCATCTTTCTATTGATCATGTTCTTTGTACTGAAATTGGTGCAAAACACCACAATTTCTTTCCAAAATCCATGCACTGATCTGCCAGTCATGCCCACACTTCCCCCGAGAATTCCTTCAAGGTGAGAGTGAAGATGTACAGGAGAAATGCCACTTTTATGGACTAAAGTAAGCTGAGAAACCAACTGTTCAGGAAGATATGGCATTAATATCTCCATCCCTAGAAGCAGATGGTGATAAATGAATGGCACATTTGACATATCTGTTATAGTCGCCCAACGAGCTAACCAAAAAAAGATCAGATCACAGCAGCATTGGCCCAGATCTTCTTCCTCCAACACAGGAAATTCCATTTCCCCAGCACGGTGCCTTGTGCTTATTCTTCCAAGCTGTGCTGTTCTGAAGAACATGCTCAAAGACACACATTTGCGTCAGTGTGTCACATTGGATTTTCACTTTCCAAACACTAGTGTATGCATATGGTATTTTATACTAGCAAGGGCAATTTGTTTTGAGATATTTTATAGGATCTCTAAAATTAACATATTCCAGAGAAAAAATGTAAATACTCTGTCAATGGGAATTCCATCTTCATCCCATCCCCTAGCACTAAAAAAAAGGAATTTATAGTAATGCTATATGAAGCATGTATGACTTAAAATGAATTTGTACTAAGAAACAAGATGATGATTAAGCAGGCACTAAGTAGGTTTTAGAGGATGAGCGCTGATCTTTCGATAATCAAATTTATAAAGAAACATCGTGGCAGAAGACATTCTCTCCAACACTCTTGAGATGTTCAAGGCAAGCCAAGTTCCCGGCTACCAAACATATTTGATTTTTCATTTCTGGCAGGTGACTCAGGTTGGAATTGTAGTAGTTATTGGGAATGTAAAATAACATGACATTTTCAGGCTCACTCCTACACTTCAGTATCTTGGCTAATAAGCCTCTTGCCCCTTAACACAGGAGATCTCAGTCAGTCACATTTGTGAATCTGGTTTGTATAGCTGTTTTTCAGAGATAGCCACCATCAGATGTTCAAGAGGGAAGAGTAAAAAACAGTCACAGTAGACAGCTATAGGACACCCATAAAAGCTGTTTTCTAATGCTGATAAGTTTGAGTCCTATACACTGACTTTTCTCAAAAAAATTTCTCTAAGGTAAAAGTGAGTAAAAGGAAGAGTACAGGAGAAATGCTTGCCATTTATATGGACTAAAGTAAACTGAGAAACCAACTGTTCAGGAAGACATGGCATTAACAGGATAATCTTTAAAGTGTTCAGTTCCTCTCTGAATCTTGTCAAATTCTTGCCCTCAACAGTATCCCATAACAATGAGGAGGCCATCAGACTTACAAGGAGTTAAAGAACTTGAATTACAGGAATTACCTTGAATTTATTTTCAATCATGTATGGCTTCTTTGCAATATAAACTCTACCCATACTCAACTGCCTCCAAAACACCAGTCTAATGCCCTACAACTGAGATGAGCAATAGAAAGTTTTAGTGGAGGTATTTTGGAGTGAAGAGTGAAGAACCAGGGGAGAAACAGCTAGTTGCTAGAAGGTACTCTTTTGGAAACACTGCCTCTTTGAGATCTTACTTCAACTCTCAGTTCCAGGTTGACTGGAGTCAAAAATAGATCTATCACAGAAGGGGGATGATAGAAGGAGTAAGGTCTGCAGCTAACCTTAGCTAGGTTGTGTCACATTAGCTTGGCAGAGGTAACATTAAGCTGTAATTTTGGGGGTGTCAGAAGACTGTGCAACTGGCCTTTCATAAATTTCTCATTGCTGAATAGTTCCTGTTTGTGGTTCTTCAGTACTCATTTTAAGAAAGATAACAGCCAGTAAAACTTAATCTGAGATGAGTTCAGTTCTCCTTTGACTCTTTCTGCCTTTAATCTTCCCCTACTAGGCCATGATTTTCTGTGACTCCATCTGTTCTCTTGGCAGCTATCCAAAAAAAGGCAAGATAGAGACAAGTAGCAAAAGACTCCAGGAAAACTGAGATATCCAGGACTACAAACAATGACTTTTGGTCAAAGCCTCTAGCTTTTCTTCAAAAAGTGGAGTTTTAAAGGGAAGGCTGCGTGAGCTGGACTATTTATTTACTGACAGAACACTGCTTGAGGGATCACCTTTCAGCATTGTCAGATTTCTAAGAACTTGCTGTGTGCTTGGGCCAAGGGTGAGGCTACAGAACACACAGGCCAGTAGGGCTCAAGGACCAGGATACAGGGGTTAGTTAAGTACTGGCAGCTGGGGAAGCCAGTGATCTTCATTTAGGGTTCATGCCAGCAATCCTACAGAGCTGACCAGGGCGGCAGTCACAGTGGGATGCACGGGTGTTGCAGCATAACAGAGAGAAACACGCACTGTGTACCCGTAGTGAGAGCAATTTTCATTCTGTCTTCTTTTGGCATTTCTTGTAGTCTAAAATCATTCATGCAGAAAAACACATAGCTGCTCTTTATCTTTGGGAACAGGCCACACAGGGTATTTGTTTAATTAAAGCTGACTGCTGGAGAGCAGGGAGCACCACCGTTTTCCATATGGTGTCTGGGTTGGGGGTTTGCTTTTGTGGGGGTGCAGGAGAAGAAAAACAGGTTAGACTTGTTTACCATAGTGCAGCTCTCAGCAGACAGGCATCTCTATTTCAAGACAGCTATAATCAGTGCTAAACTAGTGGGCACTGATGCTTAGGGTGGGCAATGCTGATCATAAAGCCCCACTTTATGGCACATGTCCAAAGGGAAGATAAAGCATTAAGGCAATTTTAGGGAAGTTTGCTCTCCTTTGGCCCTGTGATGTGCAAGCTAGGTAGCTACAGAGACTTTCAACTTTTGCAGCTCAGCTCTTGTTCCCTCTACAACACCTGTTTTTAAGAAAAGAGAAGCTTAGCCCCATGGGATCCATGGCTGCAAAGAGCAGCATTAGTCAGGGGGCCCCTTTGCAGCACAGTCCAACTTTCTAAGAAGGCGGAAAGGTAGAGCTAACTCCTGAGCTGACTAGACAGCTTGTGCTAGCCAGGAGGTTTGGCACAAGGCTCTCTAAAGTTCATCACAGCAGGAATTGCTGTGGCTGGACAGTTAATTCACAGATACCCCTATTGAGGCTGCAGGCAGCTGGCTGGAGGATACCTCTTGTCAGGAGCAATGTTGAGGACAACTGAATAAAATTCAGTCAGCTGTTTTCTCTCTGAGGAGAGGGGGCTAATGTTTCAATTGACAGCATGGGCCAAGCTTTCTCTGCATTTAAGATAGGTCTGGACTGTCAAATCCTTGCCTCTGGAGCGTGCATTACAGCTAGATGGAGCAAAGCACTGACAGGCTCAGGCTGTTCCCAGTCCTTCTTTTGCATCTGTGCTTGCCCTTGTCCTCTGCTGCTCCTCCACACACTGGTCTCATAGTGCTGGCAACATGTACCTCAGCATGCCTCCTCCTCTCTGCTAGCCTCTTCCTCTTTTGTACCACCCAGCTCCACCCACCCAGAACACCTTTTCTTCTTGCTGGTTTTCCCTTCCAAGCTTTCATCGGAGTCCAATCCAAGGCATAGTAATTTGTTTATTTCTAAAGCAATAAATTGGAAACGGAACAGTTTCAGCAGTATCCTGACAGATGGGGAGAAGTTGTCACCACAATCACCTGCCTGATCTGCCTATGATAGTGTTTGTTTAATTTCAGTATCTGCAAGGGTTTGCAAGTCTGAGGAAGGCAAGGCAGAGGACATAGAGGAAGAAACAGGTAAAAAAAGCAAGCCCTGGACCTACCCTTTTAATTGGTAGACCATTGCCACCTACCTGAAGCATTTTAAAAGAAACAAAATTACGGATCAGCACTGCAAAGTAATGAGTCTGAATCTGGTGTTGCTGAAGTCACATTGCCTTCCTCCCTGTTTTTCAAAGGCAAGAACAAACCTTATGCTTTCTTGTGTTGAACTCCTCAGAGGCCTCATATTCAAGTTTTATGTAGCCTTTCTGACTTATGAAGTAAGATTTGTTTAAAAACAAAATGAAAAGAAAGCATGGAAAGGAAAAAAAACAAACAACCCACCATGAAAAGTCTTACACTGACTTCTGACGGATACTAAATATCTCAAAATTCACTTTGAATCTGCAAAGGTTGACAACACCACAGGGGAATGAAATCCAGGTAGCCACCAACCATTACAACCTGACAGGCCCTCTTAAATCACAGCAACAAAACCAACATCTTACCTGAAGACTTCATAGTGTTAAGAAGACAGTTGCTTTCCTGGGGCACTTATTTGAGGCTTAGAAGTGGTAGTAAGGCCCTAGGACACTTGCCTTTTGCACCCAGATGAGAGCTGCTTTGTCCTGCTAACAATTAATTCAGGGTGGGAATAGGTCCACTTCTTCCATAGCAAGTTAACCCTGCTCCTGTCTGGGTGCTGTGCTTCAAAAGCAAAATATCAGATACATGCAGGATCAAGAGATGGAAAGAAGGAGAAAAATGAACAAGGGTAGTCAAGATGAAACCCATTCCCTGTGGTGCATGCCTGGGTTGCACAAAAGAGAAGGAGAAGCAGGCTGTAAAAGAAGAATGCAAACAGCCCCAGAGCTCCCAACTGCTCTTAGGCATTTGGGGAACTTGGATTTAACAGGAATAAAGAAATTTCCTTCCCTGCACCGAGTCAGGGAAAGAGCTTTCAGCACAGTCTTGGAATACCCATTTACACCTCATATATTCACTTCCATCAGGCAGTATTTGCTCCTCACCACCTCCCTGGTGGCTTCTCCATGGGAGTCATGGCCCCCAGAGGGGGACACAAGGATCCCAAATGGCCTGGAGACAGATTTCTGCCTGTGGGCATGATCAGCATCTGGTAGTGGCATGTAAGGGGCACAACTACTTCAGAGATCTTGAGATTTCAGAGGTTCAAGACGACTCTGTTCTGGGCAGAAAATACCCATGGCTGGTGTAAAGCACACATGAGAACCAGAGTCAACAACTGACTGTGCAGCTGCAGTGATCAGAACATGCTGATTCTCTGAAGAGATTTTGTGAGTTGTTTTTTTCTTAAAACACCCACAGGAGACTGAGCCTAAAGTCCTGAAACTTCACCCCACTCTTCCTTTCACTGTTTCCACTTTGCTTTGTGTTTCTACCATGATAATTAACTAGCAAGGCATTTCATCTATATACAGGCTTCTATTTTGCATTTTTTTTTGTATATCCTTATTCCTTCCTCTTTTTCCCTATGTTTTCCCGCCCTCTTGTTTACTTTCTTCATGTGTAATTAGGAATTGAAGTGGTGCATCTGCTGTTCGAATAAAAGCGGAGAATAGTGTAAAGTTAGGGAAATGTTTAGATTAGAAATGGCTGAAATTTGGGGTGTTTGTTTTCTGGAAGATTCCATTTGGTAGCTGGTGAAGGGTTTAGAGCACAAGTTTTATGAGGAGCGACTACAGGAGCTGGAAGTTTTTAGCCTGAGGAAAAGGAGGCTCAAGGGGAACCTTATTCTTCTCTGCAACTATCTGAAAGGAGGTTGTAACCAAGTGAATGTTGGTCTCCTCCTAAGTAACAAGCAATAAGACAAGAGGAAATGGCCTCAAGTTGCCCAGGAAAGGTTGAGATTGGATATTAGGAAAAATTTCTTCATTGAAAAGGTGATCAGGGAAGTGGTGCAGTGACAATCCCTGGAGGTAATTGAAAGACATGTAGATGTGGTGCTTAGGGATGTGGTTTAGCAGTGGTCTTGGCAGTGTTGGAATAATGGTTGGACTCAATGATCTTAAGCGTCTTTTTCAACATAAATGATTCTATGATTCTGTGATTTAAAAGTACGTTGTTACTTTTGTCTGGAAGTAGGCCCCTTTTTTTATCCCTGTCAGATCTTGTATAGATGAGAGTAGGAAATGCCAACATACAATACTTTTGAAATGAAGAATTCACCTCAGAATGGATACCAGCTGTTGCTGAATCAGCTGAGAGCCTCATGCATTGCCACACTGCAGCTGACGGTATCTGTGACTCCGGGACTGCTTTTGGGAGCCGACTGCCTTGGCACAGGTGCTCCACACTGCATGGACTAGCCAGTTCCCAGCTTTGCTGCTTTGGGATCTGGGCAGGGTGGAAAACCTAGTAGCCCCTCTCCAAGAGGCTACTTGTATGGCATAGCTGCACTAGAGATGTGAGAGATGGAGGCATGGCCCTCCAGCAGCTTGCCAGAAAGTCCAGGCGAACCCCTGTAAATTTGAAGAATCTTTTTTAAACCCTAGGGGTTTTCACCAGTTAGTTTAAATTTGATGAATCAGTATTTTTATGCGAAACCAAAATTTTATCAGAAAAGTCCTGACAGATTCTAGCTGGAAGCAGTGTGACTGGAGTACTTGTGTGAGCCTGCTTGAACATAGACTCAAATGTGATTTGCCCACTTGCTTCAGTGAAAAGACAACACAAGTAATTTTTGGGTACATCAGTCAGATAGCTGCGTGCCACCTGAGAAGTTTAAATTGGAAACAATGTAGTGAGAACCAACAATAACCAGACTGGCCGGAGGGAAGGGATGTGAGCTGGGTAGTTTCAGAGGTGGAAGGCCAAGGAGATGAAGTTGACACATCACACAAACATGTCCTCTCTTTTCCAGCAGGTTATATGTCACAGGCAGAGACTGAGGGCACAGTTAGAGGTCAGTGAGGTAAAGCTAATGCTTTTGTCTTCCCCTTGCTGTGCTGCTCCAGCAAGTCCTGTTGTTTCTAAGGAAAAATTCCTTTTGAGAAGCCATTGGGAGCCAAGGAAGTGGAAGAATTAAGCAGTTTGTTTTATTAAACGAGCTGGGAAAAGTATCATCCTTGTCTGTAATTTAGGTATCTTTGTGGCCATGTCTATCAGATTTTGAAAAAGACAAAGATGATAAGATTCACATTTCAAGGTGATGGAAAGTGTGGCAGGGCCTTTGGAAGAACCTGAGACCCCCAAGACAAGCCAGGAGACTTGGCTGTACTGCTTATGTCTGGGTTAGAAGCTGCAAAAATATTTTTGAAAGGAGATGACTGCATTTGAGCCCTGGGTCTCCACAGTAGCACTGAGAAGAGAGCTCTAAATGGTGTTCCACTGATTTGGAGACAGGGTGCTTTTATGCCACCTGAGGATTCAGCCTGCTTTATCTCCCCTGCTTTTCTTCTCCTCTTTTCATTTTCTTTTCCATTCCCCTAGTACTTTCCCTCCTTGGCACTGTGACTCTTTTTAGTGACTCCTTTTCATGAGTGAAGGTCAGCATGTTCAAAATTGGCTGATGATATGTGCTCAAGGGCCTCCCTGGAGCTCTCTTCAAAGGATCTAATTTTCAGAGGTGATGAGCAGCTCTTACTGGTTCCAATGCCATGATAAGTGCCCAAAACCCATGAAAACCAGGCTGCTTACAAATGCTTTCAGGTAAGGGACCCCAAGAAAAAGTAATTTAAGATTAGTGAGCAGTTTTGGAAGTTTGGTCTAGGTGTTGAAAGTTTTATATTATTTGAAGGTAGCCAAGTACTTGCTTGACATAAGTACCTAGAATTGTTGAGCTGCAAGTTGAATTTTATCTGAACTATATGGCTGTGTTGTGTAAGTCAAGGACAGATTGTAGGGAAATTTGAAGCTAACAGTCTGAACATTAATAATAGTTAGAGAAGACTCAGCTGTAGCTTAAATATTACTTAAAAATTAATAGATAGAGTGGACAGCCCATAGGTCATGGGTATATGAACTGTAGAAAACATATTATATTGACTACAGAACTGACCAAAACCCCCACTGAAACTGATGTAAGGAGGAAGTGAAGA
Organism: Corapipo altera; assembly: GCF_003945725.1. Classification (NCBI taxonomy): domain Eukaryota; kingdom Metazoa; phylum Chordata; class Aves; order Passeriformes; family Pipridae; genus Corapipo; species Corapipo altera. The sequence continues at coordinate 6,941,761 of NW_020884873.1, read as the reverse complement.
TGAGCACAAGACAACCACTCGGCAACAAAGCACCAAACCAATGAAGGGTGTGAAAACCCCAGACTCTAATAATGCTGTTGGTCCAGACTGTCACATGAGGGATGGGGAGTTTAGGCTGTAAGGGTATCATTGCCCAGGCATTTCTTTGCTTGGGGTCCCTCTTTTGAGACACCAAGCTCGAGCTACCAAATACCATAATTGATCTCTTCCAATAAACCTACCTAATGGAGTTGATAGCCTAGTGTCAAAAATTTCTGTAGCATTAGGATTTCTTACTTTGGATGAATTCCTTTGTCTTTCTTACCTAGTAAACCCATTTTTAGTCTTCTGTTTTCCTGTTTTGCTTAAGTTTGCCACTTCTTATGGTCTCTTCCCCTTGTCATGATCTAAGCCCCTCTACTTGTGCTTGTCCTGTCAGTTTTCCACTACTATTCCTGGTAATATCCAGTGATGATGTGCTAAGGCAATTTCTCTGCTCTAGGGAGATTTCAGGAAAATTGTCTGCAGAGGTAATTTAGCCACTCTCAAGTAAAAATCAACTACTTTGCATTACAATGTATAGGAAACATATCTAAGGGCTTATTTCTGTTGAAAAAGAAATAAAAGTTAGAGACCATTTTTCATGAGGTGTATGGGATCATGAGACAGATACTGGTAGAAGTAAAACTTTTTATTTGGGCACTTTTGTCCCATTCTCTACAGCTTGGCATCAACAGCAGGACAGGTAAGGTAAGGGAATTAAGTTGCCAACCAGCCACCTTCTCCCTGCTCCCCACCACCTTGGAGTACAAAATATTCATGTAATAATTAGATTACTCTTTCAGCATCACTGGGGTTCACTGTCCCCTTGGAACAGCTCTAAAAAAGACATTTTCCCTTGAGTTTTCTGCTGAATGAACTGAACACTGACCTACTATGGTTTGTTTTTTCTTACAGGAATGAAACTGTTTTACACCAGTTCTGTTGCCCAGCAGCTGATGCGGAGCAGAAGCCTTCATCTCCAGACTCCTCACCAAGGTGGGAAATTGCTGCCAGTCAGACCTTTATTTTTCCTGCTTCCTTATCATCCATTACTAATCTTCTTGCCCCAGACAAAACTCACATATTATACATGCCAATCCTCCACCACCCTTATGTCCCATGTCCCCAGCACTGCTGTCTATCTCTTTTCCCTCCCAGAGATTACTGTTTGTACTGTTGTGTAATTGCTTGCAAACCCTCTCTGGCCTCCACTGTCACACACCCATTCACTTCCAAAAATGTATTTTCAGCCTCTCTTCAAACATCTACTTCCATCAATCCGCATTCACACTTGTACCTTTTCACTGTGACACCCACATACACATGCTTCACTCTTCTCCTTCAAATTAGCTACCCCACACTATAAGGTTCCTGGACACAGTATAGATCCATAACCTCCAAGCTACAGCAAAAGTCACCAAACTCAGGGTTCTGTCTCTCACCCTGAGACAGGGTAGGGGGAGCAGTTATACATGTGTTGAAATGGTCTGAGCTTGACAGCAGAGAACAATTATAGACGGGTACTATTAACTATCACCAACTTGTATCCAGTCCAGGCAGGTGTGGGGACACCAGCAATTCCCATAGCTCTCCCCCATCAGTGAGAGACGTCAGTGCCAAGAGCAAGGGGTCCAAGGAGCTTCAAAAGTACTTGAGATGCAGGTACTGCATATAACTTCTGTGCTTGGCCTTGTCCTTCTGTTCTTGCCATGTCCTTCTCTTCTCACAGCTTCCCACACTTCCATCTTACAGACCATCTCCTTTTTCTCAGGCCCCATCACCATTCTGTCAACAGCAAAGTGTTTTCTCTTTAAAGATTTCTCTCATCACACTGCTAGACTTTTACATCTGACCTTTGGTAAGAAGCCTGAGTTACTAGGGAGGGCTCTGAACTGGGCAGCTGAATTGCATTAGTGAGACTACAGCATTTTTAAAATTATATTTCTCTTGTTTGTTCTGCTCACTGGAGCACACTGTAGTTTCTGATTCCCTTCCAAGAAAAAAATATGAGTGCTGGACAACTGTGAAGAGAACAGGGGTGAGTGGGTGGGTGTGTATGTTTGAAAGTAGAGTTCAGCCATGCTTGGAGACAGGGTAAAGAAGCAGGACCCCTCCTACCCATTTGTGTATGAAAATGGAAGGGGTAACCCCCATGACGTCTGTGCAAAGGGCTCTCAAGCATTGGTAAAGTTTGCATGACAACCTGTGCACCTCCATGGCAGATGGGAGATGCTGGCAAGGAAGAGAAGGAGACGGCAGAGGAGGAGACTACAGATATTTCTGTGGTCAGCCACCTCTCCCTTGCGTTTCTGGAGTGAGACAGTTTTGGTTAAGCGTTCTATTTTGTCTGAATCAAGCCTCAATTTTGTCATGGTGTTCTATCTTCATACTTGAAGGGTCATACTTGACCCCGCCCCATTCTTGTCTCAGCCTCCATCTTACTTCTGATCAGTTCCTTTGGTTTCTAGTATTTTCTTGTTCTACAAGGCTGACATTCTTACAGTCTTTGGCTCTAGGGTTGTTTTTGTCAAGTTCTTGATCAGGCCTTCCTTTCATCCTGGTGACTCTCAAAGGCCCTGCCCATCCCTTGAGCCTGAGTTTGTCTGCCCTCCTACTGCTGGGATTTGACAGGTAAATTGAAGAAGAAGCAATCATTTGTTTCAGTAATTTAACAACTTTGGCAAGTTGCATCCAAAGATGAGTCTGAGCCAGGAAATTCCGAAGTGTGGGTGAATGACAACAACCTCAACTGCTTGTTGCATCTGGGCTTCCAGTTAAGGGGCTTCTCCTACTGATCTATGCCTGTCCATTTTATGCCTTTTGTAGCTTGTCCCACTCTGCAGGCCTCATGCTTTCCTTACTTTTTTCCCAGGACTTTCTTGCATCCTCTCCATTTCTAATGCCTCCAGATTCCAATAGCAGTCCTGAATTTGTTTGTGTGTGACACAATATGCTGTGCAGACATAAAAAAGGTTGAAACCAGCACAGCTATTCGAAAGTGAAAAACAGACACACAGAATATTTTGCTCTTTGAAACAGAGCACCTTTTAAGTGTGATCTCCCTACCTGACCATCTCAGGAGAGAAGAGCATCACTACTTCCCACATTGTGCCAGAAGAAAAGCAGAGCACATGCAGCACTGTTAAACTTACCAGTCAGCTTTATGCTGGCCAGAAAACATCTCCTAGTCTCTACCAGGTCCTGCAGTCAGCCATGGGCTTCTTTCATGTCTGAAGTTACATATACACTGCAGTGAGGAAGGCAAAAGAATGGCAGGGAGGGAAAAACTCAGGGTCACTGTGGAGCTGATGTCCATGTGATGTTCTGAAATGGCTCACTATGCTGCTTGGAGAAGCTCATCAGATTATTTACAGAGCCTGCCACGCTGCTCAAATCATGAACAAGCTCCCCATGGAACCAAGGCAGAACAAAAGTCAATCAAGACTGAAATGTGTGGGTCAGACAGCCTGAATAGGCAATCAGTTCCTGGGTGAGCCAAGCATATCCCTAAATAAGCTCGTCAGGTCTCCTGATGGGAGAACCTGGTACATAGGGGCTCCTTGTGCAGCTTTTCTGTGTCCCACTGAATGGACAGCCAGTCACAAGTAGTGCTGTGTTGAATTTTGATAAACCAGCTTGGGTTTATTCTATCTTTCCCTCTTCCATGATAGTTTTCCTAAATGAGATAAATCCTGTCAAAACTGATGCCACTAATAACCATCAACTATCTAGTTTTAATTAGAGTTTGCTTCATTAATGCCCCAACTCCTCTCTTCACAGCAGATTAAATAATGTACTTGCAGCTCATTTACACAAACCCCAAACTGCAAGGCTGAGCTGCAATCCTTTAATTAAACAGCCCGGCTGATCCCTGCCGCTGCCTCGGCTCATCAGTCTAAGCCGATTAAAGAGAATAGGGACTAATAAAGAGCATAAACAGGGAAGTGACTCTCATCTCTTCAAGGGACTTGGAGGCTCCAGCGGTGATCGGCTGCTTTCTTCTCCTCTACCTCAGCCCACATCCTGTCCTTCTGGGACTTGCAAGAATGGTCCTGCTTTCAGTAGGAACCCAGCCTCATCTTGTGGGACAGGAATCCTTTGGGAGGCTGAGGGAACATGGCCAGCAGGAGGGTGGCACAGCAGGCAAGGTGAAGATAAAAAGGGACATCAAAGCAGTAAGACAAGTGAGTGCCTGACTCCAGGAGAGACCAGCAAGAGCAGCCATGCAGCTCAAGTGAGGGGCAGAAGAGGAAGGAAATGCAGGGAATGACAGTAGGAAGTTGGCTGTCAGGAACAATCTAGGACAAAAATTTGTCTCTACTTGTGATGGTCACTGTCGTTCTTGTCTGGTCTTCCCTAATGTTTGTCTGCAAGATTTCTGACTCTTTCTTTGCTACCAATCTAGCTAAAAATGCCTTGGCTTCACATGGATGGGACTGATTAGGAACATGTCAGTGTCTAACCACTCAGCAGAAGCCAGCTCAATGAGGTGATTGGGATTATTCCCACTCATATTGTTCTGCTTTGCTTCACTGATTGCCACAAGCAGAGCTAGCCCCCTTCTCTCCTGCAGCATGTGAATTCCTCGTGGGGAAGTTACAGCTCCATGAGTTTAGCAATGCAAATTTCCCACCTGGCTGCTTAGCTGGGTTGCACCAGCAATTAGCAAGACTGGTGCTGTAGGCCATGAGTATTAAGAGACAGATTTGATCCCAGATTTTGCCAAGAAGCTCAGAGCCAAAGTACAAGATGAGGTGATGGCAGCAGAAGGCAGATTCCTGTTGCTGAACTCTAAGGGCTTTCCCATTTCAAAGTGCAGTATAAATCCTGTATATGGACCACCATTGTCTCCAATGGACTTGTACACTACTGGCTTCATGACCATAAGCCATCTTGCAGTTGGGTTTCCATTGAGTATGCCAAAGATCAGGTTAAGTGACAGGGAGAAACTCCATGGATGGCAGTAGGAGCTGACTCTGCCCCTTTACTGAGGTGCTGATCAGACTCTGATTTAGCCAAACCCTGTAATTTCATAAAGCAACTGCTCTTTTTCTTGCTGGCTTCTGCCTGTTAACAGTGGGGTTTCATTCTGGGGATTTGAATAGCCTAGTAATTGCATTTCCAGCCTCTCCCAGTCTCACACAGTAGAGACTGGCATCCCAGAACAATGACCTTAAAATGTGTCCAGCAGCAGCCCAGCTCTAACAGGATTACATACCATTTTCCTTTGTGTGAGGTAATAGGGCTGAGATGAGAAAGATTTGTTTCTATTAGAGTAATGAGAGGAAATGATGGAGTCACAATTGGAGGGAACAGTATATTCATTCAGTTGCCTTTCACAGGCTTTTCGGAGCCTGCCTCTGGCTCCCCTGTGGTGCTGAATAGGAAATCATCAGAAAATCACCTCTCCTCCAGCAATGGGAAAAGTTCTACACAAAACTTTAAGCGCTTGGGGCAGGTCCACTTTGGCAATGGACATGGGGATAGCACTGGAGTGCTGAAGCATCATGTCACAAGGGAGACTGGATGGGATCTGGGTACATTTCTGTAAAGGGCAGGATCAAATCCCAGAATAAATCTTCGGGAAGGGAGGATGTTCTGCTGCATTTGTGGGAAAGTCCTTGCTATCTGTAACAAGTGCAGATGAGGCCTGACCTGCTTTTTAGGCAAAGGAACCAGAGTCCTTCCAGGAAGAGGGAGCAGTCTTCTAGAAGGGCTTGGAGGTGTACTGAGCAGAAGGGCTAGGGTCTGAAACATCTATGGAAAAGTTCATATTTTCCCATAATATTTCCACACTTTTGAGTAGGGAGACTGCTGCTTAGATCAGAATTCAAACACGATTAGTGCAACTGGCGAAGTGTTTACTTCATGATTACAGACCAATGAAATTGTAACTCAATATAGTTGAGACTTCAGACAGCTGTGGACTCATTTCTAAAGTGCCTGCTGGATTAGTCGTTGTAGCCGGTTGGTTGCTTCCTGGCATCACAGCACCAGGTAGTGGTAAGGAGACCTGAGAACCATCAGCTACATCTCCAAGCCAGCCTTCCTTGCAGTTCTGGTGAAATTCCTTCTTGCCCCACTTGTGACTTACCAAAGTACTGAAATGAAAATACAGGTTCTTGCTGGAAGAGGTCCTTTGTGCTTGTTGCTCCATTTGTATATGTGGGAGGCTGATAAGTAGATGGACAGATTTTGGACGGTGTTTTCAAATCAAACCTTCAAACATCTTTCTTCCCAGCTCTCTGAGCTGCATAGGGGTATGCTACTCCTTAAGCAGCACATGTTTAAAACCCAAAATCTGATTTCATTTACCTCTGGAGATCTGCTCTCTCTGATTCTTCCCATTTCTTTACCTGAACTCTGTTTCCATTGAACATGCATTTGTTCTTTGTCCTATGAAGTCATGTTGGAAGGCGTTGGCACAAAAGAGCCATGAATATTATCCACTGCACAGTCACAACATCATGTCCTTCTTTGGCTCCCCACTGCTGTAGCCCAGAAGCATCTCTCCTCCCAGGACAGCTCTCACTTTGCCCTTGGATCACTCTAGGTCCTCTAACAGTTACATCCTCCTGAGAAATCCCTAAGACTTTGTTTCGGTTATGAATGAAATGTCCCTTAAGGCTGAAGCCCATGAAGTTGTTGAGAACTGAACCACTCACCAAGTGAATTCTCCTTCTGGGCACTACTGAAGCACCTTGATAAACAGTGGGGAATGATGATTTTGCACCAGTATCCATCACTCTTTAAGCATTACAGTAAAACAACTGAGCTACTCAACATTTTGTCTGAACTTGTAAAAGATTGCCTCACAGAAAGAATGCAAATCCAGCTCATGAAATGGGAAATTAGCATTTCTGACTTAGGATCACTGGCAGGATGTTGGATATAAAATCGGGAGGTCAGTGCTTCCTTTCATCTCAGAGCTACTCAGTGGCTCTGTCTCAGGTGTGAAGCATGATGATGGTTCTAGTCTATATCAATTCAGATCTATAACCTTCCACTTACAAAAGCATAACAACTCTGCCTAATTGGCCCCTAGCTGGCAGTGTCAAGTGGATGCTCCTACAATTAGTGGACAATGGAGGCTGAGTTCTCCTCTGATCCTTAATGGAGAACACTTAACAGGACGTGGACATGCCAGTGCAAAGCAAGCCTCCACACCCATGGTCTGTATCTTGTGTCCTCTGAGGGCAAATGACAGTACACAAAGCTCTTCAGTCTGACTTCTTGCATTCCTGCCAAAGTCCTCCACACCACTGGTTTTGAAAACACACAGAAGTTTGAGCAACATTTCTGCTTTGCTAGCACGTCCTGTTTGTGCTTCTCATTTCTTTTCCTTATTGAGGTCACAGGCATGAAGAGAAGATTTTTTTTCTGCTTCTTAACAGCTCATCTACTTCTTATTCTTCCCTCCCTGTAGACTTAATAATCCTGTTCCAGAGAGTACGATTGGAGGTTGCGGGGTTGCTGCAGACAGGCAGGGATGGGTCAGCAAAGTTCACATAAATATTCCCCCGGCTCACAGTTTTCAGAGTTTGGATTTTAGTCTGACACAAAGACGTGGGCGAGGAGTAATGTCTAGACCCAGATTTGAACTCTTCCCAAGCTAGGGAGTGAGTAGATTCCTTACTTTTTATGGGTGTTTTGTACAGTGAGGACTAGCAACTTTAATTGCTTTGCAGGAGCCTAGGCCCAGAATCACAAAGATATTTAGTGAATGTAGATTTAGGGCAAATATGGAAACACTTAGAATTATTAGCAAAAAATATTTTAGAGAACATCCTTAACATCATAGTTACCAACAACCTTGGGAATCTCTTGCAGGGAGGTATAGTTGGCAATTCTTCTGGTACTATGACCTGGGAGGAATGGCTCTTTCTGGAAGCATCCAAAGAAACAGGAGGTCAGTTTCAGATGCAGCGTCTCAGTCCCGTAAAGGAGATCCACCAGGACATTTTGGCACTATCTTCCACACAGACATTTCTCAGCTCCTCTCCAACAGCTGGTGCAGCCACTCTCAGGCAAGTGTGGAGAACATGAGGGTGGGGAAGTAAAGTAAGGAATAGATGGGCTCTTCAACAAGAAAAAAAATATTTCTGGTGGAATCTGGAGTCTCCCTGTCACGTTGGTTTCTTTGTTTGCCCCTATCAACACCTTTCTTCAGGAAGTGGAAGATGCCAGGAGAGAGAGGCCAAAAAACCCCCATATTTGAAGTATCTTATTTTGAAACTGCAAAGGTGCCCATCAGACACATGTTTTCTGAGAGCCTGAAGCTGTATACAGCCATTGCCTAGCCACAGGTTCTTCCAGTCCTTCCTTTCCCCCTGTTGCTTCTGTTGCTTACCTGAGTCCTGCCCTAGAGGAATTTGGACTTGGATTCAAGTACTCTTCTCCCACATGTGACAGTGCTTGCTATTTCTTGGGCCATGGTAATACCAGTGAAAGAGGATCAATCATAGCCAACCTTACAGTTGCGGAAGCCACTTTCAACAGTTGTTGAGATCAGTTAATCAGTTAGTTGCATTAATACCAGACAATTCATTCTTGGCTTGCAGATGATCCTCGTGTTCTCTCTCCCCTATATTGTGGAGAATTCCTTGCCTGTAACATGGCAACTTTTTGGTACCGGGAGAATGCAACATAAATGCCTGCTGTATCCTGTGTTTTCTGTGTGCTAATGCCACAGAGATGCAAGAGAAGAGGCTATGCCAGCCTTGGAAATATTCCTGTATCTAGCACTGAAAAGCAGGCACAGACGGTTGATAAAATAATAGCAGATGGACTGTGGTGGAGCTCACACCATTCATCCTAATCCTCTACTAATATCATCTGACCTGATCTGCATCAGTCAAGATGTACCCACCCCCAAAATTGAGCCATTCCAGACCTTTTGTACACTATGGTGTGGTTCTGTGGAACTTGACAGGTGGTTTCTGTAGACCCTCTGTCCACAGGCTTATTAATGGCTTGTAAGGCAGAGACAGATAGGGCAAAGAGATGAAAAAAAGGAGCCAATGAGAAAGAAAGGGAGACAGACTCATCCCAACAAATGTAACAGTGCTACTGTAAGAAAAATGAATGGCAAACATGCTATACAGAGAAGAATGACAGGAGAGAAGGAGCAGGAAAAGCAGGAAGATAAAAAATAGTGTAAATGAAAGAAGAAACTGGAGGGAACAAGAGCATATGAGCAGGAGATAAATGAGCAGGTCCCTTGGCTGGAATAGTCCTGTTCATGCCAGCATTCTTTGGCAGTGACAGCAATGAGGCTGGGGCCTTTTATTACACATTTTCTTGTAGTGTGATCTCAATCCAAAGGCCTTTTGTCTCTTTTGTGCTCTGCAACACTAACTCACTCCTATGAAGGTTCATCTTCTGACCACCCCCATGGGATAGGCTCTGTTCTCAAATATAATAAGCTCTCCTTTTGAAAAATCATCTCTGCACCAGAATTTCTTCTTCTGCATGTGGCCCTGGCAGGCTTTCATACGTTTCAGGAAGAACTGAAGAATCTGAGATGCTGAAGAGGAGCACTCTGTACAGCTGCTCAGGCCACTCTGTTTGGGTTCTGAAAACATCTAGATAGATGAGGGAGTGGGTGTAAAAAAGTTGGGACATTTTTGGGACTGTCACCTTGCTTGTTCAAGGCATAAACAGGACCTGAGTTCAGTGAGATTTTTCTTTTGAGACTGAAGAGCCTAACTCTGGCCACGCCACTTAGAAGTGTGTTCTAGTAATTTTTAACCATCTCTGACTGGCACCTTAGTTCATCAATGCATAGATTGTCCCATCATCCCACTGGGAATTGTATTTGCGTAGTGATTAGACCTGTATGTCACCTTTGTGATGCCCCACACTGGTATGTTGCTGCTTTCCTCTGAACAGGTCATGATGCTGTTATTATTGCCTAAGTTGACTGCAATCTCTTTCATTCCATCTTTTGGAGAAAGAGGGAAGACCGGGATAGGCTGCCCTATGTACACACTGCTGGTAGTCTTTTGCACGTCTTTTAGGGTGACTGACAAAATATAACAGATGCCTGTGGTTTCATAGAATACACTAATGTGAGAGTGGTGAGTCAAGATGCACAAAACTGGATGACATAGAATGATGTTGTGAGAAGTGTTGCTGTGCTGTTACAGCACAACTGGATCTGATAAGGATGTTACAGATTGTCTTAAAATAGAGCATATTGGGCTGGATCCTTCACTGACTTTGGTGCAATCCACTGGCATAAAGCCATTTAGCACCAGTCAGAGTACTGCTCAACCACACAGTAGGATTGCTTTTGTCTAGGAAAACTCCAGTTTTTCTTAATGATCTCACTCCAAAAGTTCCATGTCTGAGTATAGAGAATAAAGGTGGGAATAGTTTTCATTCCTCATAGGTAAGTGAATTTTATGTGCCGTGGGGGAATATGAGCTTGCACGACCAAATATGTAAGCTGCTAAGTCATTCTGTTTTCCAAATGGGAGTGAGGAAAGGTAGAAAAAGGAATGAAGCCTAGGGGAAGAGAAGTGACATGAAGTGGATCAGAGCGTGAGCAAAGCAGCAGTGACAAAATAGGTTAAAACCTGGAAAAGTAGAGCTTTGTGCCTACTGCGTAAGGCTGTGGGGGTGGTCACTGGATTGGGAAAAGGAGGAAGGAGTGCTAGCCTTGCTGTTTCTATTTTGGTCTTCAGCCAAAGGCCAACACAAACCCCTAGATCTGAACACAGTGGCTAAGTTAAAAACTGGATCATATTCGATTTCCTAAAGCTGGTAAATGGCGTTTGGACTGTCTGTATTGAGCAGGATGGTGATTTGAAGCTGTGTTACTCTTTCTGTTGAGGAGAACCGGGTTTCCTTCTGCTTGGTTTGGCACAAGCAGTGTCCTTCTACTGGGCTGCAGTGGTTGCAAGAGATGAAACAGCTGAGATACTTGAGAATAGAAATAAAATTTTTCTGAGTCACAAGAAGATCTTCCTGTGAAATGGCTCACTCAACTGCCTTCAGAAATCAATTACCCTGATCCCTTAGGAGGGAACCCAGAGGTGCAGTCCAAGGTAGGGTCCATCACAACAGGTGGAAAAAGAAAACCACAGAAGCCCTTGCCTTGATTTATATGCCAAGAGCTGTGTCCCTCACCCAGCTCATAGGCAGCTGAATTAGGAGAGCAATGGGCTGAGGGGACATGCAAGGTTTCCTTTCCTTGTAGAGACTCTGCTGCCTCCCAGCCCTGAATTCATCTCATTTTAGCAGTGAAATTCTATCTTCTGCATGATTGCACTGGCAGGCTTTTGTCAGCGAATTTGGTGATGTTCAAACCTGCCTCGGGGATGAGGAGCCAAGAGATCTGAGTTGAAGTGGCAGAAAGACTGCTGCTGAGAAGCCAAGTTTCTCTTTCCCGGGGTGCTGAGCGGGCAGTTACACTAATGTAGGATGCCATCTGTTTTTTCCTTCTCTAAAAGGTCGTGTTTACCAAACGTTGGAGAGGCAAGAGAGGTCCAGGGTTAAAGTAAAAGTAATTAAACCCTGAGAGCAGGGCCTCCCATGCCTTCAGTATCCACTTGATGCTTTTCACACCTCAGTGATAAGCACAGGTACCCCGTTTGAAGCAGCCACAGTTAACCCTCTCTGCAGTGACAGGCTGTGGGACCTCCTTGTCTAACCTGCAGAGACAACACAGAACCAGCCTGGGGTGTCAAGCCCTGAGATGTGACAGGCAGCTCAGAAAGGGGCTCTACTTCCTAAGCTAAGCCCTGTGCTCCTGCAGCTGGAGAAACAGGAGTCATGGCTAGGAAAGGAAGAGGAAAGAGGGATATGCCAGAGGGGTGGCCAAAGTACCATTATGAGATGTCACCCAGACACACGCAGGAACTGTAAGAAAAAAACTGTGACAAGCACACCACCCAGCACAGCCAGCCTTGTTCCATGAACACCACGTGAGAGCTGCCTTAGCTGTTCCAAGTTACCCTCTGGAAGAGCCTGTCTTTCCCCACAAAAAACAGAGATCCTAGTCCTCTGGTGGCTGAAGTCCCTCATGGAGAGCCAGGCCCTCAGCAAGAGCCAGCCCAGTCTGACACCTGGACAATCATCTTTGAACCATGAGGGTATGGGATGCTTCAGAAAAATTTAATTCCTATAGTGTTGTTCTGTACCAAACAGCACAGCAACACAACAATGTGGGAATTACAACAGCATATGGGGATCAAGTTTAAATATGAAATCTGAAATGAAGGCCCTGACTTTGGCAGGTTGGTCCCTGTGGGACAGGAGGCATTTGATAGTATTATTACATTATCTGTCTGCTTAATGTACAGCTCACCAAAACCACTTTAAGCAATGTTGAAAAGATGTTACCTGCTTCAGTCTGTGCTAAAGGATGTTAAATTTAATTGATTTCCAATGTATTTACTGTACCCTACTGTCAAATCTATTTTACAGGTGTGTGCGCTGGCCTTTTTATGAAACAGATTATATATTCTGGGATAGGTAATGAGCTCAGCTAATTATCATTAAATCCTCTTGGGTAAAACTAGTGTGAGAAGATGGCTTGATGCCACTGCTTTGCAAGGTGTTATATGAATGTAGACAAAATCAGAATCTTGTTCCTATATTTGTCTTTGTCGGAGGAGACCGTCTGAGAAAGCTGCAGCTCGGCTGGCAGGGGATGATTTGCCAAGATCAAATTCCAAGTTCCCTGCCTCTCTGGCAGGAGAGACTTTTGCCTTCCATCAGTTTCAGCATGCTCCCAGGGAGCATTGCCTCCAAGTCACCCTAAAACCTGAACTTAAAAGCAAATCAGAAGCAATTCTTTTGCACTCAGATACCCTGCACGTCAGAAATCTCTGAACTTTGAAAAGATCCCATAATATATTACCAAGCCTGTCTCAGCCATTTTTTTTTTCATTGAATTCTGATGAACCCATTCACCCATATGTCATGGGTGTCCTCAGGGAACACTGAAATGGTATAAACTGAAAAGGCACTTTGGACCCTGCTAAGTCAGCAGTTGATTTATTTTTTTCCTGAACAGTTAAGCTCAGGAAAGACAGAGGGAGCATAGGTTCTTGCAAACTTGGGGTCTGGACTCCATTCTACTGACATTAGCTGGTGACCTCTTTTTCTAATTCTCTATATGGCACTTTGTAAGGGTTTTTTATTCTGACATCTGTGAAGCTTTGAAATCTCATATGACTCTCAGGCCATGATAATATTAATCACTTATGGCAATTTGAGAGCAGTATATATACAATAACCAACGGATCCTCATACTGAGCTCTGTGAAATGTATTAATAAATTTTTGTGGTATTTCACAACTAGGCCATGTAGTCTTTGCCTCTCTTACGGGTCACAATCCCAGTCACTGACCTCGAATACCATGAAGAAGGTGTTTGGTAAGTTATACATGGGAAACAGCAATATGGTCTTTGCCTCTGTAGTACTTTTGTAACACCTCACAGCCTTCCATACAATTAGCTAGACTTTTTTGCATAACCATTATACCTGATAACAGTGCATCTGAACATCCTCTTCTTGGGTGACTGGTTTCTCAAACCACTCACCAAACCCAGAGGTGCCATTGCCATTTTTTTGTTCCTCTGTTATTGCTCTTATTTATCTGAAAAAATTTTTATTCTTGGAGGAGAGAGGAGCAAAGAGATGAGTTTTGTGCCACAACCACACGGGAGCTCTTTAGCTCTGGAGTGATCAGTGAGAAAGCTCAGGTTTAATTTCTTACAGCACTAACATTATTGTCCCTGAGAATAGTCCTTCTGGCCCTGTTTAGTCACTCAGCTACTCTGTAAACACTTTTGTGAGAGCTCTGAAAATTAGTCTTAGACTTGAACTGATTCTGATTTTTGACAGTGGTGCAATGGAATGTAGTGTCTGGAGCACATAACTTGTGTGTTTCTGCCTGCAGGTCTAGCTTGAAATTGTCTTTAAAGATTTGTGGGGAAGGGGCTGCATGTTGTTACTCAAGTCATCAAGTATGGGAATGTTTAAACCTGACAGTCAAGGTCCAACAGATAACCATGGTTCATTTCCACAGCTGTCAATTAGAAGCACAGATCTTTGCCAAGCTGGAAACATGTATTTCTAGAAGCAAGGAGGTGATGAGTATGCGAGGAAGGGCACCATCCTCATGCTTTAGCAAATGATAACTAGTCAAATCTCTCCCAGGACAGACAGTGATGCAACAGCTCTGTACAGACATGGGGAGCGGATACTACTAGGAATGGGTATATGGGCTTCTCTGGCTTGATAATTTAGTATCACTGATTTGGTCTTTACATTTCCAAAGTAGCAGGAAGGGAGAAAAGAGAGTCATAAAAAACCCCCTACATAATACCATTTCTCCTCTATCATCTCCCTACATCCTTCCCTTACTCTAATCCTTACATAAAATCTTCCTGAGAAACCTGCACATAAAAGCTAAGTATCAGAAATCTTATTTACTTGTGCTAAATAAAAACATTTATGAGCACCAGCTGAATTGTCTCAGCGAGAGCTTTTTCACCATCCTGCTTTCTTGAAACAAACACTAGGATTCAGCTCAAAACCCTGATTTCCCTGTTTTGAAATGCTAGACTGGTGAAAGTATTTTATATAAGCCCCGAGTCAGGCTGTCTGTAGTCACCAATTTTGTTAACAAACCTGGTTGCTGTCTGCAGCTGGCATGAACAAGTCAGCAGTGCAGAAGTACAGGAGATACCTGAAACATGAGAGATTTTTTTTTATAGCAGGTGAAATCTATTTGTAATAATGACTAAGCTAGTTGCTATGGGTCATAAAAGTCAGATAGGAACATCTAGGAAGAAGAGAACAGCTGATTTTTTAGTCTTACCTTTTTTTTTTTATTCTGATTGCAAGTGATTTACATTAATGTTACAACTTTCAATCAAACAGAATTCAAAGAAATTACAAACCTTCCCTACTTGATTGTATGACTGGCAGAAAATTATTGAATTAATCATGCAAGAGTAGCTGTAAAAGCTGTGAAAAATGGTGGTATATGATACCTTAGGACAGCAAGTAAAGAACACCGATTACAGTTGAAACTGCAGGGGTGATGCTGGGATACAGAACTAAATTAACCTAGTTGGAGTTTGGCCGGGACTTTGGGATTCACACCTTAGACTCTGCATGGGACTTTTAATTATTGCAAGTGGTTAGACAAATTTTCTCATCCAAGAAACAGAACGTGCAATAGATCCATTCCCCTTCTTCATCTCACAGCCAGGGAGGCTGATTGCTTATTTACCAAGGGAAAACAAGTGGGTCCTGTAATTTGCTTAATAACATTTTTTTTCCCAGAGATCTTCCAGGCTACAGAGCCTATTCTTGCCCTACTTTCCTTACTGTTGGTGGTTTTGGGTTTTTGGTTTTTTTTTTGGTTATTGTGACTATAATATCTCCTGAGCCTTCATTTTTTAACAAAACCTGTGTTCTACCGATGCAAATCAACTGTGTCACTCAGGGCAGAGGGAAAAAAATCAGGATTGTTGAGTTTTTAGCCTGTATTTCACTACAGGATCGGTTTTGATCTTTAGCAGTGTATTTTATTTCTTTTTGGGGGCTTCATCAGTTGCTGCTACTGGACAACAAAAAATAAACCTCCTCAAAACTCTTCCTCAGAAACAGGTTCAAGATGGGAGTAAAACTGGGAGGAATACAGGTGGTAAGTGGAACCACAGGGCTGTAATGCTAACATTCAGATTGCTAAGCAAACTCATTTTTTCCACTGCTTATAAGTCACTGAAGTATACCAGCTGAAAATGAAATTTCCCAGGTTTGCCCAAAGGTGAAGCAGGTATTTTTTCCAGATTTTTTCACACTAAGTAAAACTGGTTCAGCCATTTTTTATCACTTTTCTTTCCACAACAGAACGCGTAAAAACTATTCCCACTTCAGCAAGAGTGTTTGCTATTGTGTTCTGAACAGCACAACAGCCAAACCACCATGGGGTTAAAAAGTTTATATTTAGCATAAAAACATCTAGCTGAAAAATGCCTTTGAGTGCTTCAGTGGAATCTGATTTTGATCTGACCGAATTTTGACCCGCAGAAAATTCCACGCTTCAGCACAATCCATTCTGTATGGGTGTATTCAGTGGGCTCAGAGCACGCACGGAGGAGGAAGGCAAGGTTGATGTGTACGTGTGGGGACCTCGTGTCCTTATCCCAGCACTGTATCTGCAGGGGCTTCAGTTACGCCCCATGAGGGCAGCGCTGAGGCTGACGGTGCTTCTTACACACCCAGTGACTGAGTGTGTGCACTTAGTGCTTGCAGTCTTAGGGCCCTTCTGTGTCTCAAGGAATAAACTAAATGTCCAGTGAGATTAAAGGGGGTTTCCAACCATTCTGGATTGGTCCAATGTCCTCTGCCCCATTGGCCAAGGTCAGAATCAGGTCTGGTGAGGGTATCCAGCATCAGACACAGCCCAGTCATCAGTGGGTAGGTCCATGGTGATGAGGCAGATCCAAGGTCAAGCTGGGGAGTCAGTCCTCAGGGTCTGATCAAGTGGATTTGTGGCCACATAATGGGGAAAGCTGTGGCAGGGCTGGAGACCAGTGTTCCTACAGTGTGGCTGGGGCAGGGATTGATGGCTCCTGGGCTCGGCTGAAAAGGGGCAGCTGTGCAGGGGATATTTGTGGGACTCCCAGGTGAGACTGGTCAGGCTTTAAGTGACAAGGCTTTTCATAGAGCCTGGGGAATCTTTGTGTATGGAGATATTGAAGAGTTGCCTGGAGAAGGCCCATCTGTCTTTGAAAATGGCCCTGCTTTGAGCAGGCAGTTGGAATAGAGACCTCTAGCCTTCCTCCCAGCCTAGATTATTCTATGATACTACAAACCCTTTTACTTCTGTATTAGCAGTGCATGCAGGATGTGCTGTCACTGTGAATGTGACACTCAGGCTCTAAACTGTGTGTGACAGAAAACCAGACAGATAGTGTGCACCCACCAGAGGTGATGTATTCCTTACAGGGCAACAGGACCGAAAGCTTCAAACTCTTGCTCACACACTTCATGTTCTGCCATGAGCAGCCAGCAAAGGTCCTCAGAAAAACAAAGCTAAGCAAATGTGTGAGCGTTTAGAGGACCATCATGTCAGGGAATATTTGCTGGCATTTAGAGACCATTCATGCTCCAAGGGGAGTCAACTGGCTCTCTAGCCTACTGCCTTGGGCCCTGATCTGCCCTGAAGAAGGTCTGCATAGCACATTGTGCACTGAGGCCTTGACTCAGCAGAGCAATTTGGGATGTGTGTCTTGCTGAATCAGAGCTTATGTGTCTAGCAGAAATTGCTTTATAGGGCACAGTCCAGTTCCCACTGAAATACTTGCGAGGATTTCGGCACGCACTTCAACGAAAACGTGATCTATGTCACCTGGTCACCCCTTGAGCTGAGGATAAAAATTGCTACTCTACTGGTTAAAATGAGAATGTATAGAACAGGGGCTGCCAATGCAGTGAGAGCTGTAAGGGAAAAGTCTGTTGTAAAGGTTTCCTGCAATGTGGATGGACGTGGAACAGAAGGAGTTAAAAATGGCTACATACTTTAGGAGTGTATCTGTAAGTGTAGAAAAACGTGTAGTATCAGGAATAGAATAGTGAAAACTTTTATAAGGTGTACAACCTAAAAGAATAGTTTTATGCCTCATTTTAATGGTGATATTTCCTGATTGATGAGTATGGAAAGACATCATTTTAATATGGTTTGACAAAGTTGGTTATATAGCATTTATGTAAGAGACTGGCTTCTTCTGGGAATATATTTTTTTAAATCTAACTGGTGACTATATGCACATGTATAAAAGAAGAAGCTTTCTACCTTGAAATCTTTCATCTTTCATAATTCTAAAGTTGTGGTACTGTCTTTGCTTCATCAGATGTGGAGCCCTCTCAGAAAATGTGGGAATATTTCTAAATTTGATTGTTAAATCTATTGAACAGAAGAGCTGCCACTGGAGAGAATACACTTCCTAAAGTACTAGTAAGTGTTCAGAAGTACTCTGAAGCTCAGGAGGCAAAGTCTATTTACAGTTAGAAGACTTGGGCTCTTAAGTGCTTGCAGCACTTTTGAAAATAAGACTTAAATGCTTCTAGGTAATTTGGGCACTACGGAAAATCATATCTGATTTTCCTGGTTTTGCTCTGACATCAACATCAATCATAAAATGATTTATTATATAGATAATAGCAGAACTAGTATGTGGAGCAAATCCAAGAGAAATAAATATGATTCAGATATGAGTTAGATAATTTAATGGTGTTTAAATATGGGAGGCAGTACATATCCTTGGTTTCAGTGGAATTAAGTGCATTGGTTCTGTAGAAATTATCTCCAAACTAGATGTTACTCTCAGCTAAATAATCATTCCTTGGAAACCAATGTGTCTGATGGACATGGTGCAGTGGAAGCCAGAGTCCATGCAGGCTTGCACACTCTTGGAAATCATAAATTATTCCTCTGTAGCCACTGGAAGGAGGCTAATGTAATGATGAACAAACACACTAATGGTTGAAACAGTCTCCCAGAATACCAAAACCTTGTTTGAAATCAGATGATTTTGGAATATGATTGGCAAGAAGGGTTAACTACAGATTTCCTCAGCACTTCAATGGATCAGACATATGCTAATCCCATCCTGCCTGGAGCAAGATCTCATCTCTCTTAGAGTGCACTGTTGTCAGGCCCTGGTTTCACACAATTGCTGCTGTGGCTGACAGGAGAAAAGAGTGTTTTCCTTTCTCCACAAGATCTCAGTGGCACAGCAATTTGTGGGTCATAAAGAGAAGGCTTCTTTCATGGAAGCTCTGCAGGCTGCTATGCCTGTATTGCAGACATACTTTAGAGAGTCGGGATCTCAGAGCTGGCTGGCTCTTAAGTGCTTAAGTGCTGTCTGGCTCTTAAGTGCTGGCTCTATTGCCTCTTTATACTGTCAGCTCTCCAAGAGTTCCTCTGGAAACTCTGCAACATTCCTCTGCCCATTTTCCACATGCCCTTAGAAACTCCAAGGGAAAACAGAATCCTTGGGGTCCTGGCTCAGTGCCAGATGGGACTTGAGATGTGCAGAGAGATGGTGATCAATAGGCAGCAAGGGCACAGGGGTGACTGCCAGCTGCTAGCTGCTCCAGAGGGCAGGAGAGGTGTCCATAGGCCATGAGACCCTCCTTGGCTCCCCACCTCCTCCAACTGCAGCACCTGGAGCAGAGGCAGCCAGGCAGCTCCAGGAGTCATGGAACTGGTTCATACAGAGGTGCCTCCTCTTAGGGAGGGAGGGATCAGAGCTTTGGCTGCATCAACCCACAGTCCTGATCCATCACTGAGAGAGACCCCTCACAGCCCAGGCTCCCCAGACATTTAAAATGCAGCTCAGGGAATGAGTATAGTGAAGAATAATAAACATGATCATAAATCAAATATAATAAAAACAAATAAAAAAAGCGAAACGTTGCATTTCTTTCACAGTGACGATCCCAGCGGTTCCACAAGCAAGAAAGCCGGGTGTGAAACGGAGGATCCGAAGGAGGCCGGCAGACAGAGTGGCCAGGAAGGCAGGTCCGACACCCTGACGCTAAAAGCCCAGCATGCGGAGCTCCACGAAGAGCAGGCAGCGGGGTGTTCCCCTCTGGTGCAGAAGGCGAGCCTCCACCACACGGGCTCCCCAGTGAGAGTGCAGCGCAGCAAAGGGGCGGCCTCGTGTTCCCACGCGGCTGCCTCCGATTATGAGCTCTCCCTTGACCTAAAGAATAAACAGGTACTAAGGCTTCCTCCTCAGGCTGTGGGAGAAGGGGATGGGGAGGGTGGGACTGCATTCACACTGTGGTGGGACATCTTTCAGCAAATACTTCACCCTTTTGTTCGCCTTGAGCTTTTGCCCTGCCTGAACTGGCCCTTTGGCTACGTGGGGCTGATGGAGGAAGTAGCTTCCCCACCTCTGACTGCATCACCCTTTCACCCAAACCTGCTGGTCTCTGGTCCTCATTGCCTGGGTTCTGTGGTCCAAAGTGGACCTAGAAACCCAGTTGTGAGTGTAGGCTTAGAGACGGGTTGCAGGCAGCCGAGAGCTGCAACATCCAGAGATACTGCCTTGCTCACAAGCGTGCAGTGCCTGTAGGGTTCTAGCAACTGGTTGTCTCAAATGATGTCCCTCATGGGAGAGATCTCCAAGAACCAACTTGCCATCTTGGATCATGCAGGGTAGGTCCCCAGTGCACTTCTGCATTAGCATGAGGGTTTCATTCAATGACAGCCCTACACAGCATCTACCACGCTGTTTGTGTATTGCTACCATGACTGCCTTCAATGCAGCAGTGGATGTTGAAAAGACAGGCAGGTTGACCAGGCTGAGAGGAAATGATTCAGTTCCAGAAGTTGCAAGCCTTGCCTTCTGTGCCTGAGGCTACAGCCTAGCTCCAGAGCACAAGCGTGCCCATCTCTAGCTGCATCTCCTGATGGACTCCGAGCAGGGGACAGTGGGACAGGGGCTAATAGCAGCTGGGCTCCTCCCTCAAAGGTAATGAGGTGGAACATGCCCCCCCACTCCGCGTCTCTGCAGATTACAGTCCAGGAGAGCTGTTGTGCAAAACAGAACCTAAATAATAGTTTCTGTCTTTTCCCTGGTATGGCAGCTCAACCAGAGACTGCTGGACATGCAGACCCTGCAGTATGTGAGGTGAGGATGACAAACAAACACTAGTGACAGTGTCCAGATTACATTCAGTGGGAGAATTCAGTGGGAGCTATGCCACTGTAGCTGAAGGGTCTCAGCTAATGAGGTTTCCACAGAAGAACTGCTACTTCTAGGATATCTCTTTGCCACTTCTCTTAAGGCATTGCTGCTGTCCCTAAACATACATGTCAGATCAATGGCTCAGTAAATTTCTGAGCAAAAGGGAGACCTTGGCTCTTTAGCTCTGTCTTTCTCAAAATACTGTGTGCTCAACTCAGAAAGAATTATTGCTTCACACCAGGAAAAAAAAAAAAGAGACACTAATTAACTGGCTTAACAAACTGATGTGACATATCCTCGGGGTGGGCCAGATCTTGACTGCTATATATGGGCTTAGCCTCCTCGATGTCCTAGAGCTGCTCTGGTTTGTCCTGGGGTGTCTGTCCTGTGTTATTTTAGCTTTAAGGTCATGTTGCCCTATCATTGTTCTTGCAGCAGAGGCCAAACCTGCCCTGGATGCATGTGAGACAGAGAGACATGTTAGCTGATTGTTCATTAATTTCTGGTGCCTTGCAGGACTGACCTTGCACGGACCTAGCCTATCTTGTAGGTGAAACCACTTTTCCCACAGCAAAGGGGGCTTACAGTATGTGTGCCTCTCCAGCCTGATGGTTGTCCTCAGTGAATTGCCTCCAGCTCTGGAAGGGGAGATTTTCAGGCAGTGAAGAGTATTAATTCTTCAATTCTTGCACTCAAGTATGTGTTTTTATAGGTATTCCTATCAATTTATTTGTCAGGTAGTTCTGTTAAATGGGAATAAGAGTGATAGGACCCGCATAGCACTGTCCCAGTAGAACCCTAGTCATAGCTCAAATTGTAATACATTAACAGAATTTACGATAAGAAAAACAGGTGAAAAGAGACATTTTTAGTTTCAAAGCACAATTGAAGTCATTTACTTTTTGGGAGAGGACTGAGTGTTAGTCAGGAGGGTAGCAGGGTAGAGTACAGCCTCCTCTGCAAGGCTTGGACCAGTCGTTGCCTCTCAGCATCATACTGCAGGGTTGGTGAGTGGCTTCATGGCTCTCCTTGCTTTCTATCCCATGAAGCAGAGGTTGCTGACAGTGCACAGAGCAGAAGTACACTATGCTGGGAGGTTGGAAGGGAGACTGAAGTGCTAGAGTTCCCCTATGCTTGGACTCTGTTGAATGTTGGGAAAATGGAGGGTATCAGGAGAGAGGAGCATGCTTTCTGTCATACACACTCTTGGGTTGTGCTGAAGGATGGCAGATGTCCCAGGCATGAAGGAAAATATCCCATTAACACATGGCCCTTATAACAATGTTCTTCCATTGTGAAAGGCTGGAGGGGTGGAGAAGCATTAAGAAAGGTTGGTAGAGAACATGTATGCTCTGTATGTCTTTTTTTTTTTTAATTTTTTTTGCAATGCATGCATTGGAGTGACTCAGATTCTGTCCCTAAGCCCGATTCTCTTCTTGCTAACATGGTGGCACATCGCCATGCTAACTGGCAACCTTGGTGGAAAACCAGTGCTAACTGAGAATAAGATCAGGCCCATTTTCTCCTGGCAGATTTATGAATTTATGCCTATGGGCAACAAAGCCAAGGGGCGTGCACCTCAAATGTTTGGCCATATCCAGGCCTGGCACTTCGTCTTGCCTTAGGCTGACCTTGTTAAAGCTCCCTTCATGTGCAATCCCTCACAGCAATGGATATTTCCCAGCCACTTCTAATTCAGCCACAAGGCCTGAATTGCTCAGAATGAGTGTTCATTTTGAGGCCCAGAAATGCGTTAAGCTAATTATTCTTTGAAATCCACCCCGATCCCTCTCCTGCTTTTCCCTTTCTTTGGCGCCGGCTGTCGGATCATTCCCCAGAGAAGAGTAGCTTTAAGTAGGCAATTACTTGAGATTCATAGGGTTTATTAGGAGTGAGAGAAGGCCAATCATGTCTGGCCTTTCTCACCTCTCAAATGGGAAGAGAAGGTTCCTCCGGCCAGCCTGACATACATCTCCATTACCTATGACTGCTGTGGTGCTAATGGATGTCCTTTCCTCCTCTCGAGAGGAGGAACACAGGCCACAGCTGTGTGAAATCCTTAATTCCTTTGGACTGTCAGTTAGCTCGACCTGATAGCAAATGTGTACATCTCAGGCATCAGTAAACAGTAAATGGTTGGACTACATCAAGGAGAGAGAGAGAGAGAGAGACCTGCTCCTACAAAGCAAGGGTGGGGAGCACACTTCTCTGTAGGGGTGCTGCCAGTCTTTTCAGGCATCCTTTGGTACAGTCCCTGTCCCTGTTATCCCAGCTGCAGGATATTGTAGGATTTTAACAGGGCCAATGGCAGTGGACCACATGCAGAATCCATCCTTACACCCCTGGAATGAGCTGGAAAACTGACTAGTTTGGCAGTCCTCTCATTTTAGATCTTGTTCTGCTTCTTAATGCTTTAGCCCTTTTGGAGGACTGAGATTATAGACTGCAAAAAGCTGCTGATGTTTTTTATCAAGGTACTGATAGCTTGCACTGTTCCTTTAGACTTTCAGAAGGATGTCTTCTCAGTAGTTATTAAAGTCTGTCTTTTGGGAAACTGTCCTTGCATGAGATAAACTGGCCTTTTACTTCAGATCAGCAATGACATCTTGTCTTGGCCTCTAATAAGATCAGAGCATATGAATTTCATGTTTTCAGAATGGCTGTCACCTCCTTGGAAACCTCAGATAATTGTAAGGCTCTCGCTTCTGCTTTATTTTGCATTTTACTATTATTCTGTCCCTCAGATAGCTGTGCCTGCCCCTCCCATTTGTTCCTCTTTCCCTCCCAACACAATTAGCTCTACATTTTCATTAACAAGATCATTATATTAAATGCTCACGGTCAGTTGTCAGTACTAACTGTCTGGGTTGGGCCTTTGCAGGTTACTGGATTAATTTGCATTTATCTGCAAGAGCCTTCCTCCTGAAGGGAAGGACCAAGGGATGGCTCAGTCTCTTTCCAGGCAGACCAACTTTAAGGATATGTGGCAGGAGACAAAGATATGTGGCTGGTTTTGTGGTGGGCCTTGAGATGGTCATTTTGAAAAGCAAGACAAAGAACCCCAGCAAAACACTTCTGCTTACTACCCAGAATCTCTTTTTGTCCCTGTATTCCTCTTTCCTGCCATAACAAACACTGAGGATAAGGAGAGTCCTTGGTTATCCATAAAACTTGAGGGCAAGGCAAACAGAAAACAGAATCCTACCTTATGTTTGAGCACAAGGCAAAGATTCCCTACTTCGTGTCCAGAGTGGGAAATATGAAAGGATGTGCTCCCCTCCCCGCTCCGTTCCATAAACGGCAGCCTCACATCCAGTGCAGCAGGATCCTTAGACATGTTGCTGCAGCCAGGGTCATGTTCCTTTCTTCCTAACTTCTCCCAGGGTCACGTTATCTTCCCCTACTTCCAAAGGAGTTAGTATTGGAAAGATTCCGGAGGTGATTTACACTTCTCACATCTGTCAGACCAGGCCTTCACTTTTACCTAGATCACTCCCTGTAAATTACGTAATGTTACAAAGAAGGAAGAAGAAAGCAGACAATATGACATGACTCTGTGAGCTGAGGCTCATGCCTCAGTCTCCCTTTGACTACAAAATCAATTTGCACTTAAACTCAGATCTTGTGTGAGCTCAGTCCTTCATCCTGTCTGTACTGACCCAACAAGGCATGCTGAGGGGCAAGTGGTATCTGGCTGGGGATGAGGATGCAGTTAGTAAACTTGTCCTTCAGTTCTGCTAATGAGCTCATACTCCCCACATGAATGATGCAGTGAATCTTCTGTTAATTCAGGCCTGACTTAACCAACACTTCACCTTTTTTTGGCTCTTCCACGTGTGCACACACATATAAACAC
Source organism: Corapipo altera (assembly GCF_003945725.1). Lineage (NCBI taxonomy): Eukaryota > Metazoa > Chordata > Aves > Passeriformes > Pipridae > Corapipo > Corapipo altera. The sequence goes on along the minus strand of NW_020884873.1, from coordinate 6,917,154 downwards.
TACAATCTGCACTTGCCCTTTGCCTTGTGAAGTGCCAGCAATGTAGAGTTTAGCTTATAGTACAGCCAAAACATCAGTGAGTGTAGTTTGAGTTCATCCTTCTTTTTCTTCAATCCCATCTTCCACGATCATCTTCACACTGTCCCCCTTGTCGTCTGTCAGTCACTCGCTGCAACCACATCATCTAACATTCTCCTGTAGCACATTAGTGAAAGCCCAGCTGCAGAGGAAGGGTGAGGGGATTACCAGAAAGTATATATTCTGGACTACAGCAGAGAAATGGCCACACATACCTGCTTTGCTGAAGCCAGTTGAGATGGCTCTTCAGCTATGTGTATATATTTATGTATTTACATGTGTGTTTGTTGTTGCCAGCTCAGGTAAACCCTCCTGCTTGCTCTTAACATCTTGTCTCAACATTTAAAATTCAGATTTTTTTACCTTTCAAAACTGGCTGATACCTGAAAAACTCAGATATCAGAACAAAATGCACTTTGGGATTCAGAGTGCTTTTTAAAAGACACAAACTCAGAGCAAGCCCACCCTCCACTAACTTATATGGAAGCTGTTGTTTCTCACTAGCTGCTATAATCAAGCCACCATTTTCTGCATTTAAAAATTAAATTTTCTTCCCTTTTTCTGAATGATTTATCCTTTCCCTGGGAGTATTTCCTAAGGTGACTAAGGAGGGAAGAATCATTCTGAGACAAGAGATAATGCTTGACATTAACAGAGCAGTGCTGAGCAGGAAAGTAGGAACAGACATTACTGGAATATTGTATTTGCAGAGATGAGCTTGCCCTAAAGGCCATCAAAAGTGGGTCTGCAAGGGAAGGGCACCTGCAGGCTCCAGCCTGTATGACTGGCACTCTGGAAAGAGACACAATCATGTTGCAGCTGTGAGGAGGTTCCTAGTGCTGGTGTTTCAGCCATCCATGCCCGAAGAGGAATCTTCTGTTGAAATCATGGGCACGGCATTGCCCTGAAAGCAATTCAGCTAATTCAGTGTCAGAAGTTCCTTCGACAGTCATTAACCCTAATCAGTATAGGAACAGGGGTAACGAAAAGCCACCAGAAGTCAATTAGCAAAAAATGCCATCTCGTTTCTGTGTCTTTCAGATCGAAATGCTAGAGCACAAATACGGCGGTCACCTGGTGTCTCGCAGGGCAGCTTGCACCATCCAAACCGCCTTCCGGCAGTACCAGCTCAGCAAGAACTTTGAGAAGATCCGCAACTCGCTGCTGGAGAGCCGCATGCCGCGCCGCATCTCCCTGAGGAAAGTCCGCGTCCAGAACTCGGAGAGCTTCTCCGCCGAGAAAGCCCTGGTGGAGGGATACAACTTCGTCGGCATCCCATTGGTGAGGTCCCCGTCCTTGCCCGCCACCATCAGTGGGGCCCTGACTGAGCTGGAGGACTCCTTCACAGAACAAGTTCAGTCCCTGGCCAAGTCTATTGATGATGCCCTCAGCAACTGGAGCCTGAAGACCATGTGCTCCCTGCAAGATGGGGGCTCATACCAGATAAGGGAGACCTTCAGTGCTAGCTCAATGCAGCCAAACCAAGACTTAGAAGCTGAGCTGCAGGACAAGGAGAAGGAGGAAGGTCTCCTGCCAGATACTCTACCCAAAAGCAGCAGTACTCTCATGATGGCTTTTCGAGATGTCACAGTCCAGATTGACAACAAGAACATCTCTGTCTCGTCATCTACCTCGGTGTCCATGGCAAACTGCCTCAGCAGCAATGAGCAGGCTGGGCTCTCTCAAGCTATCAAGGCTGAAGAAAGCCCAGGAGAAGGGGAAGGAGAAGCCAGTGAACCACCATCTGCTCCAGAGAGCTTACCTGAGTCCAGAGCTCTCCAGAACAGCCACACTTTCACCGAGGTGGATGTCAGTACTAATGGCATGGGAGACAGCAGTGCTGAGACTGATCAGATGGCAGTGCAGAAGCTCCAATTTGATGCTGGCAATGAGGCGGGGCAAAGCAAAGGCTCTGAGTCTGAAAATGCAGATAACTCAGAGCAGCTGAGCAGCAGCAGCACCTCCACTTCAGCCAAGTCAGCCTCTGAGGTGTCCTCGAAAGAAGCACTGCAGGCCATGATCCTCAGCCTCCCCAGGTACCACTGCGAGAACCCCGCGAGCTGCAAGTCCCCCACGCTCTCCACAGACACCATGAGGAAGCGCCTCTACCGCATTGGACTGAACCTCTTCAATATGTAAGTGACTCTTCCTCTGTCGTGTTTCCCAGCCTATTTCAGGCCTCACAGGAGCAGGTGATGGCAGACTCTTGGTCTAGATCCATCTCTGGGGAAGTTCTTTCATATTCAAGGGCATGGCCATCTGGGTATGCAATGAAGGACACAGCTTGGCTGCCCAGAAGTTTCCTCCCTACACTCCCACAAGTGCTGTCCTGATCTTCTATCTAACAGAGGAACAAGCCCACTGCTCCATGACTAGTGCCCATGCTCTCAGAAGTTACTGTACCTTCAGTCCCCGTTGCCATCCATTTGGCATCCACCAGCTGAGCCTGGGATCTAGGCTCCTGCTCCACTATGTGAAAAGGAACAAACATAGCTGGCGTGGTAAACCCAGCCCTGGTTCCTTAACATGGGGTAATTACAAATAAAGAGAGAGAGAAGTAGAGCTGAGCTTAGCTAGCCCAGCGTGAGTCATGATGACAAAATTACATCTCTGGCTGTCATTTACCTTCAGATATCTGGGTGAATTTTCACCTTACAGACCAGGTTTAGTCATCTCAGTCTCTTACACATTGGAGTTCGATATCCTATGAGAAGGCTGTAGGTGTGAAAGCAAAAGCAGAGCAGCCCAGAGGTTACCACGAGAAGAGGTTAACTCATGGGGTCATATGTAGCCTATTGTGGATTGGCAGAAAGCAGCTGAGTTCCTATAAGGACCTTTAGATTTGCTTGTTGCTTTTAGATGAGACTTTTCTCATCTAAGAAAGCCATGAGAAATACTGAGGTTTGCTTCATCATCACACTCTTATCTTATGCTGTCTTGGTTTCCATTTGAGTCACCTAATGGTGAGGATGTAATGTACCCAGATTAAAAGAATGTTTTACCACACATTAGCATGGGCCTTTTGGTCAGAGTGGGGACTGATGATTATGCAGTCCTAGGCAGAAGTTTTGAACAGATGAAGGGAAATGCACAGCATTTATATACATGTAGTATGAAGGCTGTGGGTTCCACGAGGCAGGAACCGAGAAGAGAGATTTTTAGGGCTGGGTTCAGAGCCCATCCAGAACTGAAGTAATGTTAGATTAGACAGATCTGGGACTCTTACAGAACTGAGGATGATGTATTACTAGTTCTGAGATCAGGTTCGAGGACAGCAGTGAGGAAACTGACCTGTTAGCTCTGGGGAGTGCAGGTTTTTTTATTCTCTGATCGGTGTCTGAGTGGACACGTGGCTCCCCTTGTGACACCGTAGTTCACCTCCACCCAAGGGGCTGGGAAGGCTGTTGGGCTCTCTGCAGGCATTTGGTTGTTGATTTCCCTGTCAGTGTCTAGGAATGAGCCAGTTTACCCTTGTGGAGTTTGCAATGTGGGCACAATGACCCATGGGGCATGGAGCTGAGGCTGTGCGTGTGCACATCCTGGACCAGCAACTGGAAGCCTGCAGTTGCCAGCAGCATAGTCTCTCTGGCCTTGTGCTGCGTTTTTGGGAAGCAGCACTCTGGCCTGGAGCAGCCCCTGGGAACACATCGATGCTGTGCTGCGGTGGCACTTTCCCCGTCCCCATTGCACAGTGAGGGGGTGAAATCCCTGGAACGGAGAGTGCTTCATTCTGCAGCACTGCTGTAATAGCTCAGTGTGTGTGGGCAGCTGGCTGCGTGGGCAGAGGGAAAGCCAGCAGGACGTGAGGAATCCCGCAGCATTTGCTGGCTGTGCTTAACACCCCTGCAACAGTAAAAAGAATAGCAGAGACTAGGCTCAGGAGAGATGAAAGTGGAGTTGTTTGCTACACATCTGGGTAAAAGCTGCATACTGCAGTACATGGGATACATCTGCAGGTGTTCAGTGGCAGAGATGTTGTACTGCTATCAGGATTTTGTGAGGAACAAATTGAATCCCAGGAAGAAGAGATGAAAGATTGCTGTTACCGAAAGAGTAGTGTGTGCCAGTGTATTTGAGTTATAGTCGAGGCAGTGCAGGGGGGCTGTCATAGCTGGACTGTTTTATTCTGCATCCTCTGCGTTGTGTGTGCCATCTCTACTGAAATCTGCACATCCATGCCAGTACATGAGCTGCATTTTTCTGGCCATATTCAGCTCCCAACTCCTATGGAGTAAATCCAAAGTCAGTCTAGTGCCTTTGGAGTCACACTGGTGTAGCTGAGTTCATCCTCGTTTGTGAACACTGTATTGTCCCTTGCCAAATACCAAAGTGTGCAGGTGGATGTGCATTTTATGAATCCCTGTTGCTTAGTTTGACTCTTGTCCTGACCATATCACCTCAGCACTTAGCAGGGAACTTTACCTGTGCTCTTTAAAGGTGAACCAAGAGGTCTGTGTGATAATGAAGAAGCTGTACTGTTGCTTTTCTGTGAAGAAGGCCTGGGTTTTTCGGTATCAGATCTTGCAGCTCTCCCATTCATACATTTAGTGGGTTGATTGTTCTCACAGCCACTCTCCCCAGGGATGCCACACTGCCCAGGATATTTTCTTTTGACATTACACAGTAAGCAGAACTATTTCAAGCTCATCCACTTTTTGTCTGCCCATGAGGCTTCTGCAAGGAGCAGGCCATTCTGCTGAATGCTGGTCCCCATATAGCTAGACATATGTTGCTCACCCACATACTTCACCACCTGACAGTGTCACAGTCTGTGCCTGTGCATATCATGCATTCACGTGCTCCAAAATATCATCCTATCCTTTCCCCACCCCAGGAAACAGCCTGAGCAAATTCATTCCTTGAGCCTTGACAAAGAACCCTGAATTTGGGTTAATGATGGAAGTATGGCATCCTTTCATGAAGTGACACTCTTCCCTCTCCCCACCCACCAGCTCAGAGAACCCAAGGAATGTGTTGATCTTCCTGGCATTGTTCTCATTCACCTCAGCAAGAGTGCACCTTGACAGAGACCCTTCAGCGTGGCAGACTGAAATATAAGAAAACCTCCTGCACAACACACATGGACAATTCATTCTTGTCTGTCCTGTGGGACAAGCACCACATAGGCTCACAGCCACTCCCAGGATACATAGAAGCACGTGTGCTTATAGGAGGCATGAGGAGCAAGCCAAAACACATAGACACACAGGCTCTGACAAACATGTAGGGTGCAAAAGAAATCTGCAGGTACAGGTCATACATATACACAAACGTGCACTTGTTGAGACATGCACTACCCCCCAAGTGGGAAGGGCAACCCCTGGTATTGATACAGGCTGGGGGATGAACGGATTCAGAGCAGCCCTGTTGAGAAGCACATGGGGTTGCTGGTGGATGAGAGGCTGGACACGACCTGGTAATGTGCTCTTGTAGCCCAGAAAGCCAGTTGTATCCTGGGCTGCATCAAAAGCAGTGTGGGCAGCAGGTTGAGAGAGGAGATTCTGTCCCTTTACTCCACTCTTGTAAGACCCTATGTGGAGTGCTGCATACAGCTCTGGGGTCCCCAGAAGGACATGGACCTGTTGGAGTGAGTACAGAGGAGGGCACAATGATGATCAAAGGGCTGGAGCACCTCTCCTACGAGGAAAGGCTGAGAGAGTTGGGGTTGTTCAGCCTGGACAAAAGAAGGAAGATTTTTGTTCTCCAGGACAAGACTTTATTGTGTCCAGTCAGTACTTGAAGGGGGCTTGTAAGAAAGATGGGGACAGATGTTTTAGCAGGGCCTATGGCAATAGAACAAAGGGTAATGGTTTTATGCTGAAGGAGGGTCAATTTAGATTATAGAGAAAAGTTTTTTACGATGAGGGTGGCAAAACACTGAAACAGGTTGCCCAGAGAGGTGGTAGAGGCTCTACCCCTGGAGACATTCAAGATCAGGTTGGAGGGAGCTCTGAGCAACCTGATCTAGTTGTAAATCCCTACAACTGCAGGAGGATTGGACTGGATGGCCTTTAAAGGTCCCTTCTAACCCAAACCATTCTGTATTTCTGTATCTCGCACTATCAAGCAGAAAATGACTCCCACAGCCAGGCAATTGGGCCCACTCAACACTAGACCTGTTCTCTGAGAGGCACTCACAACTACAGAGGGAGAAAAACCCTCTGTCTGGGAGCTGCACAAAGCTCCCTCCCACCTATGACAAAGTGTGCTCCTGGTGCCTTCTCTCACACACAGAGATTTCTGCCTGAGGGTGAATCAATAGAGAAGGGCAGAACAGCTAAGGATGGGGAAAGTGGAGGAAGAGACAAGCAAATCTGAGTATGGGATTTCTGTTCAAGCAGCCAGCACCAAGCTCAGGTGAGGAAGGTAGAAAGTGTCACTCAACACTGAGCATTGAAAATGTATGAAAAAGAGAATTATTTTTTTAACAAAAAAAGTGCCCACCTTTCATTATCCCCCTTTGGGTCTTGATCCTCATTTGCCCAGAGATCATGGCAAAAATATCTCCTAAGTTTCTTCACAGACACATTTTTATCTTTGCCTTTGTCGGCCTTACAGAAGGTGCAACCCCAGCTCCCCTAAAGCAAAGGGTGACGTGCCCAGCTCTCACCTCTGGTCCTTGGGGACATCTCTCTGTGGGTTACATTTGGAATAACTGAATGTAGTGACACTTCCAGAGTTGTCTGTGTGGGACACAGTGGGACGGGGATGATACAAGAGCCTTTGACTCTGGAGCAGATGGATGGCAGAAGAGAGTCACTGATGAGGCATGGTATAATGCAGCAGGATCCTTTGTGGCAGTGGGATGGCACTTGTGATTACCAGCTGACTGCAGGTGCTGTAAGTGACACAGCAGGTCCTATGCCACCATTTTGTCCTCAGCACCAACTGGGTGGGACACTGCAAGTCACTTTTCTTTATCCCAGCCAGTCCCATTCCTGCCACAGGCATGAACTCATAGGAGCCCAGGCACACACCAAGGGCTGCATTGCTGGAAGCCATGAGGGGAGCCAGAGGCAATAATGCCTCAGAGAGATCATGCAAACTCACCATATGTCTGTCCTTCCCTTTCAGAAACCCAGACAAGGGGATCCAGTTCCTGATCTCCCGAGGCTTCATCCCGGACACCCCCATTGGGGTGGCACACTTTCTGCTCCAGCGGAAGGGCCTCAGCCGCCAGATGATTGGGGAATTCCTGGGAAACAGCAAGAAGCAGTTCAACAGAGATGTCTTGGAGTAAGTGTGGAAACTTAGTCCCCTCCTTCCTGCACTTTAGAGGAGTTGCCAGCCCACTGTTCTCCTGGCTGCATCAGCAAGCACTTCGTTGTCCTCCATGCCCCTCCATTTCCACTCTGCAGGAACCTCACCATTCCTGCTCCCTAACTGGCACCCCTCAACACATTTCCCAGTGTTGTGTTTAATATCATCAACCCTTTCATTTCAGTCTTTCCTCAGAAGGCCTGTGATAATCTAGCAGGAGCTCAGCACTGTCAGGGGTTAGGACTAGTGATGCTGGGAAGTTTTGAGTCTGGGAAACTCTGTGGCTGGTGTCTCACCCCACCCAAATAAAGCACCTCTGATACTTTCTGGGAAGAACTAAGAGAGGCAGAGGAGGAAAAATATCTGCTCCTTGACCAGCAGGGAGAAGTGAATGCTGGCTACACAACTGGTTCTCTTTCTGTCCAGGTTGGAGATCAGTGTCCTTTTCAGTTTGTCCAATTGCATTACAGGGATAATGAGAAGTGGATTGAGAAGGCCTGCATGAGGAGGCATGCTACTAAGGGTTTGTCATTGCCACTGCAGTCACAGAGCACTGAGGAACATCCCCACTCCAAAATCTCCAATGAGCTGAACTGTCCTTTTTCAGAACAAGATCTCAGATTTCCCCCCTGCTTCTGTTCAGTCACTGTCTTTGCTGGGTTGTTACCTTCAATTCTCCCCTGGTCACACAAACCCTGTGTCTCTCAGCCACTTCTCTCCCTCCAAGTCTAGCTCATTCAGAGACACACTTCAAGGGATGACCAGAACTCAGCTGGATCTTTTCTTTTATTATGCAGAAGCAGAGTTCTTAGGTGGGAAATCCTTTGCATTGAGTCCTTCATTATATTCTCTCTTTCTCCAAAATGTTCTCTCACTTGAATTTTGCAGTGGTTTCTCTTGAACCAAACCATAGAGAAGCCCCAAATCCAATGCACACACAACTTCTATTGCAGAAAAAGACTGGAGGATGACAAAGTTCAAGAGCCAAATCTATGTCCAGATTTCAAAATTCATTCCCACTGCAATTGTTGTTGCTTATTGCTCCAGCTACCTGACTTTTAGTTCATCTCTTTTTTAATATACTGTATGGGTATTGATTTGGCCAGCAACAAGACACATGTTCTCTCCAGTCTCTTCATGCTGAGAGCCACAATTAAAAGTAATTGCCTCTTTTTCTCCAGCAAGCAATGTGTGGCCTGCTTCCCCTGACAGATAATCTGCTGAAGTCCAAACCCAGCCTCTGCAGAGACAGGGAAATATTGCAATAGCAATATGCTGTTGCTAGCTTGTAGTCCTAAATTTGGCATCATCCCTTCAAATGACCAGGTTCTTCTGCCTCACATGGGACTACAAACTCTATGTCAGCAGCTCCTGAGAACAGTCCCTATTGCAAAGCTTGGTATCTGCCTCCCAGCCTCAAGGCCCAGGAGCTGCTGTGTCGTGGTTGCCTGTCTTGTTTCTCCATATAGCGGGGGGGCCACTGAAGCCAGGGGCCCTACTCCATCATGCTCATTAACCTGAGTTTCCACTGCACCTCTCATTGTACCACTGCAAATGTTTATGAAAGAGTGACCTTGCCACCCTTTTTACCTTGCTGTCCTTTGTAGAAAGCAAGGCTCGAAGATGAGGACTGAGCTACTGAGGCTGTGGACATATCTTGCACATGGACTGTGTGTGTCTAAATGTATATCAAGAAACTGAGTCTGAATTCAGGGTTCAAACCTGTGTCTGATCTCTTCAGGCAACGGATGATATACTTGCACTAACAGTCTGTGCTGCCAGCCCCTCTTCACAATAAATGGCTGATTTGTCTTCCTTAAAGGCAAAGATAAAAGTAGTCTTAAAATATACACAAAACTTGTAAAACAGGAAAGAAAGAACACGCACATTCAGCTGGTTGTAGCTGTGCTGTTTGAAGGTACTTTCTTCCTGTGTCAGTTCTGAGCTTGAGGGAGCAATGTTTGGTGGTTTTTGCAAGCAAATTTTCCTCAGCTGCTTGTGAGGGCTGGCTGGGCAATGGCTGTGCACCTAAGAGTGTGACATGCATGGAAACAATTAAGAAAGTATTGACAGGAGAAATTCTGGCTCGGGATTATCATCCTGGATATTTTCCCTGTCCATGCTGCAGGAAGAAGAGGGCTGGCTGTGTAATATAGTGTGCTGGCATTTACAGTGCACTAAAGCTCAGGGTCTGGTCACAACTTCTGAACTGTTTCTATGGGAACAAGAGGCAGATCAAGGACCTTTTGGCATCTTAGAACTGGTTCTCATTCCCCATCCAACTCCATCAAACTAGCTCGGGAACGCTGACTCAAGTTGGGAGAATAGTGTCCTCAAGGGCTGTCTTGCAGTCCTCGCATCTACCCACACTTAGAAAGCCAATGTTAAGGCATGTGGCATTCTCTGGAGACCATGTTGAAGCAACAATACCCCCTACAGTAGCCTTTGCACAATCTGCCCAATTGGTGGAAGAAGAGCAGGCACTGTTAGTCCTGGCAAGGTCAGATGTCCAGGCAGGGTGGCCATGAGCACACAGCAGTTCTTGGACAGGCTTGACCACCTGCATGAGCAAGCTTGCATGCAGTCAGGGGTATCTGTGCTCTTTCACATCCCAATCCTGACCCTGGAGCCTCCTCTACCTCCCCAAAGCAATTTCAATTATTGATGCCACTTGCTGTGTTAGTTTAGCTTTCGCTCGATGTGAAAACTTATGTTGCAATTGTGTATTGTAAGCAATGTTTCTATTGCAGCCAGGTTAAATTAACCCAGCTGCATGAATAAATAATAGGACAACTTTTAAAACATCTGCAAAAGTGTCAGACTCCCTTGTGCATTTGGAGGCAGGGCAGAGCTGCCCAGGTTACAGACTCCAGACTCAACTGTAAAGCCCAGCCATAAGTCTATACTCTGCAAAGCTCTCTTGGCTCCCACAGATATTGAAGCTGTGCTGGCTGACAGACAAGCCAACCTCTGTCTGTTCCTGCTGTCACAACAGAGCTCAGGAGTGCAGAGTGGCATTTGGCACTGTGAAGACGGTCCCACTTTACTGCCCACCTAGTAAATGCAAAGCTCTAGAGAAGAGCCACGCTGGATGCTAAGCCTTTTATGTACATGGGCAGGGTTTAGGCGATGGTAAGCGTTTTATGAGGTTTGGAGTGGTTTGGTAGGCTGTTTTACCTTCCTACACCTTCATGCCCACTGTCTAAATGCCCTGAAATTATAGTCTCCCTTCCATCTTCTCACTCTTATCTTTCAACCTTTAACTGATTTTCTTGGAACTCAGAAAAGGTGTATGGATAACTCACAAGTAATTATACACACTAGTCAGAGGATCAAGGGAGAGGGCAGGGGATTTTCAACAGTTTCTGACTATCATTGACACATACACTTTGATAACACTAACCTGCTCAGGTTTGTCTCTTTAGGAAGATGCACTATGTAATTTTCTCTTGTAGAAAAGGCTTCAATCTTTAAAATAAGGATTTATCTCAAGTGTTGTTGGCCACCACCAAATTTAGTGTTTTCTATCAATGTACGAATTCCTTTCATCAAAGAGGCATGGATCCCTCAAGAGTGTTGTTTTTCTCAGTGTGCTGGTTTAAGCTGGACATCTAGCTTTTAGGCATTTTGTGTTACAGGGCATAAATCCCATCTGTAACCTATTTTAAGCATCCCACTGAACAACCACTCACTGCAATCAGCATCCCACAGAAGGATCCAGCCTCTTCTCTTGGGAATCTGCTTCTACAACCTGTCCTGCAGCCAGCTGGGAGGAGTCACTGGGGACCTATCTCAGGGTTTCAATGTCTAGCAGTCCAGGAAATACAGCTGGAAAGAGGTAGACCAGGTCATTAAAGCACCTATGTGGCAGTGAGCAGTTTTAATCAAATCTATTTGGCAAGTACTGCAGAAAAAAAACTTTATTACTTTAAAAAAGTCAATCCCAAGGCATTAAAACATATTTTTAATATGAGACACATCATCATTCTTGCATCCTTTATTCATTCTCTGTTTATCTGTTGCTTTTGTTGTCGTTCATTCGTATTTCCCTTCGCTTTAGTTCATTCTTCCCCTCTACCTGTTTTTGGCTCAGGAATTGCTTCCTTTTATCCGTTCTTGTTTATTCATGAACAAGAGGAGAAAATGGGCAGGGACTCAAGCAGAGGAGATGTTGTGCTGAGTCGGGGGCTGGTTGATGTTAGACTGTGAGTTGCTGTTGGACACCCTCCCCCTGTAGGTGAGCAGCTTTCCTGTCTGTCAAGCCTGTATTATCTTTTCTTTCTCTCATGGAAAAGTCAGGGACAGAAAAGCTGCTCTTAGGACTGTAAGTGCAGAGCTGGAAGCCCAGCAAAGAGACTGTCTCTCAGAGAAGTGTTAGATTCCTCTTGGACTGACATAATGAACTTGCCAGGTTAGCCCAAACTAGCCTTCTTTCCCCTTCTCACTGAGGACGTTGCAGAGGATCAATAAGGAGCGTGCGTCACAGGAGGGTTTGAGCAGCACGGTGTTGCAACTTGTGCTGAGGAGCAATAGATAATGATGTGATGGAAACAGGACAGAGGGAAGAATGTGTTAGGCAGTTCTGGCCTCCTGCTGCAAGCAGAGCTGTAGCACAGATCAAACGTAAGCAAGAACTGCTTTCCCATGTCAGGCTTGTGAAGGCTGAACGTGCAGCTTGAACCTGCCTAGGTCCATGGGAAAACAGTAGTTTTCTTAGTTCCCCAAGGAAATGTTCCCAATGTCCCTTGGAGGGGAAGGTGTAGGCTGGGCAGAACCCTCCCCTGCATGGTCAACATGTCTGGTGTGGGAACAGCTCTGTACTTGTGAGGCAGCTTCGGTGCAAGGCATGGTACACTAGGCAGTTCCTTGCTTAGGAAGGAGTAGGTGCCCAAGTAGCCATGTGAGACACCAACAACCATGGGAGGGCAAGTGGGCATGAATCAGCCCCAGAAAAAAGCGGGCAATACGTGTCATGTAGCAACCCCCTGAAAGAGAAGACTGGTGCAGGCCATGGTCTTCATTGTAGAGCCTATCCTTGCACAAGAGGGCACAGAGGGCAGGATTGGGACACATGCCTGTGCCCACTGGTGCAAGGAATCAGTGAGTACTGCTAAGTTTTTGTTCAGTTAGCACATGCAGGGCAGCCTCCTCACATGGAGCTGAGCCCCTCCTCTACAATTCACCCAAATCCTGGTTCACCTGCAGGAAGCCTGTAGAATTAGGGAAGCTGAGAAAAGGGATGATTTTTTATTAATATCTTTGTACCTTGTGATTTTAAACTTTCCACCTGGCTGCCTCCCCCATTGCTCCCTCCCTGAGTGTAGGCTGTAGGTTCATTACAGACACTTTTAGTTGCATCCCAGCTCCTGCTGCCTTGTCACCTGAGCGGAAAAGCTGGAAAATAGGTCATTACACTTGGGTGAGCAGATCCCAGCCCCACATGATACAGCTGCTTCCTGCCTTCACTGAACCCTTTTGCCACAGGCTTTTTTTGCCATGCTTAGCCCTGTGCTAAGTCCTCACAGCTCTGAAGCCATTATGTCCACCCCCTTTGGGGGGAATGCCCTGTAGCCTAGGAGGCAGCATGGCTACCACAGAGATAATAGCAGGGCAAAATAATCCATCTAGAAGCCCACTCTTTGGTCCTGGCAGCTGGTGTGGAACAGTCTACAGTTGTGAGGTGCCTGTCTGTTGGGTGTCCCAGGGCACAGCAAGCTCCCCATGGATACAGCTGGCACAAGAGCCCTCAAACCCCACTACTTTGTTTATGAGGCAGGGTGTCAGCACTTTTTCTGCACACTTCAGCAACATGATCCAAACATCCAAAGCCATATCCCTGCAAATACTGGGCTAAATGAGTTTCTGGATGCACTGTGAGCTCAATTTGTGTGGCTTGTTGCAAGTTTGTGGGCATGAAGGAGTTGAAATTGGAGGAGATTTTATAAGGTGATTACTGTGCCCCTGCTTCGTTATCCTTCAGGGCTCCTGGAGGTCTTGGAATTGCCATCTCACAGCAGGTGTTCTGCTGTTTGTGGAAAAAAATGAACCCGGCACTGGTTTTGGCATGTGCACATAAGCTGTTGGTTTATTCCTTGGATGCAGAGAGCTGCCCACTCTCATATCCTATGTCAGCTTCCAGGGTCTCTGCCTTGGAAAGAAAAGACCTTCTTGCACAGTGCATTCGGGAAGGTAATGGGAGTCAGCACAGGAATCTGAGGTCAGGCAAAGCAGCAAAACTTGCAGCCATGTAGCAGAGGAGCAGGAACATGGCAGCCTCATAGCACAGGGCTCTTCTTTGAATGAACTTTCCTGTGCCAAATTGCTCACAAAAAGTATCAGACAGCTATGAGCCACCATTCTTTCTGTCTGTCTAGCAGCAGAAAGTAGCAGCCTACCTGATGGCTCCTCTAGGAGCTATTCCTCAGACCTTTGGCACAGGCTTTGTCAGATAAATAAAATCCAAGCACGGGCTGACCTCATTTGAGTCAAACATTCTTCCTGACCTGTCTTTTCTGCCTGGTCAACTTTTCTCAGGAAGCAGGACACCCTTCTTTGGGCTTAGGAACAAATGGAAGAGACTCCTAGGAGTTCTTAAAATTTACAAAGTAAACCTGTATCCATGAGAGAAGCTCTCAAAGGAGAAGCTGAGCATAACTTATGTAGCAATGCCTGTTTGAGTCTGAAAAGAGCTATGAGCAGCTGTCTTGTCCTACTTGTCCTAATAAAGGTTTGATGCTTTCTGTATCAAGGGCATTGACTTTATTACTTGAGATTTCTAAACGGGAGGACATGTTAGAGCAGCCTGTGTGGAAGGGGAAAGACTGATCAAAGAGGGAAGGAGGGAGCAAAAGATAGATGATTTAATGCTGGTGGATTGGGTGACCTCAGCAGGTCTCCCTGGTGTGTGCAAGGACTCTGCTTTCACGTATTTGGAAGCAGACAATAGCAGCAAAATCATTGGGGTCAGTGCTGAGAAACATCACACTTTGGAAAGGATTAAAAAAATAACAATGAAAGTCCAAGTGCAGAGGTGGTTGCAGCTGTGAACACAATAATGACTAACCAGAGAAAAACTGTTCTTAGTATCAAAGATAAATTCCAAGAAGCAGAATGCCTTGATGTCAACCCAAGGGAGTGAGTATAAGCATGAGAAAAATAAAAATAACAAAGGGAAGAGGCAGTGGAGGAAGTTTTTCCTATTGCCAGAAACCATTTGTGAGTATTTCTGCAGTCCACCTCTTGGAGGGAGAAAAAAATGTTTCATGGAAGATTTTCTGGGAGAGCAGTCACTTTGATTCTCTTCCCTTGCTCCTCATCAATTGTTCCTAAATTTCGATGATATGGAGTTTGTGCAGGGAAAGAGCCCACATTTCCTAGCTGAGGCTGTAACAACTCCAGCTTTAGAAGCTACAAAGCACTTTATGCTCATTCAGAGCTCTTGGTAAGTTATTCTGTGGGTGTCACCCCAGTTAAATGATGATATCTCAGCTTTGAATCCATAAGGCAATGGAAGAATGGAGAGATGTCTCTGAGCATTTGAACCCTGTCCCTCACGCATTTGAGGCATTGTACAACAGATTTTTATTCCAGTAAGGCTGCACATGGCACTCAACAGCCTAGTTCACAAACCACTTCCCAACGAGCCCACAGCAAACTGCAGCACTGTAGAAAAGACCAACAGACACATCTCTGGTTTATCACAGAAAAGAAGAAGAAGAAACTGGTGACAGCACACCCCTTTGTTGGAAGAGGTCTGTTTGGCATAATTTCCAGTAATCCTAGGAAATGGAAGGATCTAGAAGACAGCTAATCCCCTCCCCCTCTATTTTCCCTGTACCACTCCTCGTACAGTCCCAGACAACCTGTCTCGGGGAAAATTTCCTCCTAACCTTAAAGTTGGGGTTAATTTATCCTTTACAACATGAGAAAGCAATCCAAACACAATACAAAGAATGAAATAAAGGCTGGAGAGAGGTAGATAGAATTAGTATTCAAGGTCTATAGACGCAGAAAATATGAAGTTCTTGAATTTTTAGTACATTTCTTATGTCAAGTTGATGCCATTAGCAAATTAGTAACTTTTGTATTTAAGGAAGGTTTAAAGAAAATAGGATTTTGGCAGCTGTGAATTTCTTGGTCTGTCAGACAGAATGTCAGCTTTGAAAATTTATTTGTAGGAAAGAATAATGAGAGATAGGAAGGTAAATGCAACATAGAAAAGCCAGTGGACAGTATACAATATCTGTCTTTGTTAAAATAACTAGTTTTCTAGACAAAGGACATGTAGAAGGTAATTCTAGACTTCAGCAAAGCATTAGACATGAGAAATATTTCGTGGAGAGTGGAAGAGAGAGAAATTAGCAGAGGAATCATAAAGAGGGGAGAGAATTGGCTAATGCAGATATTAGTGCCTACATGCTCTGCTGAAATGGGAAGTTGGGCCTAAGGGAGGTTATGAACAGACTTTTCTGAGTCTAGTCTTTTGATTAATGCTTGCAGTAATGACCTGAGCACAAAAGGTAGGAATAGCTAACAGAATGTGCTGAAGCCACATGGGGAAGATGTTGTCTTTACAAGTGACTGAAATATCATGCTGTAAGAATAAGAACAAGTAGATTATTTGACTAATACAGACATCAAGAACGGTACTAGTAGGTTTTGGAGTCTAACAGCAGGGCCTTTATAAGCTGACAGTGCTTTACTGGGAAATACAAGAGGTAGCATCCCTTTCTTGGAGTATCTAAGTTGGCCATGAATTACGAGTGAGCAGTGCATCACTTTGAAATGAAAAGTGATACCAGATGAGAAGGTGGTGTTGCAATGTTACTTCTGTACAACAGCTTCCATTTCCTATTTTCCCTGAGCTGGCTCTGATCTTAAAAGACCTAATGAACGCTGTTGCTGCAGTGGTTGAGAAGGGAGTGAAGAGTGGTGAAGAAGATATGGGTTGGAAATGGGGATGGATACTGTGCAGAATGGAGGGTGAGAACAGGCCAGTGAACTGAGATAACAGAAGGATGGATAAGCAGGTAGTGAACAAGTGCATGTGCTGACAGGGACGGAGGAATGAACGATGTGTGAAGGATTACCAGATGATAGGAAAGTCAGAAATAGATGGATCTATCTCTGTATTGATATTGGTCTTGATATAGGTGTCTAAATATCTATGTCAATATAGGTGTCTAGATATCTATATAGATGCAGGTAAATATAAATTCATATTTATATATACTTTCTCTGTATATGCATGTGTAAATATATATATTCTGTATGTGGTATGGTTTGTATATATCATGGTGTATGTGCACATACACACACAAACATATATATATATATATATGTAGTTAGGCACAAGAATTGCTCACCAGCTGTAGAACACAGAAATCACTTGTCTGAAATTACTGCCTACTGTAAGCATGACCTGGGCAGCTGTAGGGATGTCTCAGGACACTTCCTATGGTATTTCCCTGGGGGACTGAGCCTTGGCACTGCAGTGAAGGAGCCTGCCGGGTGTTATCCGCGGGAGGATGTTCTGATGAAGGCTGTCCCCCTCCCACAGCTGCGTGGTGGACGAGATGGACTTCTCAGGCATGGAGCTGGATGAAGCCCTGCGGAAATTCCAGGCCCACATCCGCGTGCAGGGGGAGGCACAGAAGGTGGAGCGGCTAATTGAGGCTTTCAGGTAAGAGAATGAGCCCTGCAGTCCTCCTGCTGCAACCAGGTGGAAGCAGAGAACACACCCAAGAAAACAGTCATGGAGAGAATGACTGCGGATTTCCCTTCCAAGGAGGGTGGCCATGGAGGGGCTACTGAAGTGTGGAGTCCTCTGTGCCACTGCTGCATATGAGCCACATCCTTGTCAGATGTACGGTGGCATGAAGGGCACAAAGGGCCAGAGTGAGGCCAGTGCTGACATGTCTGCCAGCAAGGGGTTCCCTGTTCATTGGTGTGCTCAAAGGAAGAGCAGCAGTGGGGCTTGCAGGAATGCTGGGTTGCTCCCTTGGTGCATCCAGAGGAGTGCTTTGTCTCTAGCAAGGCAGGTTGGAGTAGTCACCTGCTGTATTACCCTTACACAGTGACACCTCTCTAGTCTCACTTGCTTTTTTGGTTACTGAGGACAAGAAGGCTGAAGTTTCAGTGGCCTACTTCAGCCATTGGTGGGGAAACTTGCCTTCAGAGAGCAGTCAGTTCCTTCTTGTTTTTATGAGAGGTGGAGTGAAAGGAGCAATTTGCCAACCTGGAGCAGAGGGCTCTCATGTTCCATGTTAAGTGTGTGCATCCCTCCTGCTGCAGCCAGAGGTACTGCATGTGTAACCCAGATGTGGTCCAGCAGTTTCACAACCCGGACACCATCTTCATCTTGGCCTTTGCAATCATCCTCCTCAACACGGACATGTACAGCCCCAACATCAAGCCCGACAGGAAGATGATGCTGGAGGACTTCATTCGCAATCTGAGAGGTGAGGGTCCTGCTTTGATTTTTTTTTTTTGCCATCTTACTGCTCTCAATTCTGCCTAGGTGAAGGCAGCAAAAATCTAGGGGAACTGTCTTTCTCCAGGGCTGCTGCTGCTCCCTGTAAGCCAGACATGGGAAGCCCTTTGAGATCCCTTCTAGGATGCTGGGGAAGGGAAAAATCTAATTAGCTTTTTCTTCTGCAGAAAGCTGTCCAGCCTTCTCTGAAACCAGCCATTTTCCTTGAGAGATGGTTTTATCTTTTAATAGATCTCATTGCTTGGAAGCAGTTCATTGTATTAAATTTTCCTATTGTTCAGCTCTATCCTTCTTAGACCCTGCTGGATTGTGCTAAACAGCCCTTCCCCTCCTTGCCGGTTGAATATATGAGCACATTTTCCTTCTATTCAGGCTAAATCTTCCCCTTCTTAATTGCCTACAATTACTTATAGTAACTGTAGGCGTGACAGAGTTCATGCATACATTACCTCTTTGCAATTTCTGATACATCAGTTCCCCAAATCAATTTTCTTCTGTTTTCAAGGTCAGTCCTTCCCATCTTGGTAATAGGTTGCTAAAAGCACTTTTTCAGATGTGGTCACAACATACTCATATACATAGAGCCACCGCCTCATCCTTATTTTCAGATCTGCTAATGGAGCTTAGTATTATTTGGCCTTTTTGACATCATGTCTAGGCAAATTCTTGTCTAATTTCCCAGCCATATTCAGTCGTAGGTCATCTTAGCTCAGCCATCTTCCAAGTTTCTCTTACTGCACATCTGCAATTCAGATGACGCTCCCTCAAAGTTTTTCCAGTGTAAATTCATGTATTTTTTTGAAGATTTTGTACTTCTGTGGGTTCCTTTGACTTGTTTCTTTGTCCTGATTGCTGTTCAGAAACTGTCGTCTGAGCCTCCCACACCTTCCACAATTTGTCATCTGCTTCAGACTGGCATAATATGACACTGAGGTCCCTTTTCAAGTTAATTCTAGAGATACTGAATGGGGATGCTACCTGCCATCATCTCCTTTAGTATTAGAGCTGAAAGCACTAACTCAAAAGGGTGGGGTTTTTTTTTTCAATTGTTAACTTTATCTTTAGAGTTGCTTGAAAATCTACCAGTTAACATCACAATGAATTAAGCCAACATGAGGGTCCCTCACCTCCAGTGTGTAACACACGACAACTCACTCACTCGAGCGAGTGAATGTCACCCCATTACAGACAAGGGGAGACAGTTCATTCCAGACTCACCTGCAGGCTGATTCTCAGGTCAATATCTTCACCAGCCTGTGTTTGAAAAAAGACAGGGTGTTCAGGATGAATTTGCAAGGACGTGGAGGAGGGAGCCAGGAGATGACAATGCCTCTCCATTCCTCAGCAGTTGGTCACCTGCATCACTCAGAGTAGTACATCTCAGACCAAGTTGCTGGAGGGAAAGCAGAGAAAATCAATATAGAATGACTGAAGGAATTCAGTTTGGAGAAAGAACTGGTAGTTCGATTTGCACTGTTTGTCTCAGGGAAGGGTAAAAGAAAACTTTTCTACCAGGCTCTGAAGGGTCAGACAGCAAAATTTGGAGAATTACCCAAGGAGATGTAAAAGAGGAAAGGGGCAGGATCAAGACAGAAATATCACAGACTGAACAGCAGGAAATTACTCCTAGGAGACAACACAGAAGGAAAGTGGTGGAGGTCACCAAGCAGACAAGGAGAGCTGATGCTTGCATTGGCAGCAAGAGCTGCTGAATCCCATCATAGGTCTTCTCCACATCTAGCACTTCTGATGATATGAAATCAATGCGGGGGTTGCTGCTGAATGGCCCAAGATATATCAATGTGAAATTGTGGCTATAAAACCTTAGGGAATGCATGGAAAGGAGCCACCATGCAGAGCAGTGGAATAATGAAATTTTCTGCATTGGCCTTAGAGTTGTGAGTCTCTCCTGCTGGTGCATTAGATGCGTTAGAGCAAGAAATAAGACAGCTTAAAGTGAAGTATTGCTATTCCCCTTCAGCCTTCCCAGCACTGCACAGTGCAGAGGCAGTAGTGGCTTGCCAGGGACGATACATTGTCTGTGTTTGGCAGGGGTGGACGACGGTGCTGACATCCCACGGGACTTGGTGGTGGGAATCTATGAGAGGATCCAGCAGAAAGAGCTAAAGTCTAATGAGGACCATGTGACTTATGTCACCAAAGTGGAGAAGTCCATAGTTGGAATGAAAACGGTGAGCATCCATAACCCTGCTGGCACAAAACCCTCTGTCCCCTACCTCCCTCATTGCCCTCTTTTCTGTGTTTTTCCTCTATGCCCTTCCTCCTCCTATGTAATACTTTCTTTTTTTGTCTTGATGAATTTACTCCTTTTTCTCCAAACACTTTTCTCCCTGCTATCTCATTCTCTTCTAATTTCGGGGGATCTCCTTAGCCAGAATTTGCAGTATCTAGGGCAGTAATTATTTGCCCAAGAATTTTGCTGCAGGTCCTGCCTGCCAGTGCTCCGCTGACAGCTCTGCAGTGTTTCAAACTTTCAGGCCTCCTAAGGGTGTAGGAATTGGAAGGCAAAGTGATAGAAAACAATTTTAGCCATCTGTCTCTAATGAGTTCCCTAAAGATTGCTGGGGTTAAGAGATCCCCAAATGCATAGTCAGCTTCTTTAGCAGTAACCAATCTGTAATGCAAGAACACACATACTGTTTACCCAAAAGGAGCAGAATAATTTCTCAAAGCCCAGGAAACCTGCAGGTGTCCAGTGGGGTGAGAGAGGATGAACAGTCATCCAGGGATTGGAAGGCAGAGGTATATAAAGGCAGGTGGTGTAAACAAGAGGGTTGCCTATAGCCTGCCCCCTGATTTATCTAGATCACAGAGGCACAGCTCTCTCTGCTATTTCACCAGCAGGAAAAGTGATGGCGAGGAGTGGTGGTGAGGAGATGATTTGAGTGGGCAGAATTGGCTTGAGCTATTGTCACTGGGCAGGGTTGTACAGGCTGAGGGTGGGAGAGACACCAGTGGCACCTCCCTCAGCCTCTGCATCCTTTGTGGGTTCCCTGCAGGTTCTGTCCGTGCCCCATCGCCGGCTGGTCTGCTGCAGCCGCTTGTACGAGGTGACCGACGTGAACAAAGTGCAGAAGCAGGCAGCTCACCAAAGGGAAGTTTTCCTCTTCAATGACCTGCTGGTGGTGAGTGTGCTCTAACAATTAGGCACTGCAGTAATAAAACTCGCTCTGATTTCTGAACAGAAATCTAAAATCAGCCCACAATATGCATTTTCCCCCTGTCTCCTAAGGACAGACCATCTCCTGGTTCATCACCATTCTGAGATGTAGTTCTGGATCCTTCACTGTTAAAAACCTGCTAAATCTAAAACTCTACTAACCCTTGAAAAAACAAACTGTCATATCCCAGAGCCATCCAAGCAATGTCATTGCTCTCTCTCATGCCTTTGCCAGCAGGGAGGTTCATTTCATGAAAGCGAGGTTCATTTCTTTGTCTGTTTGTACTGTAGTAGGCAGAGCCCTCTCATGCACTTTAAATCTTTCCTGCCAGACACTTTAAAACCACTGCCTTCTAACATGGAAAAGGCAGTAGCAGACTGTATAGTACTTGCCAGACCCCCAAACGTGTATAGTACTTTTGAAAGTGTCCTGCCCCAGCAACCTTGAATTCAGGCAGGTACAGGAGAGCACAGGTACACTGAGACTGGGAGGAGGATGAACAGAATGGAAGCCCTGCTGAATTTAATGGCAAAGTGAAACTGTGTTTTTTGCAAATGTAAGGCTAAAACCAAACACTTTTGTAGAAGCAGAGTATAAGAGACCTTTACCACTATTCCTCTGCATCCATTTGTACAGTTGTGAATCTGGGGAGAGGGTCTGCTCCTTGCTATCCCTCTACTCCAAGGATGCGTAAGAACTACTGCTGAGGAATGAAGGCAGCACAGCATTCAGTTATGCTCTTTTTCCCAGCTCTAACGTATTTATGACAGGCTTCCCTTTGCCTTTTTATCTGACCCTTGGTGAAGAGAATTACCCTTGCAAAGTCAGAAATGTGGTAATCGAAAAGCCAGGACCCCTGGGAGACAGAGAGCTGAGTGGGCCCCAGGGTGATGCCTACCGAATTTCAGAAGTGTTGTTACGAGTGCAGCATGCCAGGCAGCTTTCTGGGCAAAGAGCCTGTCAGTCACCAAGCACTGCTCCCATCTACACTTAACAGAGCTTGCTAAAAGCTTTTTTGCTTTGAGCAGTTTGCGTTGTTCTTGCCTCACTGTTTCCCAAGACCCCGCCCAGTGATGCATCTCTCCCTCCAACAGATCCTCAAGCTTTGCCCGAAGAAGAAAAGCTCCTCAACGTACACATTTTGCAAGTCAGTCGGCCTGCTAGGGATGCAGTTCCATCTCTTTGAGAACGAATGTAAGTCTATTGCTCCTTGGTTGCCTGGAGGGGTTTGCCAGAGAAAAGGAGAAGGAGGGAGGGGACTGTGTCACCCAGTGTGAGTTTGCATCAGGAGAGAGATTCTATCAGAGTTAAAAGTGAAGGGGAGAAAACTGAGGCTTGGTGCTGAGGAGATCACTGTTTAGGGACAGTGTGATGAGAAGCTTCTGGTACCTCTCCTAGGTCTGAGCACCTGCAGAGGGGACTCATTCTGTCTTGTCATGGTGTCAGGGAGAACACTAGTGGTGAGGAATGAGGGAATCAGTCCTCATATACATCCTACTGAGCACTCAGGAGCCAACTGTAGGTGAAGAATCCTGCTGACGAAACTGCTGCTGCCAGCTTTAGCCCCTGTCCCCTCATGCCCAAAGTCACAGCTCCCACCACTACCTTTGACACTGGTAGAGGCTCAGGAGCTGCCGCTGCCTCCCTGCACAGTGCCATGCTGTGCTGTGCTGAAAGCTTCCCAAGACAGAAGCAGAGCCCTTGGAACAGCACCCACCAAAGCATGGCGAGGGGCCAGCCCTAGTCAGCCTGACCTTGATGGTCTGGGAATAGAGCCATGATGTGTCATGACTGAGACTGGTTGTGCAGTGGAGGAGTTCCAGACACAGGCAGGCTTCCTGCTGGCACAGGCAGAGGGGCAGCACAGCAGTCCCAGGCAAGCATGGCTGATGCCCACTGGGGTTTCATGAGCACGTGCAGAACACGCTGCAAGAAAGGCAGACTGTGGCTGTACTAAGTTTTTTACATCCCTTCTCTACTCTATTGGCAGCATGAGTCACTCCCTCAACACCCTACCCTCTGCAACATGCAGAAGCTCTCACATCCCTGTATGAACAAAAGGGTCATTCATAACTGAGCATCCCCAGGAGGCACCATCAGAGCTGGAATCAGCTTTCAGGGTTGGCGTGACTATCCTGGTAGCGCCCAGAGATCTTCTGGCAAGGGCATCCTATTGTGTATTCCCTGCAGAGACAGAAAAGCAGATGTCCTAAAGAGCTTGTGATCTGAACAGATGAGAGAGACACAGGGTGGGGAAAGGGGCCTGGCACACAAACAGGGGGAGCTGAGGGCTGGCAGCAAATAAAAAGTTAGTCCTTCGGCTTGTTTGGTAAAGACTGATATGGGAAGGCTCATATATAAGACTGCCACTGGAAGGCAGGCAGATGTAGGAGCAGTGGAGGAGAAGTGAAAGCAGGAGAAGGGAACAAAAAAATTAAATTTAGAGAGCTGTGAAAGGAAGGAGAAAAGGGAATGAAACCACTGGCCATTGAGCAAAAGGTAGAGGAAGTCCAGTCAAAAGTGTGTTAAGTTCTTTGTACACTCTCATTCTTTTGCTTGTGTTGGCTGAATCTCCAGTCAGAACCTGCACTCAACCTGATCTTTAAAACATAAGGAATTTTGCTGAGATATTTTCACTCTCTGGGCATGTCCTTTCATTTACATTCCTGTGTGTTTTGCCTGTGGGGAGTACTAAGCAGAGACCTTCAAACCCACACCTTTCTCTTTGCCATTCTGCCCGCACAACACAATGAGCGCCCCCACCAATGCTGTGCCAACACCCCTGCCATGTTCTCTGAAGATCAAAGTAGAGACTGGGGAGAAGTCTTGCCACTGTGGATGTTAGTGGCTGTTCTGGCTTTGACATCAGCAGATAACCTCTCCTGATGCATCTCCCACAGGAGAAAGTGGTGTTGGCCTCATATACGCTGTTTACTCTTTCATGGATTCAGAAGGGCTTTACAGTCCTACCTGTGTGCTCAGCTTCCCAGGGCCAGCATTGCACTAAGTGTAACTAAGAGCTAGAGTTTTCTGGTTTTGGTAGCACTGTAGTGCTGGTGGCACTTGCTTTGCTGCTGCAGCTTGGCCATTCAGTTCTCTTACAGGGCTGGAATGCTGCAGATTCCCACAGTTTGCAGTGTGACAAATTCTGGGTGTGCCATTCCTTTGGACTAATCCTGAAAACTCTCTGTTCTTCAGAGATACCAAAGCAGCCAACTACTCCAGCAAGAATGCCTAGCATCTCTTTATTTATATCTTCTTTACAGATTACCCCCATGGCATTACACTGGTGACTCCAGTTTCAGGCTCAGAGAAGAAACAGGTACTACACTTCTGTGCTCTGGGTGCTGAGGAAATGCAGAAGTTTGTAGAAGATCTGAAAGAGTCAATAGCAGAAGTGACAGAACTGGAACAGATACGAATTGAGTGTAAGGGTCTCTAATACAATTCACAATCCAAAGCCATCACACTGCATGTGACTACAAGGGAGAAAGGGTAAAGGAAATTAGTTCTTCAGGAACAGCAGGAAAGAGGATGAGTAGCACAAGTCTGCACAGGATTGTTCTTGGGTTCACTGAAAAGATGAAAAAGCAGTCAGACACTGTGACCACTGGCCAACAGGAGAAATGGAAGAACTTAACTACTTACAGTGCTTATGGAACAGGGTCTATGATACAGTGGCCTGGAATAGTGAAGCTTAGACTGTCAGACTCAGAAGACTCTTCTCTCACTAATACTCCTTTGACTATGTAAATATGATCTGTAGATAGCTGGGACAGGTCTGGTACCCCTTCACTTCAGGAATGTCTAGTGGGCAAGCAGTCTGTGCCACTCTGTGGCCTGTCTTATACAGACGAGATGTCCATGTAGCCTTTAAAGGCTCTTCCGTGCATAAACTGATGAGCCAAAGCAGCTCAACATCAGTGGTCCCCTCCTGTGCAGCACTCTTGGCTGTTCCTCTCTCCCTTCTTGACACTCTCTTGCATTACTTCTTGCATTACTTTCTTGCATTACTTCTCCTTGTTGACTTCCCATTTTGCTCCTTCAATATGCTGGTGTCCTTCCCTTTATCCCTCTCCTCACTGATTTCCACATGTCTGTCTTTTAGGGGAACTGGAGAAACAGCAAGGGACAAAGACTCTCTCATTAAGGACCAACGGAGCCCAGATGGAATTGCAGTCTAAGCAAGGCTCTCCAACAGGTAAGTGGACACCCAACTTTTCTTGGTCAAGGAGTGCTGCCTTTGCAAGCGTGTTATCATTGGTTCCTGTGAGCATAACTGCAAAAAGAAGCATTCAGTTTTGTATCCTTTAGCCTTGGGCAAATAGTGGAAATATGAGAGCATATGGATTCTTCAAATATCCTAGAAAAAATGCTGAAGTCTCATTACCCAGTCTGTAACTGTAACATCTAGTAAAGAGGTGTTACTGATGGAGCATGAGTGACTTCTGAATTCTTCCCTGAACTGGTGAAACACAGTCTCAGTACAATTAACTTCCTCCGGCATCTTCACTAACACTTTGGACCAGCCTCTTTGTATCAAAGGCTTTGTGTCTGTCTGTGCCTAGGCTTGTATGCCAGCAAACATCAAGTGCAGAGGTGAGTTGCTACCAACTCACTAGAATGGCACTGAGATCAGGACCTAAGGACAGGACCCCAAAGAGGTATCCTCTTACCCCACTAAGCAGCTATCAGGTTGCAAGAGGGTCTGGATTTGTTCTTGTTTGGCCCTGCACCTCTCCCTTTAACTTTCCAGTCCACAGTATGAGGGCCAGCTCTTGACTAGAGGCACAGACCTGATGAGTGAGATATTTTGTTTTATTTCAAAGGCAAGAAGGATTTGGGGGAGAAGGTCTCGGACAGCACAGTGGAGGTAAGTAGAGTGCAGAGTAGCTGAGGTAAGTAATTCCCTCTCACTTCAGCTCTTCTCACATTCTCTGTTGTTTCTTTTCTCAGGTTTTAATCAATGCCTCCCCAGCCAGACTGACAATTTTACCAATTTCCAGAGATACAATTAAAAGTTACTGCTAGGACGGGTAATACAACTTTCAAATCCAAACTAAACTTCAAAGCATTTTCAATCCGTTTTTATAACTGTAACATCCTTCATGGACCAAGCTCCCAAACGCTGTAGACTAACCCACCCCACTGCTTATGGGGAGACTGAGAACCCCACTATAGACTTCCCTGACATGCTAACTCCATGCAGCATCACATGCAAATTCCCTGCAGCCCAGCTTTCCTGCACAATCTCTGCAGCTCTGTCTCTCCATCCCCTCCTGGATGGGATTAAGCATGGCCTTTGTATATCAGACTTTCCCTAGAGGTTTACCTCCCTAGGTAGGGAGCTTGGCTTTACTGTGTACATCTATCTTTGCAGGGATGTAGCATCCAGTGGGTTGCCTGTTTCTTCACAGACACCCATACTCCCACTGCCTGTGAGGAAACAGGAAAATGCAATCTTCCCACTGAAAATCTTATCTACTACTTCCTACTTTCTCCCTGTCTGAAATATCTCCATTATCCTGAACTTACCCTTTTTCCAGAGTAGTTCTTTCCTCTCTTGTCAAAGTATATTTAATTGAAGAATTCAGCTTCTCTGTGGGGAGTGGGTGCTGCTTCTTTTCCCTGAAGAACATCGTATTTCCCTGCAGATACCCCCTTCCTGGGGAAGGTGCCTCTGCCAGCCGGTTTCCTATTTCCTATTTCTGCTGGGAGGAGTGTTTCCTTGTGGAGAATGTGCTAATGTCATTGGCACTTCATGGCCCAGCAACTAGTTTTTCCTGTGGGATGTTCCACCTGAATAAATATCGACACAATATTAAGTCCTGCTGTGCAGTGGGTTGGAGAAACCTCCACGCTTGGCTAGGGACAGTCAGCTCATCCTTGTTCCAGCATGGTGGGAAGCTTGGTCACTCCACAGCTTCTCTGTCCCAGTTGCTGGCACTGCTGCCCACCATGCCAGACATCAGGGCACCCCCACTGTCCCATCTGCCTATCTGCATCCCTGCCTAGCTGGAAGTGCCATGCCAACATGCAAGCACTTGTTTCCTACCCAGGGTTTGTCACTTGATTGGCATTCTGTTTTGAGCCAGAAAGTTTGCTCTGGTTTGGGGTCTCCATCAGCCTATGTCCTTGTCAGGAGGAACTATAACTTCATCCACCGTGTGGGAAGCATCATTTTCCTGCTGCATTTTCCCTGCTAGGGCCCTCCAGTCCAGACCAGCTCCTCCTTTTCAAACTGGTTTCAGTGAGCTCCCTTATTTGACTCTATTATCAGCATCTCGCTGTGGAGACCCTGATGACCTCCTGCTTCCCTACCCCCTTTCAGATGACCAAGTAATACTCTGCCAGCAGAGGAGCATTTCCATTTCTCTGAGATTATCTAATCTGCTGCCATTTCATCATGAATTTCTTTTATCATTGTATGAGCTAGATGGGCATTTTTCTTTCTTTTTTTTTTTTTGTGAAAATCATTTCCTTTCGCTGACAAACCATCAAGTGGATCAGAGGGAGCTGCCTTTTGCTAGACTATGTCAGATTTCTGCTTTTTCCTTTGTAAACAGATTAGCCAGTCATGTGGTGTACCTTCCTACTCAGAAAGGCAGGGAGCTGGGAAAGGCTTGAGTTTCTCTGTCGCTCTCTATGTCAGATTCAGCTGCCGTCATTTTGCTGAAATGTACAACCTCGATTATCTGTAACCTCTCGGTCTGGTTCCCCTCTCCTTTTTGTGGGTGGGGACAAAGGCGTGACCTCCGAGGTCTGTTCATTACCATGGGAATTCACGGACGCCTCCACTCCTAGAGTCGATTTGTGTTCCCTGTGCCGTTTGGATTAATCAAAGTTGCACGGCATTTGGGAACGCCGTCTCTGCTGCCTTTGATGTGATGGAAAGGACAGGGGCACTTAGGCCTAGATGGGGGCAATGGGGCTATTGAGGGGGGCTGTGCAGCAGGGGGTTGTACCTATTCTGGGTTTTTGAGGGAGGGGAGGGCTGAATGCATGTGAGGCCGACCGGTGGTGGGGATTCAGGGCAGCCAGTAGCAGCAGATGGGAAAAGTCTTGTAACATTTAATGCTTCTTTGGCTGTTTCTAAACTAGGTGTCAATTCACAACAGGCTTCAAACGTACCAGCACAACTCCGCCCTGGGGCCCGAGAGTGGAATGCAGCCCAGCATGCGTCTTAACATGCCACGGGAGCGGCTGGAGACAGCACTGGTGCCCGCGCACCCCGCCTCGGCGGGGACACTTGTACAGTGCCAGCAGATTGTCAAAGTCATTGTCTTGGACAAGCCGTGCCTCGCTCGGATGGAGCCGGCCCTCAACCAGACTCTGACACGCTATGTCACCTCTGACTCCTGCACCTCCACCCCCTGGCGCAGTATGGGCAGCGGGCTCCCTGGGACCCCCATGAAGCTGGTCCATCAGCCTCCCCTGCCCCCTCCACCACCTCCCTACAACCACCCCCACCAGTATTGCCCCCCCCAGCTCCCTGCTTCAGAGGCGCAGGTACTCCAGTGGCTCACGCAGCCTCGTGTAGCCACACCACCAGCACCAAAACAGCACAGACTACCCCGCTTCCCCTCCCCACCACCTCCCAGGGACCCTTTCTGCCTACAGAGATCTAGTTTGTGATGTATTTTTTAGTAAAAGAAGAAAAAAAGAAAAAAAAAAAGCCAACTGACCTAACTCTTACCCTGTCTCCCCTCAAGATGATGCTAATTGTGAGGAGCCATCTGTAGAACCTGCCAACCTACACGCTCACACATCCTCACACCCTGCCAGCCTGGCTGGCCTCTGTGCTCGTGCCGTCCCCATGTAGCACTTTGCTGCCCTGTTCCTGAGAGGCTTGATGACCTGCTGCTTTCTAGGCACTGTGTCTTCCGTTTCCTACTCCTCGACTTCCTTTCCTGCCTTGCATTTACCTGGCCATAGATTTGTACCCATCCTAAAATTTTGCCAGCCTTGGAGAGAAATGGACTCACCCGTGCCAAGGACCAACCTTGGGGCACTCCCGGGGGTGGAGTTCTCCCTGCCACCACTGCTGCCGCCTGCAAAGCTGGAGCTGAGAACTTGTACCACTTGCCATGCTTTCTCCTCATCACCCTTCAAGTATTATCTCCTTGCAGCAGCCGGCTCCAAGCGAAGGAGTGCACGAGGGAAAGAGAGTTTGAGAGGAGGAGAGACTGTCCTGAGCTGCAGTACAACGCAAAGATGGCCTCACTGAACACCAAAACTATTTCTGTTGTTATGTTGGATCATTGTACCAGAGACCTCTGCTGAGACCTAGCAGACCTCACCACATGTAAATACACCTGTATGGTAGCGTATGTATGGCGCATGCTTACTAAAGGAAACACCAAGCAGTTCTGAGGGAGCAGAAGGGAGGGATTCAGTCCAGGGATCTTCCTGGAATGGATGTGTACTTTTCCAAAGAGATGGCACCGCGAGGTGCCCTCCCACCTCAACACACACACACACACACACACACACACACACACACACACACGATTGTCTTCTCTAAAACAGACCCACCTCTGCTTTCCTCCTTCCAGCTGATTTTGTGTTTCCTGCCCACCTGCATTTTTATATTCTGAAGGCAAAGCCAAGTGTTACATTCACCTTCTGGGGTGGATGTTCTTCCCTTCACTTGGGCTCTTCCACCTGTGTTAGAGGGAAGGGGCTTTTTGCAGACCACTCATGTGAGGTTCCATCTGTATCTCTTGCCTAGCTGTACTCTTGCATCCATCAGCCCTTCCTATAGGAAAGCTGGCCAGATACCAAACTCCAAGGCCTCTTCTCCTGTCTCCCTCTCTGTCCCAGCTTCAAAATGAGGGGAGGGGCAGATCTCGAGATAGAGATGACAGCTCAGCTCCTCTGCTTTATCAGGGACATTGATGTGAAGGAAGACAGCATTAAAAATGGGCTATGGATGTATTTTTAGAAAAAAAAAAATCTCTTTGAGCAGTAGGGAGGGGAAGGTATTAATTAGCTTAAAGGCTTTGGTCTCGCTCACTCATTCTATCTCCCTTCGAGGCTTAAGAAGATCAACTTTAGGATTTTAAAATAGGACAGAATGCCTTTCAGGGCCTTTATTTTTATTTTATTTTATGAGGGAAAGACAGAAATACTCTTCCTTCCCCTGCAAGGCTGAGACATGAGCACTGGGTGCTGATGATGCAACAGTTGGGTGAGGAATAGCAGGAGTTGTCAGCAGTGGTGGGGATGTGCAAAGTATCAGGGAAAGAGGGACAGTGAAGACAGATGCAGGAAACTCTTTTTTACCTTGTGGGGTAAAAACCACATGAAAATTTCTTTAGGGATTGTGCCAGAATGCTCATATTTGGGGTTATTGCCAGTGGCAAAAACCACAGTGGATCAGGGACTGCCTTGGCTCCCCTCGGTGCTCTCTGGATGCCTGTGTGGTGGTGCTGCCTGTGCTGAAATGTTCACATGTGTGACCTGGGCTTAAGCCCATCTGGGGTTAGGGAAGAGGACAGGGGCTGGAGTGAAGGGTCTCCTGTGCTTGGCCAGCCCTCCAGGGCAGGAGCCTGCTCACTTCCAGATCCCCTTATGTCTGAGGTGACTCCTGGACCCAGATGTGCCAAGAGGTCTGGGTTGTTTTCTTGGCTGTCTGGAGCAGAGCACTAGGCTGCTGCTTTTAGACCCCCTAAGAAATGTACTGACCGGGAGCTGACAAGCAAGCCTCAGGGAGGGCTGCAGAAGCAGATGACAGAGAAGATTGTAAGAAAACTCTGAACAGAAGCCAAATCTCCCTCCAGACCAGAGAAGGTTTCTTCTAGCCAGCCCCTCGGGGCAGTTTGGATGCTCCACATTGCAAAGCCGGACACAGGGAGAGGTCCTCACCCCTAGCCAGGGCTCAGCCCCTCACCCTCCAGCCAGCTGTGAGGCACAGCTGGCCTGATCTGCTGCTTACTCCCTCCAGGGTGACACCCTGACACCTCACTGCAGCCAGGATCTCATCAGAGATGCCTGTAGCTTCCTGAGAAAGATGTGTGGCTTCTGCCATTGTCCAGACAGTGTAAGTCAATGTGTGGCTGCTGGTTAATTTTTACTCACTGCTGCAACAGAAACGGTGGCATCCAGGAGGCACTGGCACTGCCCTCCCTTCCCAGCAGTTACTTTGCTGTCTGAGAGGAATGGCAGTACTTGTTCAGTTTTTTTCCCAGAGTGCAGTGAGCCAACGAAGCTCTGTGTGTGTGTTAAAATAAATAAATTAGATTTTACTTGACATTTAACACAAAGTGACAACAGCAAAAAACCTTAAGGTACTTGAGGAAATAATTTTTTTTAGATAAAATATTTATAACAATGTCTGTGAAGCTCCTACAAGAGATGTTTGCTGCTTTAATAATTGATTGGGAGAGCTACAAAAATTTAAAGAAGAAATAAGGAAGCTTCCATGAGACTCCTTTCTTCATGCTGGATGAAGGGTGGAAGCGAGTTAACCGAAGTGCCAAGGTACCTGAGGCACAGTATTCTCTCAGGGCAAGAGGCTCCGTTTCCCTGACCTTACAAAGGCTACTGCTGGCCTTGAGCCTTGGATAGAGAAGCAAATGGAGATAACCCTTGCTGTCTTCTAGCCTGCTGGCTACCACATCTTCTGTTGTATTTGGCTGGAGAGACACAAAACTACTCTATTCCAGGTTGTCATGGAGCAGGTTGATCTAAATTCTACTGTGTAGCTGAGCCCTTCGGACTTCACTTCAAAATACAGATTTTTTTTTTTTTTCCTTTGGAGGTTGGTCTCGAAGGATGACAAGCACTTTAAAACTTATCTGCACCTCATCTGATCTATTGTATTGTCTGCTCCCACAGCCCTCCCACACGCCAGCGAGACACAGACTCAGTGTAGCTGTACTGCTGTGAGTAGACACCCTTGCACACAGACTGATGGAGTGCAGGCTAGAAGGAGCGTGTCAGTGACAACCTAATGAAGGACAAAATGTGTAACACAGCTCACCCAGAGGGATCAGCCCAAAGAAAAATCACCAGCTATTGACAGCAGTGATTCTGATCATGGACCTAGCACAATCTTTCAGGTGGAAGGGTCAGGCAGGAAGCTGCTGCAGAGATTAGCTCAACCCAAATGAATGTCTTTTTGCTGCCAAATTCATGTCCTTTTATATTAAAAAAGGAGACAGGGAGGGGAGAGAAAAGAGGAACCCAGTGAAGAGTACTCTGCAGTGAGTATTGGATAGTCAGTGGCCAAATGAGAAGGTGGCTTTGCTGGACAGTAGGAGAGAACAAGGTGTTACTGACGTTTGCAGAGCTGTGTTACACAATCTGTCAGGCTCCATCCTGATGCTTTCTCATGATGATGCAGGCCCAGTGAAATTCATCTGTTTGCACCACTAGCAAAGGGATGGGAAAATGCAACAGGAGAATCAGCTTTGCAAACAATTTGGGTTTAATGCAGTGTTTGTCGTCTGCTGTGGTACTTTTTTATGCCATAGTCAGGCCCACTGGGATAGAAACACTTAGTGCTTTCACGAGGCTTTCAAAGCATCCCACTGTTTATGTTTTCTCTCTTTCCTGTAGATAAAAGGCGTGAGTATGGTCCACAACCAGAATTTCATCAATACTCATACTTCCTCACAAAAAGGTACCACCAGATTTGGAGGTATTTGAGGGCCTCTGAGCTGTAAGGGTTTGAGTTTTGTTACATTTTTCAGGAGGCTCAACCTGCAACTATCTGCACGTGTTTGTGAGGTTTCCAAAACAAATCTGAGCCCTAAATCAAGGATGCTGCTGCTTGGTGGAGTCTCTGCTTTGAAATGCAAGTTGCTGAGCAAGCTCCCCCATCTCCCACTCCACCAGCTGCCTCACTGTGCTAGTGTAGGCTCCAGGGATTGCCAGCAGTGTTTTGTGAGCTAGAGCTGTCCTTGTTCTGCCCTCTCTTTTGCAGCCATGCCTTGGACAGCAGCTTTGAAGTCACCCAGCTCTTCAACACTAGTCACCGCCCCATCTGAATGTGTCTTTTTAAAATCTAACAACAGAAGTGTTACCTGTGCGTAGGCTTTTGAAAGCACCTGTCTGTCTGTACCTGTCTCCTGCTGTAAATACCACCAAGAAAAGCTTCCTTTGGGAAAAGTGGTGTGGTCACACCTAGCAAACAGTCCAAATGGCTAACATTTTGTAACAAAACAACAAAAATAGATCAGAGGTATTTTATCTGTTCAACTAATAGAGTTTTAGAAATTATATTGAGATATGTCACTTGTGGGCTAATGTCTTCTTTGCCTCAGCCCCCCTCCGGTGTCCCTGGGCTCCAGCGGCGTGCGCCGGCGCACGGCCACACACACCAAGGGTGTGCTCCCACGGAGTGCTGGGCATCCTGGCCTCCTGCTGGCCTCGGGGGCAGCCTGCTGCGGCTACTGCTGATTTTTCATCAAAAGCAGCAGGAGCCAGCTCAGTGCTCAGACCCTCTGAGGATCAGATCCAGAGGAAACCAGGGAGAAATAAACTTGTTCAAGAGACATCAACTTAATGTGAAATTCAACCCTGCGGTGAGGCAGAGAGGAAACCAGTGCGGGGGGGGAGGGAGGCAGAGTTCTCCTGAGCTGCAGCTCCTTCCTTCCCATCTTGCTGGATGCTCATGGCTGTGCACTCTGCACCTCTGGGGAAGGAGGCCCACATACCCTTGCAGGGCTCATGGTGCTGTGGCAGGAGAGCAGCTTCACATGTGCCAGCTGGCCACACAGCAGCCCGTGCACCCAGAGACAGCAGCACATACTGTGTGTTAATGCACACACCATCTGCCAACACGTAGGACTCTACGACAGATAGCGTGTAGGCATCTCTGCTGTCCGCGGAGCAGAGTGTGCTGTGTAAAAATTTTGGGCATGTGCAGCCATGTACTGCCTGAGCAGGACAGCTGTGCTGGCTGCAGTTACCATCACAGCACATCTCATAGGCTACGTAGGCTCAGGCTTGGTTAACATTTGGATGGGAGACACGTAAGGAAAATGACATTTCCCATGCAAATCCGAGTGACGTGCATATTTACACAAAGCATAACCCCAAGGTTAATGAAACTGACCTTTGAGGGAGAATCAAACATGTGCACCCAAAGCAAGCTCTCCTCTGCAATGGGTGGGGGGAGGCAAGATACATCTTTGCAGCTGAGTCGAATAGATGCTGGATTCAGATTGCTCCTGCTAAAAAAACGCTTGTCTGTAGGTTGCAAATTCTTTGCTGGCTTCAAAGAATCCCTTAGATCCCCCGGCCCACCGTGAAACACTTGGGAGGACAGAAATCTCTCTAAGAAACAGACAGGGAATTTCCCAGGGATTCAGAGGCTTCCATTTATGTTTTTGTGTGCCACGGATATATTATAAATAAGCCCACTCCAAACAGTCATTTTCTAAGATGTTTTGAAACAGAAGATTATTGAAGTTTCTGCCTGATGTTTAGATCACACACCTGGCTGTAAAGATGAAAGCAATAAAACCAGATTGTCTATATGTGAAATACTCCTAACTTGCTCCAATGTGCAGATACTATTATTAATCGGAAGATGGTAAGTCTCTTTGGGGTGGATTCTTTGTAGACACATACAGGTAGTGCTGGTACAAAGGATTACAACCCAAAAAAGCATATACCACCACTGTCACGTTGCATTTGTAACCTGTTATATCTATACAGCATCCATTATGGGCAATAACTTATACATAGTGTGGTTGGAGTTGATCAAAATACATCGCTCTTTTCCACAGAGAATTTTGAGATGCAGTTTTTCTCTGGAACTTTTCAGATGGACTTTAAGTTAAGCACATCCCTCAAATGCTTTGCTGTAACTGGTTTCTACCCATCTCCTAAATGCAGACTTGCTACTGAACTCAGCACTTCACAGCCTGCTGCCTCTTGCTTTGAAAGTGCTGCCCCTTGGGTCAGATGCCCCAAAGCCAATGCAAAGAGTGGAGTCCTCCTGGAGCAGTGGAAGGTCACCACAAACCCAAAGCTGCCATGTGCCTGCAGGGTCACTGTTGTGTACAGGTTGCAATCGGTCCCCTTCCACTTCATCTGGGGTACTCTGGAAATATTGTGCTGGTGCCTCTGGGGTGCCTTGGCACAGCTGATCACAGAGTCAGGCTCCACCATTCCCCACAGATTCAGGTTTCCTGTCATCACCAGCTGCTGGGGAAGAGGTGCCCCTCTGTAAAATCACTGCCCAGATCCTGAATACAACAACCTAGAGCCATGAACATACACCTGCTTGACGTAGGAAAGGTGGCTGGAAATAAGCAGGTGCCTCAAGGATGATGATGCATGTTTAGCAGCGCTGTGGGATTTAACCAGCTTAGGAGCTCTGTCACACTTGGTAGGTCTTGAAGCAACTTTCTTGCAGCTAATGAGTGCATGCAACTGAGGTTAAAAGCTGGCTGAGGAGCTGTGTTTTCTGTCTTAAGCCATAAAATCCACAAGCTGGGAGTGTTTTCAGGCACGTAGGGCAAGATCTTACTTTACACAGCACCCATGCTCCAGCCTTGGGTTCTGACAGTGTGGCACAGTCATCAGTTACTTTTTGAATACAAGAGTCCTGTCTTTCTAATCCTTCCTCCTCGTGAAGGGTGGGGTGTCCCAGACAATATTGAGTTCATAAAAAAAACCCAGAACACAGGGTGCGGAAGAGGAGAGGGAAATATCTTCTTCCACAGGACTATAAGACTAAGACTGTAGCAGTTAAAACACTTTACGTGATATATGCCCATCCCAACATTCCATGTGGAATACCTTATTCCATAGGAATACCTTCCTATTCCCTCCCGTTATGAAAGGCTTGACTTTTCAGTGAATTTCAGCTCTTTATCTTGTGGATTAATCCCAGTCAGCAACTAAATACCTGGCAGCTGCTTACTCTCTTCCCCCACCCAAGTGGAAAGGGGATGAGATCAGAAAAAGATAAAACTTGTGGGTTGAGATAAAAAGTTTTGAAATAATTGAAATAAAGTAAGATAATAACAAGACAAAAGTGAGAGAGAGGAATAAACCTCAAGACTGACAAGTGATGCACAGTGCAATTACCGATGCCCAGCCTGTCCCCCAGCACTGATCAGCAGCCCCCAGCCAAACTCCCCCTAGATTATATATTGGGTTTGGTGTTCTGTGGTATGGAATATCCCTTTGGCCAGTTCAGATCAGCTCTCCTGGCCATGCTTCCTCCTGGCCTCTTGTGCTTCTCCTCACTGGCAGAGCAGGGGACACTGAAAAGTCCTCGATTTAGGGTGAACACTACTCAGCAACACTAAAACATCAGTGTGTTACCAACATTATTCTCATCCTAAATCCAAAACACAGCGCTGTGCCAGCTACTAGGAAGAAAATGAACTCCATCCCAGCCAAAATCAGGACATGTGTCAAATGTTCAGAAGCCTCATGCTGACTAGCTGATCAAACAGGACCCACACAGTGCCAGCAACAGGAGAAAATGCCCCTCTCCTGCACTTGCCCAGCTGCATATGCAGGATTTCCCTGAGCTGGTCACCCCTCTTTGCTCCTTTCATGAATTTTCTAATACTAAATCAGAGACAATGGGGCAAGTCTCCTCCCACGCCCTGCTGCAAACTGGTGTCCACCCACAAGGCGCTAAAGCCACCCTCAAATTGCCACTGTGTGCTGTTTGCACAGCTGGATTGGACAGAGCTGGGTCAGTCCAGGGCTATACGTGCTGAAAGCTGACAGCTTTGCAGGTCTCCTTGATGGCAGCAGCCATGGGTACCCTGATGCTCCTCTGCATGAGACACTGGTATGGTCTGGGGATGCTCCCTGCTCCCACAGCCACCGTCTCACTGCTGGAACGGCCCTGCCGCAGCTGCCTCGGCACCATCCTGCCTCCCACCACTGCCTGTGACAGGGAAAGTGCTTCCCCTTTCCTCCCCTCACCACTTTTTTGAAATAGGCTATTAACTATACTGAATAAAAAACCTGGAGCAAAGTATTTTCATAAGACCCCCACACCTGGAACACTGTGTCCAGCTCTGGGGTCCCCAACACAAGAAGAACATGGACCTGCTGGAGCAAGTCCAGGGAAGGCCACAAAGATCATCAGAAGGCTAGAGCACCTTTGCTGTGAGGAAAGGCTGACTGAGTTGGGATTGTTCACCCTGGGGAAGAGAAGGTTGCAGGGAGTCCTTATAGCACCTTCCAGTACCTAAGGGGGCCACAGGACAGATGGAGACTGACAGGACAATGGGTGATGGCTTTAAACTGAAAGAGGGCAGGTTGATATTAGATATTATGAAGAAATGCTATACTGTGAGGGTGGTGAGACACTGGAAGAGATTGCTCAGAGAAGCTGTGGATGCTCCATCCCTGTGTTCGAGTGTTCAAGGCGAGGTTGGATGGGGCTCTGAGCAACCTGATGTAGTGAAAGGTGTCCCTGCCCATGGCAGGGGAGTTGGAACTAGGTGATATTTAAAGTTCCTTCCAGCCCAAACTGTTCTATGATTCTGGGATCCTATGTTTTGGACAGCATAGGCGAAGGAGGACAACACAAATCCACATATTGTGAGCAGACATCTCTGTGCTGGTACCAGCTAGGCCAGAAACAGATAAGCCTGGTGCACACAGGCAAGGCACAGTATGGATAGCTGCTAGTTGGGCTTTGACAATAGCTAGTTGGACATCAGTCTTCCTGGGATATTAGGAGCAGGGCCTTTTCCCCACCGTTACAAACAGCCCTTTCAGGAACAGGAGTGATCCAGGACAGGTGATGTTACAAATGCTCTAGCTCCCCAAGTGAAAGGCAAGAGAAGTCACCAAAACTGTCTTAAGCTTCCCAGGAAGGGGGAAATAAAGGTAGGGGAAAACAAAGCAGCGAACGGTGCCACAGCTCTGCCATATGGGGAGCCCAGATCTGTGCTAACCCTCTCACCAGGGCAGGTGTCACCCAACAGCCTGGTGCTGTAACCAGGTCCTCAGGCCACTTGGCTTTGAAAGCTCTTTAGAGAAACCAGACATAGAGCAAGTTTGCAAAAGGCAGGGA
The DNA here is from genome assembly GCF_003945725.1 of Corapipo altera. NCBI lineage: Eukaryota > Metazoa > Chordata > Aves > Passeriformes > Pipridae > Corapipo > Corapipo altera. The sequence continues at coordinate 6,879,134 of NW_020884873.1, read as the reverse complement.
AATTAGTCACTAAAGTGAGCCCAACTGAAGCAGGACCTGGTGCTGGTGTCTCCGCTGAGGCGTTGCCACAAAGCAGCTGGTGCCCAAAGCCACCTCCTGTTTCCCTCATGTGAAGGGAAGCTTTCCCTTTTCTTCTGGAGCAGTTCCAGAAGGGTTTGGGTCCTTGTACACCCCCTTTAGAACCAGGGAGAAGGCAAGTTGGGGAAATGTCAGCTTTAGCTTCTAAAAAACACTTGCTGCATCCACCAGGCACACCAGAGCAGGAGGGTGCAGTGAACCCTCTCTGTGTCCACATGCCAACTGCACAAGCTGCTTGCCCCACTCAGCATTCCAGCACTTGGGAGCTGCCTCTGCCCACAAGAATGCACACATTATGGCCTTCTGAGATTTCAGACTTCAACCATGTGGCTTTCAAGCACGATGTCCCAGGCAGACATTCATCAGCAAATGCCACACGTGGCTCTGTGGTGCATCCAAGGCACCATTAGCTCTCCCTGCGTTCCCAGTCACATCCTGGGACCCTCTGCCTGCACAAAGGATTACCTCCTCTGCACCCAGTGGGCCACAGCAAAGCCAGGCAGATGATGACAGTGTAAGCCAGAGCACAGGGCAGTCCCTGTGAGATGGATTTCACCTGGTGTGAGCAGGGCCTGTGCTGGTTTCAGCATCTACATTGGCTTCTATGTGTTTGAGATCTGCCCCACAAGACCCAGCATTTGACACAGCCCTCCTCACCTTCTTGTGAGGACTAGTTCCCCATCATATCTTTTTGTAAGCAGGGAGAGCATTGCTCTGTAAGGTGGCATAACCCTGGGCAGAATTATCCTGCCTTTCTGAAAGGAAAGGAAAAAACCTCCCCTGGGATCTGACCTCAGCCTTCAGCCTCAGCTCACAACTTCTGGCATCCCCAATGAAAAGGACAACCCATCCAGCAGCTCAGGACATGCAGCCAGGAAAGAAATGTGCAAGGGAAAAGCAGGAGCCCTTATTAAATAGCTTGTTTGAAGATGAAAAAAACGACCATCTGTCGACTTGCCCTAGAAGAGGCACTGCTATAATAATTAGCAGAGGGAAAGGCAGTAGAGAGGCCAGTGAAAAAAACAGTAATTTGCTAACGTTTTTCACAGGTCTGCCATGAATGCAGTGGGGAGGAGCAGGAGGAGAAAAATGCAAAAGAGGAAAAGGTCATGGTGCTTCTCTGGGGCAGACACTGCCAGGGGTGTGGAACAGCCCAAGGGCTGCAGGATGCTTTGGGCTGATGCAATTTGGCACTCAGCATCCCAGAAGCAAATGCTGCCACGAGGGATTGGCAGCATCTGATCATGCTCAGATCCCAAGGCTTTACCCTGCAGAGGAGTCCCCACAGCTGGAGGGTCATCCTGGGGTCCATGGTGCTGCCAGGGATGAAGGCAGCCCCCATGGGGCTGGGTGCATGTGGCATCCCATGAGGCAGTAGCTGGGATGCTGTCGTGGGGACTGGGCTGCCACACATAGTTCACTGTGGTTGTGCTGCCCACCTCTCAAATCTCCCATTTAAAAAGTGCTGGCTAATACAGACTCACCCTACATCCCCAAAGGAAGAGCCTACTCTTCCTTTTCAAAACTCAAAACATCTGGAAACCCCTCACTATCCATCGGTGCAGCCTGATGATGGCACCTAACCAGTGCACTCTGTGGTGCCAAGGCAGGTGCCCAGCTGTGGGATACTCCCTCTACCCTGGGTTTGCAGAGGCTCCTGGATACACACACCCACTCCCTGTGGAAGTGCCACTCCATGCAGTCACTCCCAGAGCCCAGAGAGCACCACTGAGCCTTGTCTGCCCCTGCCCAAGCACCCGCAGTGATTGAGGCTGTGACAGCTGCCCTGTCACCACCTCCCCCAGGAGCATCACGCTGAAGTTCCCCTCACAGAGCTGAAAAGCTGCTTTAAAATAAGAATCTTGAATTGTAATTCCTAATCCCTTCATTTGCAGTAAATGCCAAGAGGGGACAGAGATACCAGCTCTCTTCCTCCTGCGGGACCAAATGCGCTTCAAAAACACATCAGAGCATTTGTGCCAAGGGCTGGGCAGGCAGTGACCTGGAGAGGCTGCATGGCCAGGACATGGTGGCAGCATTAGGAAGGCAGGGAGAGGCAGAGGGGGATATTGTCCCCCTCCAACCAAGGGCAGTCATCCCTCTCCATCTCTTGTCCTTCTCCCCATATAGGAGATATTTTTAAAGACATGTCAGTCAGCTCTGGTATGTGGTGGAGGGGGATGCCCAGGCAAGAGGGTGGCAGGCTGGGCTCAGCCACACAGACAGGAGAAAGCTGCAACCGAGAGGCACATGGGCTCCTTGGGGACAGGCAGAGAGCAGGGCTGGGAGCCAGCGCTGCCAGCGTGCTGAGACATGCATGCCTCTTCCCCCGGGGCCAGCCCAGGGGCTAATGTACCTCCAAGTCTGTGTAAGGGGGCCTGGGGCCACTGAGCAAACAGCAGGGAGTGCTCTTTGGGCTGATGGCAGGGTGTGAGTTTACACTGTTGAACCTCACATCTGGGTAGATCTGTGGAGGTTTTGTCTGGATCTGGGTCAGCAGCGTCAGCACAAAACTGACAGGTGCTTTTCTTTATGGGGTCACTGCTGGGATTCACTGCTGGGGTATTTGTATTTTCCCAAACAGCATGATGCAACGTAAACTGGCCAAAAGTCTTCTCTGAGCCACGTAGCTTTCAAAGGGAGAAAAACACTCAGTTGTGCCACCATGCCCTGCTCTGCCTGTGGCCCCCCAGACTTGAGGGAGATGCAGTGATCAAGCAGGAGTGCCTACTCAGCAGTTTACCTGCCCCTGTGCTCTGGCTTTGGGACTCTTTGAGGCCAGCCCCCTCCCCACATCATTACACCTGTGACTCAGACAAGTCCCTTCCTGATAAGTTGGGTTTTCTTACCTGGAAGCAGAAACCTCAACCCTCCAGCGTCCCATGGAGAAAGCTGTGGTGCTGTCAGGAGTATGGTCAGGATAAATCCCTCCATGGCCACTCCTCACAGGGCTGCAGCTGTGGGGGTGAGGGCTGCCAGTCCCCAGGAGCTCTGCAGGGGACACATGAAACCCCATGAGAGCCTGTGGCTGGTCCCTGAAATCCCAGTGAGTGCTGGTGCTGTTTTCTTGGCAGCACAGCGGCATCATGCCAGGCTGTCAGGAGGCATCTCCATCAGTGTCACGGCTGTCAGGTATTGGCGTGGCGAGCACTAACCTCTCCTGAGCATCTCCAGACATGGACACTTCCCAGTTGACAGCATCACAGGAATGATGGACACAAGCTTGGCAGGAGCCCCACACTGCCCTTGGCAGTGCTGCCTCAGCCAGGGCTGTAATGGGGACACTGGGATGCCACCCCATCCCCCTGCCACTTGCCAGAGTCTCTCCAGGACCACCTCCTGGGTCTCCCCCATGGGCATTGTGCTGTGGCTCAAAACCCTTTATCCAGTGGTTAACAGCTGCACATGGGTCTCAGTCCCATGGGCAAGCACTAAAGCCAGGGGAAACACCATACAGTCCCCCAGGAAGCCCTCCTGACACACACGCCTGAGGCACAAAAGAGGACACACAGACACACAACTGGGTAGGGCACTTGATGCACTGGAGGAGGGGACACCAGTCCTGGGGGTTGCTCCTGACGGGGAGAACAAACCCCAAGGGCCAGGGAGGTAACATCACTGCTGCCATGCAGTTCTGAGCAGGTCCAACGCCTGCCTGGACCTCTGATGACAAACACCACTTTAACATACTGTTAAAGACGTAAAAAGTGGAGGAAAGATCTTAAAATGCTTGGAGTGTGCAGCACTGTGGCTTTTGCTTTCACAGTGCCCTTGATACCTTGTTACTCACCTCCTGTGAATTTGTGGAGGGTTGTCAGTCGGGGAGGGTAAAATCTCTGACATCCCTGTTAGATGTCCATAAAACAGCACTGGATTCCCATGCCACGAAGGAGCGCTGATAGCAGAGACAGTGAGAAGCTCTGGTGAAGGATGGAGCCATGGAGCTGCACAGGGGTGACTGCATGAGCAGGAAAGGGCCCAGTGCCCTAGTCTCTGTGCAGAGCCTGCCCCACCCCTCCCTGCCAGACTGCCTGCTCTGGCCACCCCCTGGCCCAGCAACAGGCACGTCTGTCCAGCAATTTGGGGCTGACAGGTGCAAAGCAGGGCTAAGGAGGAGAGAAAACTGGCATGGGCAGGCAAGCCTCTTCCTGAAGAGAGAAGGCGAGGCATGTAAGCAAGAGGATGCAAAACAGAGAAAAGGAGGAAGAAGTGACAGGTGCCTGAACCAAGGACTGCTTTAGTGGTCAAGGAGGTGGAGGGGAGATGGTAGCCAGCCCCTGTGGTAACTCCCATCTTTCAACCCTCCCTTAACATATCTTCTCTTGCCTTTTCAAGGGCTTTGAGGTGTGAAATGATCAGAATGGTCCTTGCACACATTTTTGAAAGCTCCCAGGTGTCATCAGCAGGTTTCAGAATCTCCAGGTTGTTTCTTCCTACCTTGAGTTGCTTGGGTAGACTCTGACCAATATCTAGAGTTGTATAGAGGCAGGATCAGACATCAGGAGATGAAGAGCAAGTTGTACAGGTGCACCATGTGGCCTCCAGTGCCAGTACTGACATCCAGCGCTGAGCACCCTGTTTAATGTGCTCAAGGTCCTGAGAAAAGCAGGCAGTGCTTGGTGCAAGCTGGTAGCCCTCCGTACAAGCAAAACCACAGTGGACATGTCCCTTGGTGGTGCAGATCCCCTCCACATTTGGCCATCACCAAATGCAACCAGGATCCTCCAATCCCGAGAGACTCCTCCCAGGACAGACGAGGGATAAGGACAAGTTGCTCATCCGGAATGACACCTGCTTTAAGGGCACTCTCTGATGCTCAGTACAAACTGTGCCCAACACATCATTTAACAGAGCTGTGGAGAGACTACAGTCTACACAGTGGTCAGCTGGCCAAAGCCTTAGAGTGCAGCCTTACACGGCATCAGGATCATGTCACAGACATTGCACACGTGTTTTACAACCAGCTTCCAGCTGCCAGCTCTTGGAGCACATCTGGGAGAATGGCAGCAGGAAGAGCTCCCCTTTCCCAGGGGAGAGGATCACACCTGGAACTCCAGGGGAAGCAGCACCTGAGCAGCAATGAAACAATCCTGCCTTCCCCATAGCCCACCTCAGCCCCCACTACAGCAGAGGGGCAGTGGCATTTATTTTATATTTTGCAGCCCTCAGGAAAAAGAGGATTTCAGAGGGATTTGAGCACAGCTCCCTAAATAGCTCCTTAGAATTAAGAGGTTTCACAGAGGATTATTTCAAGCAGCTGCCCGTGGTGGGAGGGAGAGGCTGGCAGGTGCTGGTGAGGTGAGGGGGCAGACAAAAGGCAGGAGTTCTGTACATGAGCACAGGTGAGCAAAGTCCCCATTTGAACCACAGCAGAAGGGAGAGGAGAGCATCCCACCTCCTGGCTATGTATGCATCCTCTCTTCTGGGTGAGTCAAAAGGAAAGAGGAGCCAAAGTGACACACCGTAAGCACAAAAGCAGTTCTTACAGAGAAGTCACTGGCATGGAGCAATCAGTATCCAAAGCTTGATGTCAAAAAGACAACATGCAGATATGGCTGCTTGCTGGACCTGGCCATAGTGGCATTTCAGAGGTGTGGGATGAGCTCAAGGGAAGCCATCACCATCCCTGACCTCTCACTAGATGGGAAACCTGTGTGTGAGGGAGGTGGGAAGGCTCTGCTAGCGCTAAGGATGAGTTTGAAATGCTGGAGAAGGGGATCAGTCAACCAAACAGAGCTTGACTAAGGACACATTCCTACCTGCAAAGTTACGCATGCCAGACTTCACAGATCCAAAGGTTCATGGTGGAAATAAAATAGTGCAAAAACAGGAAAGGCCACAAAATCTTTCAGGACAGGCACAGCTCTGTGGACTGGTGGAATGCGGGTCAAAATGTCTTTCTAGTAATACCGAGAGATAGCATTGCTTGGCACAGCGCTTTCTGGTGAAAAGAGGAGGAAAAGGTAGCTGGAACTTCTTTACAATTTTGATATTGGGATAAAAAATGGCTTCTTAGGGACTGGATGCTGCAAAAAGGTGAGCTCCTCCATAGGGTCCTGAACTCCAGTTTTCAATGGGCAGAAGGGTTGAGCATGCACACAGTGACCAGCTGAGCCACAGGCACACAGGAATGAGTAATAGGGCTGGAAGGAGGGCATATGAGAGAAACAGGGAAGAGAGGCTGGTGTTAATAGAAAGAGATAGAAATGAGGAAAGAACAGAAAGGAGGAGAGAAAGGAGGGAGAGCTGTAATTTTACAGTAGTGGAACTGAAAGAGCAGGAAGAAACAAGGTGAGGTAGATTATTTCCACTGGATGGATAATAGTGGGCAAGAAATGAGAAAAGAAAACAAAACAGAGAAGTGCAGGAGGGAGAAAAAAGGAGAAGGTCCCAGGCAGAAAAATGGTTAAATCTCAACAAATATTGTTATTATGAGCAGTCCGTGCATAGGGCAGCCCCTGCTGCTACACCTGGAATGATGTGCCACAGGGAAGACCACAAGTCAGAGAGATGCTGGGGCTAAAATCCTAGCAAACAGGAACTGGGGGTTAGAGATTTTCTCAACAACCAGGAAAAGGAGTTTGTTTTCTTGACCCTTCCTTCTCCACTCCCTCAGAGGAACAATGTTTGAACAGCTCTGAACAACCTTTGAACAACAATTAAGCTCTTTGGCCAAGCATTAAAAAAATTACTGCTGACACTGATTTTGTTCTGCCTCAGACCTGAGCTGCCCCAATGAAGTTGGAAAAAAACAAGGTCTTCCACAATTTCAAGGCCTCTCTCAAGAACTGACTCCTCTGTCCATCACCTGCCTGTGCAACCCTCAGTCTGCATTTGAGGGGAGGGAGGTTATGTGACCTGGATGTACAGGCAAAAGTAAGTGTCTAGTAAAGGTTGTTACTGCAAAGATCAGAGGTTTAACACTTATTTTCAACACAGATGTCCCTCTGCTTATAAAGAGTGGTTTCCTTTATTGCCCTGGTTCATAAAAATAGGTGAAATTGGAATAGAAATTTTCAGCTGTACTAGCGCAAACAAATAAGGGACAAGGAAAGATGACATGTCTGTGACAGGCTGAGATTAATTGTGATGAGCTATGATTGCAGCTCTCAGTGTTTGGCTTTCGGCTTTACGAGATCAAGCCTGTAAATTCGGTGTTTCCTCATGTCTGTTTAACAGCTGTGATTTTTTTGACGCAAACACCCGACTGATTACACATGGAACAGGGTGTGATCCCAGCTCAGGGTGTTGGAGACCACAAAACACACACTCAAGGCCTGGCAGTCACAGCCACTAAGAGCCACGTGTACAAACAAAAATGGGTTACACATCTGAAACAACATTAATTGAGATGCATTGGCAAGTTGGCAGGGGACCCATCCCCAAAGGCGACCGACTTCAGCTTTAACCAGAAAACTTCTCCCCTCCTTCTGTTACTGATCCTCAGGCTGGAAGACTGGCAGAAGAGCAGGTTGCCCCGTGCACTGGCAGGTGCCAGGGACAGGCAGCACAGGGCCAACCTGCAGCATTTTGCAGCTGCTGTCAGAGTGCAGGACAACTGTGCAAAGGCTCATCACTCAGCTGGCGCCTGAGGTGGGACCTCAAGGGGACTGCACTGTGTCACTTATGAGACCAGACCCTTCGTAGGAGGTGTGGGTGGGGCATAGCTTTTCTTGGATGCACATTTATGAGTCTGTTGATTCTGAGCTGAACCTGGAAGTGTGAGCAGTGCCAGTGCTGTGTTATGGGTAGGGAGAGACTAATCTGCACTGTCACACCATGTGTGCACATGTGTGGTAGGTGCTCTTTAAATGCTCTGAGTACACAGTTATCCCTGCATGGGGTCATTGGGCAGCTGGCACAAATGGAAACATCACTGTCACACCTACACATGGTGCTATGATGAGACACCTCCTTTCACAAGGCTTTATAACCAAGAAATATATTGCTGCTTTAGGACTGCTCTGAAATACTTCCCAGCCTTCTCTGTGGTGTTACTCTCCTCCAGCATCATCTACACCAGCTCACTGTCTCCTGTGGTGTGTGTTTGGAGTTGGGATGTGCCAATGCCAGTAGCAGGCTGTACAGATACTTCCCAAGGGTCATCAGCACTGGTTCACAGGGGTGGGTTTAAGCATGGGGGCTACATCCTACCAATTGCCTCAGGAGCTCCTGGGATTTAGGTGTTGCCACTTCACAGAAAAGGTGTAAACTAAACCATCCATGGGCACTGTGCTGCATCATATTATTTCCCACCCAGGGATGCAGGTGTTTGGAAGGAACTACCTTTTTCCAGCCGGTGGGAGATTGGCTGGGGGGAGTGCTGGAAAATCTCTCTATCACATGGTGGACCTCTTGCCTCTGCACAAAGCTGGTTGTAGCAGAGAGTGGTCATGTAGCAGATTCGGACAGCCTCTAGCAAAGAGCCCTTCACTTACCCTTTTAACTGCATTTTAGGGTCAGGGACTAGCTATTGCACAGAGCTGCAGAGGGCAGGATGCTCCAGAAGAGAAAGGCTGCATGCTCTGCAGGGCTTTGACTCACAGGGCCAGCCCCAGTGGATGCATGGAACACAGCTGGAGACTGTGCAGGGCTGAAACCTGGCACCTGTGAGCAGCACACATTGTCCTTAAGCCCTTCTCCAGTTTTGGGGTGGTGTCCTACAGCTACCAGCACGCTGGACTCCTCACTAGAATCCCTTGTTCTGCACTAGTATCCTTTGTTCTGCACATCCCCTCCAGTTGTTTGTTAGTGTTGGTTTATGCTCCATAAATCAACAGCCACCTGCAATTTGAACCCAGTGTCAGCAAGATCTGTGGGGTGAAAGCACAGCTGTGTGCTGGGGGATGCTCTGCAGAGTTTCACATGGAAAGGCAAGAAAAGCAAAGTGGACAACAGTCAGTCTAAGCTCTCTAGAGACATCACCTCTGCTCAGGAGGAGGAAGGCGTGGGCACTGGCTGCTCCTCCCTGAGAGCCTGGACCAGGATGCTGCAGGATGAAGACGGTCACCGCACAACGCCCCGGTGACAGCTTGTTCAGGGCCTTGGTAAGCCAGGCCAGGAGGGACACAAGGAGGCTCCTCCGCCAGGTCCCCTCTTCAACAAGTGAAAGCCATCACGGAGCCAAGGACATGAAGCTGCGCCGGAGGAGCTCGAGGGACAATGCGGAGCGAGCAGCTACGGGACAGGGTGGGGATGTTCAGGCTTTCCTCCTAGACAGTGGCATCTGAGATCCTTCCATTCAAGGACGTCTTTGGCTGGAGGCCGTTGTTCTGCATGTGAACCTCTGCTTTGGGCTGTGTCATCTGCTGCAAACGCTGCCCAGGAATAAAGGGAGAAAGTGTCAGCCAGGGGTTGGGGGTGGCGGCAGTGGGACAGCTGGGGCATGGCAGCAGCTGAGGGTTGGGACCCCTCACCCCAAGCCTCAGAGGTGACCCTAGTTACAGGGTGAGGGGATGGCTCATGCAGCAGAAGTGGCTCCCCCAGCACCACTCATTGAATCCAAAAACCTCTGCAAGTCACCTTTGCTTTGGTGCCACACACAGCACAGCAGCTCCTCCTTTTATCTGAAATACGGGGATCATCCTGATAACACAGGCAAACTGTTACCAGACAAGACCAGCTGCAAGGAGGAACAAGAGAGAGCTGCACTGCCACAGGCTTCAGAGTGGACCCATTTTCCACTACTGTTGATTACAAAGTCCAAATCTTCGTTTCCAAAGCCCAGCCATAAGCATTACTAAGTAACTACACCAGGCTAACAAGGTTATGATCTTTGCCTTTGATGTAGATGAGACCATCCCCCTGAACAAACCTTTGCACAGCAGCAACTCCTGTCACCCCGAGCTGATCAAATGAAAAGTGCAGAGTCAAGTAATGTGAAGCAAAGAACCTGGGAAAATATGGAGGGGCAAGTCATTGCTGGAGGCGTGTGGACTGAGCATCAGGAGTGCTGAAGAACAGTGAATCACTTTTGCAGGTCAGGGAGAGACTGACGCTGTGCATTGCAGAAAAGAAGCAGGGGCGGATTGAGCCTGACCTGAACAGACATCACTAAAACAGGTAGAACCTCTTTTCAGCAAGAGAAACAAGCTCCTACTGAAGTAGCTGTTGCTGGGTGTAGTCCCTGAAATGTTAGCTGAGTTGCTTCTACCATTCATGGTCTTTTTTTTTGCCCTCACATTCATGCTCAGTAGAATCAAAATGACTTGTAATCTCTCCTGTCTGTCAAAACCACTTTATTCAGGATTGGCATCTAATTTCCCTCCAGCTCCAGCTCTATTACAAATTAATCCAGGATCTGTGCATATAAGAGGCCAAAAATTCTCTCTGTCTCTCTTGATACCGACACACGCACACACAGATTAGCCTACTTTCTTCCTGGTGCCATCTGCTGCTCACTCCTGGGTCTATGAACGATTGAGAGGGGTCTGGGTCTCATGATGTGTGTGGGCAAAGTTAGAGGAAGAGCCACACAGGGAGGGTACACATCAGCCACTCACGCTGCTCACTAGTATTGCTGGTTTGCACAAGATGCAGAGGGGATGGGTGGAAACGTGCTCATGAGCTGCTCTCCACGCCCTGGGGCAACACGGGAGCCCCCAGCACTTTGGAAGTGCTGGTGTTGCCACTCTTGCTACATATATAATTAGCACAAGCCCTTTGTCAGAAGGAATTGAGCTACTCCTGGGAGACCACAGGCCAGCCTGGGCTCCCCCAGATGCTGGGATGTGCTTCCTCCACCTCTAGTAAAACAGGACTGAGACTAGGCAAAGAGTTGAACTCATATCTGTACTTTCAGGCTTCCCTTCTCCCCTTTTCCAGCTCATATAATGAGGGGATAAGGAACCCTCTAAGTGTCTGAGAAAGGAGCTACTGCTGGAATTGCTGCTGGCCTTCAACCCAAAATCTCCAAAGTGGCTTGACAACACCCTGGCTTGACTCCTGCAGGAATGCCAAGGTGGATCTCAACACTGATGACAAGTACCTAAACCAAACTTCAGATAAGAGACCAGAACTGAAAGCAGATCTGAGACTTCAGACTCACTTAGTTCCCACATAAAGAGCATACCCAAATGGAAGGCTGGCAGGAAGAAAACTCAAATCCATCTGCAACTTGACCTCAGAGGTAGAGAGCCTGAAGTTGACCTAAGCCCAGTAATTCCAGCCAAAGCATTTCTGAGTTAAACATTGTTCAAAGTACAGCATCCATGAAGTAAGCTCATGGGATTTAGATGGCGTCTGGTTGCTATTGCAGCTGGGCTGGGAAGGCCATAAATGAGCACCTCTGGGGTGACTTCGTACATCTGTAGTTTGCAGCAGACAGCACCAAGCCAGGGACTTTTTGCACAGTGCTCTCAAGACTGAATGTCAACACCGTAAATAAAATCTTAACAGTAAGTACTAGGTATGACATACAGACTCATGATTCACTGCTACATAAAACCCTGCTCAAATTACTAAAGAAAACGTTTTAAACAAGACTAGTGGGTACTGTGGGTCCTGGATAAAAGTTGTCCTTGCTTCTTAACCCCTCAGTCACTGAGTGCACTTTGCAAAGTGCATGGCAAACGACCACTGTACTTGTCTCTGTTGGTAGCAGGTCCCAGCCCGAGACACTTCAAGATCCACGCTTGGAGGATGCTGATCTCTCTGCTGAGAATTGCCAAGTAACCATGCTCACAGCCAGGGACCGTCAGGAACCTGGGTTCCTTTGGGTTAAGAAACCTCAAAGATTTCTTCCCAGTCTCTTCCAGGGCTCCAGTGGCCTGCACCAAAGGGATATTCCAGGGGCGAGGGCTCCCTTTTTGTGATGGTGACAACACAAATCTCAGTGAGGAACAACAGACCGAAGCTTAGACTACCTGAAGGTCTGCCTACATGGCCAGCCACAGCCAGACACACCTACCCTGAGCAGAGAGGAGTGGTAAAGCTGTTCATACCTGCCGGAGAGTCCCCTTTGAGGTGAAGAAAGAGTACAGCATGTATCCTGGAATCAGTACCATGGAGGACAAAGCCATAAGCCAACCAAGGCCTTGCCCCCATGCAGGATAGACGTATTTTCCCAATGTCAGAGGGGTCATTTCCACCACACTGAAGAAGAACACACCCTGGGAAAAGAGCACCAGCCAATGCAGGTGAAGGCATGCAAAATCAGAGTCCATAAATTCTTTCCTTCATTATCCTCTTAGCTCCCAGCAGTCTTAGAGCAACTGAACAACTCTTTAAACTAGTCTAGAGTCTTTCAGCCCATCAACTGGTAATCTGAAATAAATTCTCCTTATCCCATGTAAAAAGCCGGAACTGGAATACCCCTGATTTTCTTCTTCACTAGGCTACTTAGACAAGCAGTGCCCCCACACTGGTTCCTAAGCAAGTTAATAGCATCCTCACAGCTGGCCTCAGGAGTCTTCATCTTCCTGTCATTGGCCTTTTCCTGCCATTCCCTGCACTACTTCTGCTGGAAGGGCAAGAATCAGCAAAGGCCAAATTGCTCTACAGTCAATTATCCTGCATTTGCTGATAGCTTTTGCTCTGACAAGCCTGTCAGGGGCTGAAGCTGGAGCTAGAGTAGCTAAGAGCCTTCACCAGAACCAATAATAGCTTTTTAAAGCAGTAAATTATTTTGCTTATCTTCTGGCATCTCAGAAAGAAGAATGAAGAACTGATGGCCTCATTTAAATTAAAACAGTCACCTAGAACTTTTCTTATGGGTGATTTCTAGCAGGCAGAGTGAAAGAGGCTCCTGTATCACTTTGCTCATCTCAAGTCTGCCTGGGACCACCTTGCACCAGCCCTATACTGGGTGGAGAATATAGTGTTTCCCCTACAGTCCATCCAAACTGAGGGGCCCTTCTTGACCCACACCTGCAGATAGGATGCCCCAGGTCTTACCAGGCAGACAAGAGGTGTGAAGAAGGCCCAGCAGATCTTCCACCAGATGCAAGGCTTGTAGCCAATCATTTCTTCGATGTTCCTGTAAAACCTGTTCACACCTACAAGAAGAAATGAGCATTGAAAAAAACATCCCATCTCAGCACCATGGTCAACACATCTCATGACACAGCACAGGCCAGTCACAGCAAGAGGCATGAGAGACTCATTTTCTGGAGGGGATGGGGTACTGGGACACAAAAGCAAATTCCTGCTAACAGCTTCCATGTTCCTGCTGTCCCCTTGAAGGCCCAGAGTGAAGTACCCTAGGCATCTGTCAGCTTGTGCAGAGGTCTTTGTGATGGGCTGGAGAAGCGAGATGACAGCCTTCCACTCCTGATTTTCTGGGGTTATCAGTCTAAGCTATTTTCAGTTGCAAAATTGTCATTGGCTTCACTGTGCGAGGCTTTTGAAATAACTCACTGTGCCCATGGAGGAAACAAAGGAACGAGGTGTTCTGTGCTTACCATAACACCAAGAGATTGAGATGGTCTCAAAGAAGACAAGAAAGAGAAGACACATGCCACTGGCTGAGTAGTAATCAAACAGCTTGAAGACATAAATGCCACCCTGAAGAGACAAAACCAGAGTTAAGGAGTTGTAGATTTTGGTCGACAATATCAGCCAGCAGCTTCGATTGCTTCTGTCTGTGTCTGTTGGCTTTAATGTTAATTTCCTTGGACAGTAGAGCCAGTGTTGCAATGTTTCTACTTGAGTCTGGTTCCCAGCAGCAAAACTGATGTGATCTTGCAGACAATTAGCCAATCTGTTCAGGCATAGCCAAGGGTGAGAAGAAAACTAGTAATTCACTAGGATCTCTTACATTTCTCCCCTTTAGATGGAGTCGCTGAATTTAGTCTGCTCTGCCCTTCCCAGGAGTTTTGCCTTGCCTCCTCATGAACCTTCAGTGGTCCACAAATGGTCTCCAGATCACTCAGCCCTCACCATCCCTCATGTGAACCTTGGCTTCAGTCCCAGAAGTTCAGGGCCCCAGCAGACTGGTTTTCTTTATGTTATCTTAACCCTTTGCAGCAAGCACTCCCCCAGCTTGGGCTCTGTTGGCTTGAGCCCTTATTGCAAATAGCAAAATACCAAGACAGACTGACAACAGGACAATGGTAAAAAATTATGGAGGCATTCTAAGTAACTTGAGATGTAGCAGTGATGAGCAAACCCTTTTATTCACCATTAGGAGAAATGCTGTCACTTCTTCCAAAGTTTTTGGTGTTGCTGTGCTATGCCAAAGTGACTAGAAAGGTGTTATGAATGGAGGCACAAGCACGGCTGTCTGTACCTGGGTGATGTTGGAGAATCCAATGAGATAAGAGATGAAACAGACCACTGCGATGAAGATCTTCTTCCTGGCTCTTAGGAGATGAGGATACTCATCCACCAGGGCTGTAATGAACCCTTCCACCGTGCAGAACTATGAGAAAAAGTATACACCAAGGACATATACATAAGTAGCCTGACATTGCTCCCACCCACATTTAACTTCAGTGCAGAGAACCTCATTGATTTAAGAACTCTCTGCAGACTTTCACTGAATAGAGATGGAGCTAAAAGCACTGAAGTTAAATACTTAAAAATAGCTGAGATAAATCCCTGTCTTTTGCTCCTGTGAAAAGCCTCTCCTTTCTTCCCACAAACTCTCTGAGGCCTCCCCTCCACTGCCCTGCTCCCCCACACTGCCAGGCTCTGTGTCACAGCTGTGTGTCTGGGACACATGCTGGACCTTGCTTGCTCTTCCCTTCCCATGTGTGCTCTTCCCAGCCTACAGGAACACACAAGAGAACATTTGTGCTGTTCAGTGATCTAAAACACTCAATAAGGAGCTGCATGACCCACTGCCCAATCTCATATGCGTGTGAATAACTACGACACCTCTGACTACCCAGTCCTTTTTCAAGCACACTACATTAAATGCATGGGGCACATTGAAAGCCCATCCTCACAGCATATCATCTTTCTAGAGATGGAAACACCTGGATGGCTTGTGAAGCACTACATAAAGCACAGTATATGTTGTGTGCTACACAACACATTCCCTGTGAGTGTTACCTTCAAATCAGTTTTCCTGCTAGTCCCACCCTCTGGCACGAGGACAGTTTGACCATATATATGTGAAGTGCATCCTTTCCTCCTATTTCCTGATAAATCATGAGATTCACTTTTGTATCTCGCTCCCAGAAACTACAGGTAACATACAGCTCTCAGAGAGCACATCATGCCTCTAGCAGAAACCCTGGGAATTAATGATAGCAGCAAATTCCTGGCTTCTCTGGTCACCCTGAGCAAATGTAAAAGCCCATGCAATGAAAGTGAAAGAGGTTCCATCACTCTTGGGAATCAGGGACCTCCCTGTCCCTGGGAAGAAAAGAACCCCTAGAGTGCAGGTGGAGGTATATGGACTAAAAAGAGCAGCAGAGGGCTGGAAAGATGTATGGAAGAAAAGCAGGGAGCCTGAGCCATGCCTACAGCTGGGCAGGGATTTTGGAAGAGCTTGCACACTGCTGGCTGCTGGGGCTGGCTTCCATGTGGGCCAGAGCAAGGCAAAGGGCAATGTGTCTGTCCAGGGTTTTATATCCTCACGGAAAATCAGTATTCCCAAAGTGTCAAAGCTCAGCGGCTTCAGCTTGAATGTTTAATGAGCTAAGCCTTTTATGCTGGACACAAGTGCCATTAAAGCACCTTTTGCCATTCACGCATGGGTTAAGCTGCCTTTATACTCATAGACAGTGAGCTCTTCACCCCATCCCACCTGGTTTGTTGTCTGAAAGAGTCAGGACTGAGCTGGCACCACAGTGTGAAGAGATAGCATGACAAAAAAAACACTGTCAAAAGTGATTCTTTCCATGTGGATGCATGGCCAGGCACTGCCAGAGCCATGGTCAGGGCCAGGAGATGCGAGATCAGAGAGGGAAATGGAGAGGGGCCATGGGTGGTCAGGGGCAGAGGGTGGTGTCCACCAGAGAAGGAGTGAAGAAAATGATGCCTCAGATAATGGGATGGAGTAAAACTGACAGCTCTTTGGTGCAGGAAGAAGGATCACGTCAGGGAAAGCATAGAGGGCAATAGAGGGAGGCGGGTGATGAGAAACAGGGTTACAAAGTGAGTTGAAATCTCTTTGTCTCCTATCAAAATCAAGCTGCTGTGTAATGGACAGGGTGGTGAAACAAATGGTAGTATACTGCTTTTTCTAGCCATAAAACAGGCAACAATCTTCATATCATTTACTGAAAACTGCCTCATGCCAGCCTCAGGTTTCAGAAGGGATGCAGCATGGAGAAGGCTCACCTTTCCGGCCCTGTGGACTGTGGCTCCCTGGCTGGCCTGGGATCCACTTTTCCAGGCCTGCATACCAAACCTTAGCTCCTCACACGAGATAAGTAGGCATTTCATCTGAGTGAAAGTATGCTGCTTTCAGGATTGATGAGGATCTGGGCATTGGGGTGCCTCCTGTCCTTGCCACTTCAGTCGGCTTCCCAAAAAACTCTGCTTTTCCCACCAACTTCCTCCAGACATAATTTTTAGCATATATTCTGTTCTTCCTCATGCCTCACCCCATGACATTGCCTCTTTCCTAAGCATTTTACTGCCATTAACTTAGCTCTTTTGCTTTTTCCCCTTTGAGCTTAATCATTACACAAGGATAATGGGTTTGATAACCTGGACTTGAGAGTCAGTATAGATGGCACCTCAGTCTGCAGGAGACTCCCTCTCCCACCCTCTCCCAGTGTCAAGGGCTTGCTATTCCCTCCTTGGTCAAACAGACCACCCTGACTGGGACCCAAGGATGTGTGGGGAGTTTGACCACAGATGTGCAGCCAGAGATCCACGAGCAGTCTCACTGCCAGCAGCTGGAAATCCTCATGAATAACCCGTGAGAGGAGGCCTCACATGGGACAGACGCAGGCTTGCAGTCACAAGGCCTGCAAGCTCCCTTGAGGAATGAATGCCTGACCTGGAAACTGGTAGGTTAAAAGAAAGCATTAGCATATTACACAAGAGGGTCTAGACGCAAGAGGAGTAAAGCCCGGATGGATGAGAGCAGAGTGAACATTAAGGCACATGAGCAGCAAGTGGGGGCACAGGAGGGAGGTGTGTGTCCATCCATGTAGGTCACTCATCCCATTCAAGGACCTGCAGATGAGATGAGCACCCTGGCAGAAAGAGGCAGATGTGACTCGCCAGACCTACTCCCACCGTCACTAAAGGGCTGGAGCTTGTTGCTGCACTGCAAACACAGATCTCAGCCCGACCTCCCTTCACTAGCTGGGCTTCCGAGCGCCTCTGCCGTGCCTACAGAGCCGTGCCCTGCTGGTGACAAGGGGCAGCGTCAGCCCAGCAGCCCTGGGGGTGCAGGGTGCAAGAAATGCCCTATGGCCCTGCTGCGCCTCATGGACTGGGCTGCTGACCCAAATGAAAAATGCCTGCTCCCCATCTGCAAATACCACAAAGGATATGAAATCAGCACATAGCAAAACCATCTTTTCTTTTTCTTTTTTTTTTTCCTTTTCTTGTTTTTTTAGATGAATGCTTCAAAATGCACGTGGAATTGCAGGCATTGTTGCAGCCTGTGTTACTTGTTTTATATGCACAAGCTACCATGCCTTTGCTGGTGTGTTTGAATGAATCAGAGCTCCAGCATGCAGACAGAAAGCTATTTCACATGTATTTAGCTGTGCTTTTTAAGAGCTTGTTTTCCTTTTGATGCTTCATTTCTGCCCAGCCTTCTCCTTCAGGCGATGATAGCCCCCCACAGACTGCCCTCCAGGACTGGCTGTCAGAAGGAACATGGAGAATTTCAAGGGGTATTTCAGAAGTAAATGCAGCAAATAAATTCCACAGAATGCTTAGAGGGCTTATTGTCATGCCTTGAACTATTTACCGGCTCTGAGTGAATAATCCAAGGAGATAATTTTTTTTTCTGTAAATGTAGCTTCTTTCAGAATATTTAGTTCTTATTTTCATTTCTTTTTTTGCTAAATAATGTCTGTAGTAATGCAGACATGAGCTTTATAATGGGTTTATGAGAGTGTGCCATCATTGAAAAACAGATTTAGTTGATTTGATTTTCCTGGAAACCAGGTGTGACATTTCAGGAATAGGTCTGAGTCTGATTTTGAACTAGGCTTGGGTTTGTGAACGCTACCTGTGATCCAGGAGAGCATCCATTTTGTACTGGTGGTTTGTGCTGCAAGGGAAGAGCACGTGGGCACAAGGGAGGATGGGACAGGCCAGGTGCAGGCTTTTGCAGGAACCTTTGATTTTGATGCACTGAATAGGGAGGCACACTGCAGTTCACTGCTTCACTGGGTAGCTACTTTTAAGCTGATTTATCAGAAAAAAGTATCACCACTTGTAAAAACACAGAGATAATGGTGGTTTTTTTGTTTGTTTTGTGAGGGCTCTGAGGGGGCAGGGTAGAGACCTTTTGCTACATCCAGCTGCTTCCCCCTCAAGTAAGACTCACCTGATGGCAAAGCCACCCAGGCACCAGCCTTTCCCAAGGCATGATTCCTTCCTTCTGCCAGAATCTATTCCTGCTCACCTACGAGCCAGGGAGCTGCAGCTCTGCTCAGGATCACTTTTGTCATCCACACCAATGCCAAAACAGTGCATCAAACCACTGTCCTCACACTTGGAGGGAGTTCCAGTTCAAATCCTGCGTTACTGCTTTTCTCAGCAGAACCTGTTGATGCTGCACCAGAGCCCTGGGTCTGGCTGGACAGCAGTACCTTGTGCAAAGATGCTGGCTCTGGCTCCTGGGAGTAGGGAACATGGAGACCTTCTACCCTAAGCTGTGAAGAAAAGCTGAAGTAATGACATTCTCTCGCCCCACAGGAAATGCAGTTTGGTCAAGGTGACAGAAAATTCCAAGCATCCAAGCTTCTCACAGAACACTAAGAGAGCTGAGATGACCACAAACTACTGTCACGCAGGCATGAAATGAAATAGTTCATACTGATTTCCCTTATTTCATGTACCTATATTGGGAGTGGGGGGAGTCATGTCCTACAACAACAAAGAAGTTATTACTTGAAAGAAATCTTTTTTCCCTTTTCCTGTGGTGCAAAGTATTTTGGCAGGACTAGTTTCCCACTAGCTCTGCTTAGAGCCTGTGAGGCTCAGCTGCCAGGGTGACCCAGCAAGGTGGGGGCAACTGTGTGCGCTCAGCAGCACTGGTACTTGGCCACAGGGTCAAAAATTGGTGTGAACAGAGAAAAGCTTGCCAAAGATCCTCTCCTTCTACAGGGAAGTGGTGAATATCTTATAGGGCTGACTGGTTCTGCTGGGCTGCTGGAAACTGGTCATTGCTCTTATTTTTAATGGGCAGTAGGACAAGGACTGGTGCATTGGGAAGTTGTCAGATCCCATCACACTTGCAATATATGTCTACATGAGGCAAGAGCACAAAGGTGATGTCCACACAGGAGGTTTTGTTTCATGAAGCTGCATTTCACCACTAAGAGTTAAAAAACCACCCTGCTCAGCACTGTCCAGAGGTGCAGGAGGGGACACCACCATCATATCTGAAGATATTTTTGTATCTTATCCCATCTTGTACCTGGGTTGTCTCACCTGACTATCCAGACCCAACATCATCAGCATGGAGAAGAAGAGGACTGACCAGAGAGGTGACAGGGGCAGCTGCGTGACAACCTGTGGGTAGGCGAGGAAAGCCAGTCCGGGGCCTGTGGTAATGGAAAGAGGGGTGAGAGCATGTTTATAAAGCATTTGATGGGAAGTCTGAGCTAAGGGCCATGGTTGAACAGAGAGATGACAGTCCCAGCCAAGACTTGTGGGTATTTGATATAGGAGCTAGGAACACCTGAGCTTTGGTCCGTGACACACCAACCCAGTGGGGTGCACAGGGGTAGGACAGGGAGGCAGGAATGACTGGAAAAACAAGTCCTGCAAGCAAGAAGGTCATCAAATTATTGCAACCAAATGGAGCTGGAGCATTTGCTACAAAAATCGGAGCTGGTTATAACTTTCTCGGTGCTTTTTTTTTTTTCCCATCACACAATGCTGTTTCTTGAGATAAAAGCTTTCTCTGGGAAGACAGCAATTTCAAAATATGTCTTTGCGTAAAAAGACACAGTCCCATCTTGGTTAAAAAATTATTCTGAGATCAGTTTCAAGATTGCGCATGAAAAAGGGACTCCAAATTTTCATCATGCCTGCTGAAAACATAGGTAGCATCTATTCTCTGCAGGAAGGTTTCAGACAGCAAATGGCCTAAATATTTCCTTACAGCAAAATCACATGAAAGTTCAGCACTAAAAGGAGAAGAACACTAAAAGCAGACAGAGACGCCCCTTGCAGCCAGGGTGTGACCAACATCAGCCACAGGTGCCTTAGACATATCTTGGTGGGAGGGTGCTCAAAGAGCACCTGGGTCCCAGTCTGGAAAGGCCTGGGAGCATCCCATGCTCACAGAAAAATTGCTCTCACAGGTTACTGTTGCATTTGAACTGCGTTTCTGCTTACCTGAGGAGGCCAGCTCTGAGACTGACTTCTTTGTGATGTGTGACATGAAGCCAATGATGGAGAAAATAACAAATCCAGCAAATACACTTGTAGTGGAGTTTATACAACAGACAATAATGGAGTCTCTGGAAGAGAGAAAGAAGGAAAAGAAACCACCTGCAGGTCCCTACCAAGAGGCCAAGAGCAGAGAGTGGGGTAAATAAAAGACCAAGCCCTGCTGAGAGCAGGTCCATGCCCTGGAGAGGTAGTACAGGTGAGATATGAAATGTCCTGCAGGCAGGGGAGCCCCTCTGTAGTGATCACAATGTGTTCCCTGGGCTGCATGTTGGCAGTAAGGGGATAGTGGAGGTCAGACACCCCAGACTCACCACGACCCTCTACCTCACTCTGAGCACTCCCTGCCATGCAGGAGGCTGGGAAAGAAAAAACCGACCTGTAGACATTGTTGTGGAAAGTGTTGTAGCTCCCCAGAGCAATCAGGGACCCCAGCCCCAGGCCATAAGAGAAGAAGATCTGTGTGGCTGCATCCATCCAGACCTGTGGAGAAAGAACCAGGAGAGGGAGGGACCCCATGCTGCAGCTGCGTCTCCTGCAGCAGCTCAGTGCAGCTTTGTCTTAGCCTGCAAGGGTCGTGACTTTGAACGAGGAACTGTTGCAGGATTTTTTTAAATACTTAAAATATTCAAGGGAAGTGCCTTTGGAAGACTAATGCAGAGACAACTGGGAGATAGGAGCTTTCGTCACTAGGCTACGAACCTCAGAGTCGGAGAGCTTTCTGAAGTCAGGCGTGAGGTAGAAGAGGATCCCCTCCTTGGCTCCCGGCAGAGTGACTCCACGGAATAAGAGGATGAAAAGCATGAAGTAGGGGTAGGTGGCTGAGAAATACACGACCTGAAAAAGACCCCATGGTAGAGAAACCCTCAGCCCACCAGTGCCCAGGAGCTTTCCTGCCCACAGTGTCATTGCATGTGGCATGTCCCCCCGTGAGGGGGACAGGCTCCCCAAGCACAGCCACTTTCAGCAGAATTTCCTTGCATTTGCTGCCTCCCATTCCCATGCTAGTAACATTTCTGTCTGTCTGAGGTTTCTCCCTACCAATGATATGCAAAGACACACTAATCATAAAAGTAGCATGCTGAAGTCTGGATGAAATGCCCAAAGACAAGGGAATTGCACGAGGATAAATTTAGTTCAGAAAAGTAATCCCTTTAAGTCATCACATCCTTATTTTGCAGAGCTAAAGCCGATGTTTCTCTAGACCTATGCATCAAGCAACAAGAGTTGTCTTGATTTCCACCACTTTCTTCTCAGTACTATTTCAGGGACTCACAAGTACATGACATCCCTCATCAGAGGGTCCATACCAGGAATCACCATGGCTTTGCAGTGGTTGTGTGGCTAAAACCTGTTTGGGAGCCACTGGGGAAGTTAACAGCTTAGGTGACCTACCCCTGAAGCACTTATTTCTGATCTCTCCTCTAGATTATTCCTTTCATAATATTGTCCTGCTGCACCACGCTGTCCTCTAAATAACATATCCCAGTGTCTCAGCATCACGTTTTCACTAAACTAAGCAATTACCTTTCTGCTGTGCTAGCCTGAAATGCTACACAGTGAATAACAATGTGCTTCTCATCTGAAGGTCTCCCACCAATACTGAAAGGGCAGCAGGGAAATTTTCAAACGAGATGGTGAGGGCTTTTTCCACCAAAAGCATTTTAAGAGACCGTGATTTTCAAAAGGGGAGACGAGAAGAGGCTTTACTCTCTCAAAAGGCTGTCCCAAGGTGGGAAATATAAGTAATCTCTGAAAGCATCTTCACAAGCCTCTTCCCCAAAGGACTGAGCGCTGAGACCCGTGACTTTACAGGGAAGAGCTATTCTCTACACTTAGAACGAAAATTACCATAAACACGGCAGCAATTTTTACAACTGTGAAAGGTAAAATGTCAGGAATTTAATAGCATCTACTATGATTCTGCCTCGAAACACCATAACCTTAGTTATAGGCACTTAAATAAAATTGAGTCTGGAGGACATTTCGACAGCCGAGACCTGAGTGGAGCAATGAGAGGCAGCACTGAAGCACCCGGTCCTCACACCGTACCTTGCCTGTCCACTCCACACCCTTCCAGATGGAGAAGTAGACCAGCAGCCAGGCCAGGGCCAGTGTGCCAGCCAGGGGCCAGCGGACGGAGCCGGGCTCCCCCAGGCCCCCCGACATCTGGTGCATGTTCCTCCTAGGGATGGGAGACTTTGCGTTAGAGGGAAGTCCAACCCTTGGGGGCAGAGGGATTGGAGATCCCGGGGGGGGATAGAGGGTGAAGGGCCAGGTGCAGACAAGCATGAGAACCCACAAAACCCTAAAGAGACCTGAGGTTCATCGTGATGGGATAAAGGGAGGAGAAGAGAGGTGGAGAGGCTGTTATCCTCTCTGTTCATCAGACCTGTGGTTGCACAGTGCACCCCATGCCCACCACGGCCAATGGCTGGCTGTAACACCCTCCTGCCAAAGTTATCCAAGGACAGTGCCAACAGGCACCAGCCACAATCCTGGTGGGCAGGTATGACTGTGGTGAGGGGGGAGAAACCTGGTGTAGGCAGGCTGTGGACGTACTCCCAGAACTCGGTGACGGCGCTGGTGAGGTTGGTGGTGTCATTCAGGGAGTAGTTGGAGAAGCAGCGGTCGGTGTTCCAGGCATTCCCACAGTTCTGCCACGGCAGGTCCTGCACCGGAATAAGGACAGTAGGGTTGTCATTAATGTTGTATCTCCCAAGGGCAGCATTGAGAAGTGAAATTTGGCTTATTTTAAACCGAAACCCCATTATTTTTTTTGCCAAGAGGATGGGCAGCACCATCAGATGGGTACGCCATTGTAGTCAAAAGCATGAAACCATTTTCTAAAATATGGTAATTTGTGACAAGGATTTTCCAGGAAACAATATCACAGCTTGATTAGGACAGTGCTGTAGCTCTAATAAAATGTTAGCAATTCCCCAGATAGAAAGCCATTTCCAATTAACTGTTGGTAATTAATAGCTACAAATTAAAATGGCTATCGAGGGATATTGTGTTTATAACCATTACAGCTTTTGGCTAGCTTCACTCAACAAGTGGTTGGAATTTAGTGCACAAAGAATAAACAGTTTCTTACCTCTCATTTATACTAAGCTCCAATGCTTAAAAAGCAACATGGCCCTCAGAATGGGGGCTAACGGGCTGTCTACTAGACCAGTGGACTAATGTAACGCAAGCACAGGAGTAAATCTAAAGCATAACAGCTGTTTCATGCTGTCTCCTGCCCCAATTATAAGCAGCACAAAGGGATTCCTGGGCAGTGTTTACGCTGTAGGTAGTAGCAGTGTGACGGTAGCACACCACTACAGATTTAATGCGATCAGCTCTGGCACCGTGAGCGCTGAAGCTGCAGTGCCAGGGGCCCTGTGAGCGTGCAGGGCAGCTCACCCGTGCCACATAGTGCCATGGTCAAGACAGCCCAAGAAAAGCAACTCAGATATGTCTCAATGTGTAACAGTCTCTTTTCCCGAGCACAGTGCACATAGATAAATGCAGAACAGCTATTCTGTGAAACGAGGTGATTTCCCTCTGCAGCTAAGACCTTGGTCTCCATCTCAACAAAGATCTAAGAAGATGTTTGTATCCATCACTATTCATCCACGAACACCAACCTCTTTAGAAATATTATCTGCGTTTTAAGTGTTTTGTGGCATCAGTGCCTTTAAGTGCTGCCTTCAGTGCTCCGCCTGAATCAGTTCATTCCAGGAGACAACACCTTCTAACGTGCTGGTTTGGCAGAAGGGTGGCTCTTGTAAGGGAGTGAGGGACATTTGGTGGCCACCCAGGCTGCTCCACCCACATGATGATTTCACTGAAAAATGCTAACTGCACTGAAGCAAAGGCAGCCCTTCAAACAAGTGCTTTGCGCATCAGAGGAGCTGCACAGCTCTTACAAGGAGGGGCAGGCTGGGGGGCAGTTTGTTGCTGCTCCATTTCCTCTGAATTTCAGAGGACAGAAACTGCAGAAGGCTCCTATTATATATGAAGCTTGGCTCCTATTATAGTTCAAAATACTCCTACTCAAATTTAGGAGGGACAGGGGGCCGACATCAGCCTAGGTTTTTTATTTGTACCTTGGTTCCTTTTGGGAATTTAGAATTATCTCTGGTAAAAGAAAACATCTTGAGCCAAATACTTGGACCTGTCTGCATACATATGAGCACTGTCGGCAACTGGGTCTGTGAATGTACCAAAGCCTCATCTTGCCCAGGGATGGGTAGACCTTTGTTCATTTGGGAATCCTCTGAGGGTGCATCTATTCATCCATAACCTACAATTTTGTTCTAGATCCAGGACCCTACAGTGACACGTGGTTTTGGGCGTAGAAGCACAGTGGGGAATGCCAAACAGAATAATTCAGCAAAAGTCTTGATAGATATTTGAAATTTTGCTGAAACAAAAAGTAAAACTGGATGTACAGCATCATAACAGCATTTCATGGTTGTATCTAAATTAAATTTAAAAAGATCCCATTTGAACCATGTCATTGTTGTCTATAAGGGTGCAGGTTGCTCAGAGAGTTATGTTAAGGAAAATCTTCCCGGTTTCTGGGTTGAAATTAATCATTCATCTACCAAGAAGTTGATACCAAGAAGTAATTCTAACCTTGTATGGTAGAAGACCCTGCTATGGGAGAGGAACCCACTATACACCATAACATCAAAGCACATGCTAAGGGAACATCACAGGCAGAGGTCTAATTGATTTCTCAATCATTTTCCCAGCAGAACAAAATCCCCCAGATTTCATTTATCAAGAAAAGAGTGAATAAGAACTAATTAAGGTCAGGACTAAGTCCTGGGAAAGACCCCGTTGTAACAAAACCAGTTATGGAAATGTGTAGCTCTTAGGTTTGAGCAGCTCTAGAAATACAACAGAAACACAGGGTGAGTTTTAAAAGACTGATGTGAGCAGGGAACAGTACTAAGAGAGGGGATGGGACTGTCCCCTCCAGAGGACCATCCTCTTAAGAGGCAACATCAGTACCAATCAACACTACAAAACTGCCCCCAGGGCTGATGAACCTCTTCAGGAAGGGTCCAGCAGTGCCTGTTTTGTGGCACAAACCACTCATCCCCCACAAAGCAGGAGTGAGGACCCAGAACACAGCCAATGCCGTGCTGCAGATACGCCTGTGACTCACCGCAGTGAAAGAGTTGAAGAGATAGTAGAGAGCCCAGGCAATGATGACAATGTAATAGATGTTCAGCCAGAAGGAGAGAACCATAGCTGCCAGTCCCACTCCTGCAAATGAAGGCAGAGAGCAGCATCAGTTCAGGTCTCCAGTACCCGAGTGAGTTCACAGGCACCACAGCAAGTTTTTTGGTAGAACTAGAAAAAGTGAATTAGCTCATCAGCCCGGGGTGTGCTACAGTTGCGCTGTGAGGGGGTCAGCAAGGGAGGCTCATTCCCTCTCGTCTCTCACCCGTCCATTCGCACAGGGAGAACAGTGCTACCTTTCAGTCTGCTATGGGTTCTTTAGGGACAGAGCCCCATGAAAACAGGATCTGGTCACTTCCCTTGCAGAATTGCACTTTCCCACATTCAAGGCATTTCTAAATCACCACTGGTTTCCAGAATACAGTTACTCCAGGCCCGGCAACAGGTTCATGCCCCCTCTTTACAGCTTTCCCATCCAATTAAGGTAAGCCTACATAGGGAGGCTTTATGCCTTGTCACCACACAAGACTGCTCAAACAGAGCATAGTGATGTTAATAACTGCAGACATCAGAGCCAAGGACAGTTGGATAATGACAGAGGGGAAAAACCACTCCCCTCACCTGCCACCCCATCCCAGACCCAAGGGATTTGCTGATTTCCTCCTCAAACCTTTAATGAAATCTGTAGTTACGTGCCATTGGTTTCACAAACACACAGTACCTTTAAACATGGGTGCCAATCTCCAGACTCCCAGTCCACCGACAGAGGTATACTGGCCCAGAGCAGTTTCCAGAAGGAAAAGAGGAATCCCAGCAAACACCAGTGTCAGGAAATAGGGGATGAGGAAGGCCCCTGAAAGAAGGAGCAGTGTTATCAGACAGCTCCCTCTTTTACCATGAAGCAAATACCTCCAGCTGCAGTTTCTTGCTCCACAGCACCCACGTGAAGAGGAGCAGCCTTGCTTGGAGACGACAGTTTCCAACTGGAGTTGGTGTGTTCCATGAGTCTCCCACTGAGATCACCACTGCTTTACCCTTATCTGTTCCTATCACAATGGGTATTTATGTATCCTGTGTACATATACACTGGCATCACTAGCTATGCAATGCCAGTCTCACTTTGTTGTTAGCTATTAGGCAGTGCTAAACCCAATCTGACAACAAACCCAAAACTTGGACGCTGACATTGGTAACGTTCTTGTTGATGCTTTCTGTCTTACCTGCAGCAGCTTCCAGTTCTTCAGCTCAAGGGAAAAGTGCACAGGAATATCTAGCATTGGCCACTGTTCTCTTTTTTTATAGCTATTTCAGTCTTTTAAGAAAACTGTGACAAAGACTGTATTTTTTCTCATAACAGTGCTATATACCTACCATCCATGTTTTAGGCTTTACCCTTAGAATTCCTGGTAAAAATATTACTTTTCTCTATGGCCCTGTGGAAATCTCTTCACTATAAACAAGGTAGTGCAGCCATTCACTAGAGATATTACTGGCACTGAGTTATAAGAAGAGGGAATAGAATAGGAGAGCCTTGCTGTGTGATTTGAAGGCTGTACATGTTCAGGTCATCCTGACATTTAGGACTTGGGACAAAGCTCATTTTCCACCTTTCTCATGCATGTGCTGGAGCATGCCATCATCCCTGAGGAGGACAAGCTCTGGCTGGGGACAGAGTGGGGACACTCAGTTTGCTCAGAAGCAGCTGGCCATGTTTGGGACAGCACTGGTTACTGCATTAGCCGAAGGGCTGAGCTGTCAGTACGAGTCTTCTTCTCCAGATAATAGTGGGAAAGCAAACACGGAGCCAGAGAGCAAAGCCACTCCGGAGAGCTGCGGCCCAGCTTGCACCTGGCAGAGTCAGGCTCCAGCAGCTGCTCTCTGAGGGTAGGGACGCAGTGAGGCACAGCCAGGGATGCTGGCTCAGGGGACACCCAGCTGGGGACGCCTGCCTGCCAAGCAGGGAGCTGAGCCCAGCTGGGAGAGGCAGGTGCCAGCACCCGGCATGGGAATCTGCGGGAGGCAGCATGCAAGAGGAGCTGGCAGTAGGTGGTGGGGAGGAAACACTCTCTGGGCCAGCAGCTCGATGACCGTGAGCCTGAATCACAAGCTGGCATGGAAGCACAGGCTCTCAGCTTCACCAGCAGCCTGGCAAAGAGGAGAGAGAAGCTTTGAGCAGCGCTGCACACTCAGCATCCTCCCTCGTGTTCTTGCTGGCCACGACAGGCTGCAAGGTCCACTCCCCTTAGGAGCCATGCAGGAGGACATGGATCCTGCCACCCTGCCACTGTGGAGTTTGGAGGCTGAGTTTATCAGCAGTGCAAGTGCCTGCCTCGCTTCTGTGCAAGCAACTAATGAAATTTGGTCACAGCCCTGATAATCCTGCATTTTTCATGCACAGTAGGCCAGGAAGGTTTGTAGATGAAAGTTTTATGAGACTATTGAGAAAAAAAACAACAGATGAACTTTTGGACACAGGTCTTTTGTCCTGGCCTAACAAAAATCCTCGAGAATATTGGAAAATCTGCAATCCAGGGCACTGGTAACAGCCCCAGGTGCTGTACAGCCAGAGTGGAAATCAGTTCTAAAATCTGTACCTAAAGTCTGCAGGCCTCTGCCTAAATCCTTGGCACAGAGAGAAAGCAATGGTCTTTAATCCCTGGCCCTGGATGAGCTGCCAAAAGGTCTGGTTCAGATCCTGAGCCTGCTACAAATGGTCGTGTGTGACCTTGTGAGAATACCAGCTTGTCTCCAAAGTCCATGGAGTTAAAGGGGTGATGGTGCTGGTCCTGCCCTGCCTGCTCAGAGCACTGATTCTTGGAGGCACGGAAGGATCATACAGTGCTTGGCACCCACTGAGCAGCCCCAAATCTGCCTGCAGTCACCAGTTCCTAATGACATAAAGCAAGGAATAACAATTAATCCTTAAACAAGGAACACTGCCCATGAATCAAAAGTTGAGCATTACAGGCTGTTACATGCCATTAGTTCAAGTCTCAGTGTGCAAAAGAGGAATGCATGATGCTTATTTAAAGAATTGCTTTTCTCTCAAGTTATTCAAGCTCAGGATCTCACAGACAATTTTTAGCCGCATTTAGAGTGAATTTAGGGTCTGGTAAAACCCTGTTGAGATCAGAAGGAATGCATGAGGTTAGAAATCGGTGTAGAGGCTGGAGGGTTAGTCACATCTGGGCACATCCAGCTGTGTGCAGAGCCCAGCAGGGAGCCCAGCCATCAGTTTGGGCGAAGCCTGCCCCCCGTAGCGGGCGGGCCGTGCGCTGGGCTGCCGTGCCCTGGGCTCCCTGCGCCGAGCAAACCAGCCGTGAGCCGATGCAACGTGACAGCGGTAAGTGAGACGACAATATT
This sequence comes from Corapipo altera, assembly GCF_003945725.1. NCBI lineage: Eukaryota > Metazoa > Chordata > Aves > Passeriformes > Pipridae > Corapipo > Corapipo altera. The sequence goes on along the minus strand of NW_020884873.1, from coordinate 6,850,025 downwards.
TCCATTCAGTTCAATTTGCCTGTGCGTAATGGAAGCAGCCCACACGACCGCGCTCTGAGCAGCGCACATGCAGGACGCTAAAATTAGAGTCCCACCCACAGTCTGCTCTGCTCCGGAGGCGCCTCCGTCGGGGCAGAGCCAAGGCGGTGCCCACCCGATTGCGAATCAGATGCCGTGAGACCCTGCCTCGCATCGGCTCCCGCTGACGCTTTCGTGCGTCAGCTCTCCCGCCTGTCTCCAGCATCGGCAGCCTCCACTTGCCGCTCATTATTGCCGGCTGTGGGAACAGTCGTGCCTGCGAACAGCCAGACCTGGTAGGGGTGAGAGGGATGAGGGATCCGGAGCGCCGCGGACGGCACGAAGCGGCAGGCGAGGCAGGGTGTTTGGGAGGGGTCAGGCACCGATCCCTGCCTTTCCTCGGTCTGGCGTTCCTGCTCACAGCCGGCTGGTCCCTCTGCACGCCTGGAGCTGCCGGGGCAGAGATCACCCTGCGTGCCACTGCTCATGCTAATAATAGTGCTCCACACCTCCACAGCATCCTCTGTCCTAGGTTCTCAGCTGATTTTATAAATAGGGCTTCACACCACCCTTCATCTAATTATATGTATTGTCACCCCCACCTTTATGTGTGAGGAAACAGCCATAGGCATCACAGATCCAGTGTGAGATTTGAGATGACACAGCAGCCACAGGGCAGATACTGGCTGGTGCTGGGACTTAGCCACGGGGCTAATGCTGTGTGAGGAGGGTTGGCAGTCAGGTGGCTAGATAAAGGTGACAAATCCACACCGTGGCTCTGACATTGGTGGCACAGGTTCCCCTAGGAAGGCCATAAACCTCACTCAGCTCAGCTGCATATTCATGCCTCTGCACAAAACTCAAAGAAGATGTGGATGTCCCATCCCTAGAAGTGTTCATGGCCAGGTTGGATGTGTCTTTGAGCAACCTGGTCTAGGGAAAAGTGTCCCTGCCCTTGGCAGATAGGTGGGAACTATATGATCTTTAAGGTCCCTTCCAACCTATGATTCTATGATCTTTAGCATCCCTTCCAACTCGAATCATCCTATGATTCTATACTTCTATGAAAACAACATACTCCATTAAAATCTTCTTGTCAAAATTGATAAATGTCTGATCTCCTGCTGGAACTCACTTCACATGCTTCAGAGAAAGAGCCAAGATACCCTTAAATGCCATGGAGTTACATGGACAGACTGCTTCAGGGAGCAGTCCTAGAAGCAGACCCTTCTCCTCTTTTCCAGGGTTGGAGGAGAAGAGCATCCTACACTACCTGCAACATGGACAGTAGAAGTGGATTTGAGTCATGAGAATCAAAGGCAAAAGGAAAATAAAAACGACATGGAGAAGAAGCACGAGAAACCCTCAGAGCAGCATGAATGAATGTGGCACCAAGGACAGCGACTCTGGGCAGGGAAGAGCTAAGAGGGAGGCAAACAGCCATGTGGGAAGAGCAGCAGGTGATACTAAAACTATATATACAGCCTTAAAGGGGAGGAAAAGGGGTTTGGAGTTGTGCGGGAAGTCTGAGAAATGGTTCAAGGAGGTGAGCAGCTCTTCAAGGTGCAGGAGGAAGGTTATTTTGGTAACAGGCACAAACGATAGGAGAGCTGGGCATGGAGTGAGGAGAAGAAAGAGCCTCTTTTCTACTAACACCAGCCCATACTATCCTCCCAAAAAGCATCTCCCTGGCAAGGCTGAAGAAATAGCACTATTTTAGAGGGGAGCTGAGGCACAGGAATTTATTTTCTGACTTGATCCAAGACATGCAGAAAGTCTGTAGCTGGGCAGGGAGCTGATGAGCCAGATCTCTTGATTCCTAGCCCAGCAGTGTTTCCCCATCTGCCTGCCTTTCTCTAGCCTTCCAATGGTTTGGCAAAGCCTCAGCAGATGATGGTAAGGAAAGGATGTAGTGGTGCAATAATAAAGAGAATAAAAAGTAGCTGGTGTTAGCTGTCTGCAGAAGAGGGCACTGCTACCAGCTACATCCCACTGTAAGTGGGATCTGCATCCTTTGCCAGCTTCCTTCTTGTCTTATGCCTCTGTTTTCCAGGCCTTAGGATGGAGATAATAACTGTGACCCTTCTCGCAGCACTCTAGTAAGTCAAAGCTCATTTCCTTCCATAGATGATGACACGTCATTGTGTGTACATGTACATAAGTACACTTGTTTGTATATATGTCTACACAGCCCTGCTATGATCCATGCAAAGCTTCTAATCAGAACTCCTTAGACATGTGATCCAAACTCACATGAAAAACTGTTATCCCTTGAGAATACACTAGGTTGAGGAGAACCTCACCATTAGCAGGTTTCCCTGGGAGCGCCCCAGCATCCAGCTGGGTGCCTATGTGCATAGTCCTCCTTGTAAATAAATGAGGACAGTCTTTTCTGTAGCCCTGCAAATCTGGATTGCAAAAGCTTGACAGAACTCAAACTTCTTGTTTCATTTCTTTGTACGGCTTCTTCCCAGCTTGCACTTGCTAGTTAAGCCCACAGATCTGAGAACTAGTTTCCTGACAAGTTAATAACTCACATCATGAGGGAGAGCTCTCAGCTGGAGGATCAACCCAGACACACCAAACCAAAGCCTGTTCAGGGACAAGGCTGCTCAGGAATGGATGCAGGCATGGTGTGTTTCTCTTACCTCCTCCATTCTTGCCACAGAGATAAGGGAAGCGCCAGACGTTGCCCAGACCGATAGCATAGCCCACACAGGACAGCAAGAAGTCAAATTTCCCCTTCCAGGAACCTCTATCTGGGAGCTCCTTCTTCTTCTTCTTAGTGCTCACAACCTCAGGGGTGATGGGCTCTGGCTCCTCCAGGGCTGCCTGCTTCACCTCGGAGGGAGAGTTCAGCTCCACAGAGGGGTTGTCCATCTTGCCCATGGTGACTCAGATGTGTGGCCACTCTTGCCGAGGGGCCAGAGGAGCAGGAAGGGCAGCTTCTGCCTTGGGCGAGCACGGATGAAATGGGAAGCACTGGGCAAAGCTCCTGATGAGAGAGAAAGAATCCTGTGTCAGTGTAGTGGACTTAGGGGAGGGTCTTGCTGGCTCTGAGGCGGACTCACTGGGTAGACTGGTGCACATCAGTGCAGCCTATCCATGCCTCCCTGTTTTCTCCGGAGAGAAGGAATTTTGCCTTGCTCGAAGCTGCCCTTCTGAGGAGTTGTGCCCATATAGATTGCTAACAACAGACTCAGACCTGGTTGTTACCAGTACATAACAAACCCTTCAACTCTCATCTTATCTCCTTCTCATCCCAGTGCTCTGGGAAAGCTCCTGGACCAGTACACATGCAGAGAAATCACAGCCTGTGGATGATCCAGCATAGAGCAGTCCAGGCATGTCTGAGTGACAGTGGAAAGGGGCATGGTGGAGGTGCCACATCTCCCAGGTCTGGGTCCCAAAACTGAGTGCATCAGCCACGGAGCCATGTGAGAGATGGCGTGCCCTAAGGAGTACATAACCCTCACACCAAAACAATTCAGAAAGAGAGCAAGAGCAGGCTGTGTTATTTAGACCTGTGTCTAAAACAATATTGCACTTGTGTCTTGAAAACTAAGTGCAGTTCTCCCTTCCTGTTGCAGAAGCTATTGCAAAGTCAGAAAAAGACATGGAGGAGAGACAAAAGGATGCTTAAAAGTGTGGAGCATCTTCCACGCCACAAGATGCTAAAAGAGATAGGGTCCATTGTCCTGTGGAAGAGGTAACTGACAGGGGCCTATAAATGTATCAGTGTCATAGAATATGAGTATTCACCATTTCTGACATAAGAACCACAAGAGATTGAACCAAGACAGTGGGTGGTAGGTTCAAAGAGGTCAAAAGGGGATATTTCACAAAATGTGCAGCTATTGAGTAAGACTCTCCACTGCAGAACATGACGGATGCTGAGAGTTTACATGACTTCAAAAAGGAAATTAAGGGGAAAAATAATGGAAGGAAAAATCCACCAGGATCTACCACTGCAGTTCAGGAAAACCCTGAGCTGTAAGTTATTGGAGGTTGAGGGACTCTTCCAAGGAAATAACACTTCCTACTTTTCCTGTTTGTATCCTCTCCCCTCAGCATCTGCCCTCAGCCAGAACAAAAGACAGGGGACTGGCATGGTCCTCCACCAGGGACCATGAGGGTGACTAGTACTACAGTCTCCCAGAGAAGTCTGTTGACAAAAACATTCCCAGACATACATATTGGAAAACAAAAACAACAAAAAACCCCACCAAAAGCAAAGCAAAGCAAAGTAAACCAAACAACCCCCCCTCAAAGACCACTCCCCCACACAAAACAAATAAAAAAGAGAGACAGAAGAAGAAAGGAAAAAAAAAGAAAAAACAAGATGATATAACATAAAACACAGCAACACTGTGAAGATATGTCCTGCTCTAGCAGTTAAAGTCGGCTTTGCTTGAGCTTCTTACTATCAACAGTCTTGTCTCCTAAGTAAACAGTACCCATTTATCCCATGGGATGTTTGGAGGACTCATTAATTAGAGTTTCTGAAGTGTCCTGGACAGAGATGGTCTCCCAAGTCCAGGCTCAATGTCAGTATTGACTTCTGCTTACTACAAGGGGTACTCCATGATTACAGCAGATGGATTTCCTTCCCCCACAGAATTCACGGCTGAGATTAGGAAAACTGTATGAACTGTGAAGGGAATGGCTGAATCAGAGAAAAGCCCCCTGCAATTCATTGTGGTAAGTCAGTGGAGAAGCCAGAAATCTCTTTGCTGTGGGATGAAGGCTGTAACCAAACCCTCTGAGCTATGGAGCCCACACTGAGCCTCACAACTCCTCTAGCCCAAGGATGATTGCAGGTCAGTCCAGCAGTAAGTGGCAGCATGAAAATGCTTTCTGGGGAGAAGAGTCCATTCCACAGAGCCCATGAGACAGATGCCAGAAGTATTGCAGGATACCCAGAGCAAAGGCTTTGGTGAATAGATCCCATTTCTGTCCTACACCTTGTGATAGCATTGTCATACCAGCTCCTGGCTCCTCAGTAAGGCAGGGAGCAAAAGGATTTTAAAGAACATGTAGGAGGAAAGTAAAATAAAGACAATTTATAAATCAAAACAGAAGAAATAGCATGAAAACCCCTGGGAAGAATTCAGAGCTGGGCTAAGTTAGGATAATTAGCTATGCCTGGAGACATAACAAATTAGAGTCAGCAGAAGCCATTTTGACTTTTTTTTTCCTGAGACAAAAAACAGTAGGTAAGCTGCTATCTTAAAAAAGTATGTATATATCCTGTGCTCTTTTCTCTGTTCCTGTTGCCACAATTCTGGAGAGATACTGCAGCCAGATAACCACACCTCGTATTTCATATTCTTGGGGTAGGATGATAGAGGAGCAGCAGACCATACTGGCAATTTCTTCTTACCTGAGAAGTGAGGTCCTTCATCTCCAGCTCAGAAAGAATAAGCTATATTTACAGAAGTTTCTCCACAGTCAAGAAACTGAAAAACAGTCAAGAGGACCCACTGAAGATTCATCTCACCTACTGTCCTGTCTCTTACAGTGATGGATGATTAGGGCAGAAGAGCTCATGCATGTCCCACAGCCCGGCTGTGCCATGTCCTTCCCCAGACATATAGCCTTGACCAGGAAAAATACAGGCATCGGTTGCTCCAGGCTAAGTGTTTGACTCCTGTGTTTAGACACCAGCTCACACGCTAGACAAGTGGTCCTACTGCAACAAAATGCACCAGCCTCTCCACTTATCTATGTAGGTCTCCTCCAGCACAAGCACAGGCTCTGTCCTGTGCTGACAGCCTAGAGAGAGCAGAGTCAGTTCAGCAGCTGTCATGTCAGATTATTTGTTCTGAAAAGCACACGGCGCTTTGGGCACAGTAAAATGCCTGAAGGACTCAAAATGATAATCAATAAGAGCAGAGCTACAAGCTGGAGGTGGGCTCTGCTTCACAAGGACTTGAAAACAAGGTCAAAGAGTTCAAACATGACACTACAGCAGGTTTCTCATTCGGCTTCTTCCAAATACACCATATTCTGAAGCCAGGACTTTCAAAGCAATCAGTGAAAGCTAGCACCATAAATCCCTGGCAGCAAAGGAGTGAGTTGTGTTTCACTGGGTTGTGCAGAAGGCCTGGTCTTCTCCTCCTCAAGTCAATAAAAACAATTGCCAACGCCCTCCGTGGGTGCAGAGCCAGGCTGAAACACATTTTGGAAAACAGTCCTTCCCCTTCTCTTTTTTGAGGGATTTTGCTTCAAATAAGAAAATAGCACTGAAAAAGTATTACCTCCACTTGAAACGCTGCCACCTGAAACTGCTAACAACAGTGACCTTTTTACTTTTCCCTGCTTCAGCATGAAATATTAACAATCTCCTCAAATTTGACAGAAACCAAAAATTTCGAGGGCATAAAATTGCCTGAACTGAAACAGCAAAATGACCTATGGAAACGTGTGTAAGAAATACTTTCACACACATCTCCACCTCTTATTTTTCAGTGCCTTAACAGCCACACAAATCGCTTCTGACCCATGCAGGTAGAGCCACAATTAGTTTAATTACACAGTGCAGGCTGTTGTTCAGTCAATTAGACTTTTCCTTCCATCCACACCATTTTAATGACAGCCAAGTAGCCCCAAGGCTCTTGCATCTTGTTTAGAGCCGTGACCAGCCGATCAGGGCACAGGCAGACTCTCGGTCGATTTTCTGCTCGCTGCAGCAGCAACATATGCTTGAGCTTCCCACATCCGTGAAAGCTGGAGGGTCTGGGGAAAAGCCCTCCATGGGAGTCTGAGGTTGCTGGCAAGGTGCTGGCCCCATGTGGAAGCCACTCAGGGCTGGAGCATTGCTGTCCTGTCCAGCTGGGTCAGGCAGACAGGACTTGTGTTTCACAGCCCTCTCCATGTTCTGCCCAAGAGGGAGCCACTGCAGTCACTCAACCTTTCATCTCCCTTCCCCAGAAGACAGGCAATTGCTTGGTCCCAGGAGAAGTCAGCACTCACAGAGGATGTGAGAATAAAGTAAATCAGTTCTCCTGGGTGGTGGAGCTGCTGGGTGGCCTCCACCTCCACTCCGTTTTACACCCTCTTGTATAAGATCTAGGTTGTTGATGCCCAGGTCTGACCTGCAGCTCCTGCCCAATGTCCCTCTTCCACCAGCAGCCCGGGGTCACCCACATTGTTCCTAATAATGTGGCAGGTGAGGTTGGCACCACACCAGAACCCTATCCACATGAGCAGAGGGGGCAATTGGAGCATGAGCCACATTTCATAAACCAGTAAACGAAGGGAACATCTGCGTGAGGTCAGAATACATCTTTCAGCCCCCAGCCTTGATCCCAAGAGGGCTATGGCAGTCCCTCTAAGCCATGAAAAAACAGGTGAAGAACTGCTGAGCTTCTGGTGCTGGTTGCATCCTGCCATGCAGCCTCTTTGCCAAGGAGCACCTTCCTTCTGTTACACATTCAGGAGGAATGGGGTCAACTATTCCAATACCCTCCCTGTCTCCAGATGCCCACTTGAATCTCCTCTGGCTCCTCATCCCTCGGGGAGAAGTGGGCTAAGATCTTGCTCTGGGCCACAGATTGTTCTTCACTCACCACTGCTGCTCTCACCTGGGTGTCTGGGGCTGCCTTACGTTCTCCCTAAGGAAAGCAGAGTTTTGTGCATTTTTTGAATGATGCAAATGATGCAGCCTCTGAGCCATTTTAGTGCTCTCATTTAAAGCTCATCCTGGCGCCTCAGAAGCTTCCCCAGGAAGCAGAGAGATGACAGGACTCTTCCTTGGCTCCTGCATACTGTCCTGACGCAGCCCAAGCCACCACAGCAGGAAGAGGATCAAGGCCAGGCCACATCCTGCTCCCTTCATGGCAGTCTCGGAGCAGACTGCAGGCTTCCAGATTGGGAGAGACAGACAAGTGGCTTAAAGGCATCCCTGTCTCCATCCTCCTCAGCAAAAGTACCACATTAAAAAGATTAAAGGCCTATTTCTGCTCATTTTAAATGTGCTGATTAAATTTAAAAGTGTTTTCCTTTTCTTATGTAGTGCAAGCTGTCACGCTGGGATGCCAGTTTCATGATGTTGGTAGTTTATACAGCTTTGCTATGTTGTTCTTTTGCCCTGCCTGAAGCAACACGGACATTTTTAGCCCAGCTTTCTTCTACAAAGACCCATCTCTCTGTTCCCAGTTACTTTTTGAGTTCACTGGTGAGTTTCACCCATGCTCAAAAAAGAAGAACAGCCATCAAAGATATCAAGTTCCTCGAGAAGTAGGGAATGGAGAGAGAGAAGAGCCTCAGGTTAGTGCTCCTTCAGAGGAAGGGCAGTGGGAAGATCCCCAGAGTGCCCTGCTATGCATCAGGCAGGAGCCAGGCAGTGTGCACAGAGCCAGGGAGGAGGGAGGCAGCTCCTAGGAGGGCAGCCTGGAAACACAGGAGACAGGCAGAAGATCTGAGGATGGGGTAGAGTGGGGGACTAGAAAGGCAGCAAACAGTGCCATAAGGGAACTGTCATCAGAGGTGGAGGTATAAAAGGACATTATGAAGAGAAAATCAGGTATCATTAGTTCTGCTGAGCAAAAAAAAACCCAACTCACTATTTCTCTTCTAAGACAGAAGCTGCTGTTTTGCACTTATTTCTCTGCTTTTTTCTGTACACACAGCACCAGAATAACATTCATTGGCCTCCTCTACCTGCTTTGTTCCTTGCAAAGGCACAACACCACTCCAGGGAGGCTAATGGAAAAAACCTTCCCAGTGCCTTCAGTGAGAACATCACTGGGACAGAAATACCTAGAAATGAACACAGAGAGGGCAATTTCAGATTTCTAACTTGCCTTGTACCTCCTGTGCCCTTTCATGACAGCCCAGCATGTTGTACAGGCACTGCCACCATGATGTGGGCAGGCATCCCTGCTGGCCTCTTCTCCCTTTCCCCCAGAGAGGCTGCACTGCCACAGCTCAGCTGATGCAGTCTGAGTTACTGCTCACACTGACCACTACCTTACCAAAGCTGTGTCTCTGAGCTAAGATTTTAGCACAAATCCTGATCTGCAGCAACATTCTCAGTGAGACCATGGTCTTCACAGAGGTAAACTTCTCTGTCTTGCCAGGACTCACGAGTACTGTGCAAAAGGCACGGCTATGCAATATGTGAGAGTGAAGAAATTATAACTTCTTACACATAGAGCTGGATTTGATGTACCTCCAGAGACGCTGCAAGTAATGTCAGTGCTTATTTGCTGTATTTGGCTTGGTATGCTTTGGGATTTTTTTTCAGGTGATTTTTTTTTTTTTATGAAGTCATTGAGCAGAGCAAATTGAATAATATTAGTCTTGCAATGGAATGTGATGAACTTCACTGTGACCAAGGTCACAGCAGCTACTGAGCACCTCGTTCAGAACATGGCACCTGTGAAAGTGCCTATCACCACTCTGGCACATGTAATTCAGCTCTGAGAAAGGCTACAGCTTCAGCACGCAGAGCATAACATTGTTTTCCTGCTGCAGCATAGCCAAGCCAAAGAGAAAATCTGTGTCCACTTTCAGATGCCAAATTGTTTGTTCTCCTTCTCCATGAAACCGGAGAGATAATTGTGCTCCAGAGTCCTGAGGCTGCTGCAAGGCTCCCTTTGTTCGTGTGCTTTTTTGGGGTGGAAAATAGAGAACAGCAGAGCCAGCTGCCTCTGCAGGAACCATGCAACAGCATTGCTAGCCTCCAGCCCCTTGGCTGAGGTTTTCCTCAAAATAGCCCAGAAAATGTGCTCATTACCCAGTAAGAGCACCATCCCCTGCTGTCTAGGATCAACCTGCAACTAGCTGGGCATTATTGTCTGTACTACTTAAACATTCAGATCTTCTCCTCACCCTACTTCTTGTGCTAAGCTTGATACAGCAGTGCAGAAGGAGCAGCTCTTCCCTCAGGAATCAGGATATCAGGAGATAAGGCAGATCAAGGAAAGGCTGTTGTTCCTGTTGCCTTGGCAGGAGACTAGAGCCAGATCTCACACATCCAGTGTGTGTACCAGGCTGCAGATCCTGACCCTCCTGGGTCAGGGATAGCCTTTACTTCACGAGCGTCTCCACGGAGGCAGGCACGGCACTCACTTGCTCTATCCCCAGCAAACAGGACCCAGTGTTGTGGAGACGTCCACCCCAGTATAAGGATATTAGTTGCTTGTTTCTTGTGTCCATTAAGCTTCTTCAGAAGAAAACACATTTCCAGCTGCAGGTCTTCAGCCTGACTTTCGTTCTCTCAACAAAATCCCAAACTGTTGCAGAGCTTCTCATGCAGGGAGAAGAACTGAAATTAAATGTGCTTGAGGTCTCCACCAGATACTGGCAGAAACACAGCAAGGTCACCAGCAAACTGAGGAGCCTTTGATATCCATGCTGCAGCTCCAAGAAGCACTCACAGGAGATGGGGAGCAGGGAGACGGTAGGAGGGGAGAGAGGAGATGTGTGGACGAGTTTGACCAGAAGACAGAGGTGAGATGGGGAGGCCTTCGTGGAGGGAGTGAGTCACCTCCTTCGGGGTCACAGTCTCTTGGAGACAGATAGTAAGGAAAGGCACAAACACAGTCCCCAGAAACATCTCAGCAGCTGTACAGGCAGGGAAGCTGAACTCCACTGCCACAGACCACCAGAGCTTGCAGGGCCTCTGCAAAGGGGTGCCCAGAGCCTGAAATACTGTGTTTCGAGTTGATCCTTGGGGCTGCAGTGCATTAGGATGGGAAGGGCTGTTCCAGCCCCAGGGGAGGGGCAGCTGAACCCATGCCCGTTGTGTGCATATCGCCTAACCCATCCCCTGAGTCCTACCCACTGGAGACCCTCCCCAGGGAAACTGGGTTTTCACATAAGTCCTGATACAGCATCTTTACGGAGCCATCATTTGTGCTCACTACATCTCTCCCCAGCCCACAGGTAATTTAAGAAGCCCCCAGTACCATTTTTGGGTGATATTTTGGGACTGTCACCTTTCCCCTCACTCTGCCTGGTAGCACCAGCTCCCCAAATGGAAGCAGGGGGCTGCTCACCCAGCAGGGAAAGGAGCAGCACCTGCAGGTCCTCCCCAGCCACCCCCACTGCAGCATGTGGGGATTGATGGCTCCTACCCCATTTCTCCACTGCAGCAGAAACAGCCTCCCCAGACCAAGATTTTGCTCATAGTGAGGAGGTTTTGGAAGTTGGTTCCTGCACCTGCCTGTTAACACCAAGGGGAATCCAGTTAGCTCTGCATGGTAGTGACAGATGGGAAAAATGCTGCCTTCCCAGCAACTGCTGTCTTTCTTGACCAAGGGGACATTGCAATGGCAATGGCAACTGACAGAAGAAATTTAGGCATAACAGTTGGTGCAGCTGTGGGTAAACCATAGACAACACCTGCTCCTGCTTTGGGCACCATGCCCACCTCACACTGCCCCAGCTGAGCGCCAGGCAGGCAGATCTGCTCCCATTTGCTCACCTTTCCAGCACCTTTTGGGAGGCAGAAGCCATCCTGCATCCTGCCTTGTCCTCAGGGTGCTGCACCCCTCAGCCCTATCCAAGTCAGTGTGGATGAAAGAGAGCTCAGCACCTGTAGCAGCTCTTTCCCAGGGATGCTCATGTGGGCATCCCCACCACTGCTGAAACGTTCCCTTCCATGACCCCAGTGCTCATACCTCCAGACCAGACACTGCTGTCCCAGTGATGTCCCAGTGTCCTCACGGTGCCAGCCAGTGGTGGGTCCTTGGGGTGCGTGGAGCTGCTCACGGAGACACCAGCCCAGGGATGCACACACTGACCTGCTCCCACAAGCAGAGCAGAGCTATGAGCCCCTCCTGCCGCAGGGCCCTTCTCCTCTGCCTCACCCCACACAGCTCCTCAGTGCCCATATCGACGAGCCCTTAATGAGCTTTGAGCTCACGTCCAGTCAAATCAACACCCTGCATGTCTCGGGTGTGGGGGCAGGGGACCCACAGCCACTGGAAAATCACACAGGCTCCAAGGGCATGGGCAGGAGGGAGGGCAGAAGGACAAAGGGCTTGGAGCCAAAGAAAGGGGGAGTCAGCAGGTGAGTGGGTTACAAGGAGTTGGTTGCACCCATGTTGCTGCAGCAGGTCCCGCAAGGATGGCTGCAGCAGTACATAAGAGGCCGTGCTGCAGTTGCTGTGCACACCTCTTGCCCTCTATGTTTGTGTTTGGACAGTGTCTCCACCATTCTCTGCAAGTAGGGCTGGCTGCATCCACGCTGAGGATGCAGAGGAAGGAAGGCTGGGTCTCTCTGCCCATGAGCTTCTCCTGCTTTCACACAGCCCTGTCTGACACAGCCCTTGCACAGGGCCAGGCTTGCAACAGTGCAGCCCTGGGAAGGGGGAACAGGGCAGGCAGGGTTTAGGAGGTATAGCCACAAAGGACACTGTGGTGTCACCGGTCAGGTGCATTACTGGCTGTGGGTCAGGCTTCTGGGGTGGAGGGGGCAGCCACAGGAAGAGGGATACTTCTCATTTGAAGTGTCAGGTACCATCCATCAGCCAAGGAAAGGAGCCACATGTGAATGACCAGTTGCTTCATGTGTAAATCCTGTCATTGTCTCTAAAAGGGGTTGTGTGGGACCTCTGTTTCCCTTTCCTTTTTCTTTCTGGGGCTCAAGACAATGTGTATCCACTGGGAGTACAGAGAAGTTGCTCTCAAAAGCAACACATGGGAGCTGCCAGCTCTGTCTCATTAGGGGCAGCATCGACAGAGGGGCAGGGGAAGGAGCCCAGGTGAATCAAAGTACAATTCTCCCCAGAGATTGTTGGTGAAAACATCTTTGCACTGCACCAGCTCCTGTCTTTGTGTGAAAGCAGAGCTAGGGACACTTAAATTAAGGACAAGTACATTTAGCGGCTTTCAGTTCTGCAGAGACAACATGGTGACCTGGATTCCTCCTGTACCCCCCCACACATGTACAAGGGCTTGTTTCACCCCACTCGTGACATTGCACCAGCTCCCTGGGTGCTCAGGTGGGTTGAGGGTACTGTGCCAATACCCCACTTTTTATTCCTTGTTATCAAAACTCACGTTCTTTAAAGGTCCCCCCTGTCCCCTTAGAGCAGGCAATCACACCATAACCCACCACAGCTAAACCTAGCAGAGTTCATCTGCCAAAGCCCTTAACTCATACGGATGGGAGGGAAAACATGCTGCCTTACAGCTTTGTTGAGGTTGCTGCTCATGGTCCCATCTACATCTATGCTAATATCTTGTCAATGGGTTATGTTTAAGGAACACATTTCAGGCTAAGTGGTCCCTGGAGGAACATAGATGAGGCAGTAAGACTCCCACCAGGTTATTTTGGCCATTAAAGGAGAAAGACAGTGGTGCCAGGAAGGTTGGCAAGCCTGGAGAGAGGGAAAATGGAGAAAGGAAACTGTTTTTACTGGGTAAACCCAAGGGAGCGGGGGGTGGGTTGAGAGCTGAGTGGGAGGATTGTACACAGTCTGGAGGCATCTTGACAAACAGGAATCCTCTCTGAGCTGAAGCAAATGCAGTGAGTGGTATTCCCTCTGAGAGTGGGTCTTACAGAACACCCTGATCCCTCTCCTTTTTCAGGGAGCCTGTGTCCCTCACATCATTCTGTGAGCTTATGAACCTCTTATTTATCAGCAGTAAAATCAAAAGAGAAGTAAACCACATCTGTCTCAGAAATCTTTCCTTTAGACTCTTGTCTGGGATAAAAAACCAGCCAGTGAAAATGTTGTGCTGACCTTGCTCCCTGGAAACCTCATTCTGTATCTCTGCAAATGAGCACAGCCTGCACCGGCCAGACCTGCATGGACAGGGAGCATGTAGGGCAGAACAGGGAAATCATTACTGCCTGTTGTGCCATGGAGCACTGCTGGAATTGCTGCCAGATGAATCCTGCAGGAGCAAGATCAAGCCCCAAGCCTGGAGAGCTTTTTCTGTAGCAGAGGGGTTGGAACTAGGTGTTAAAACTAAGGTCCCTTTCAATCCAAACCATTCTGTGTTTGTCTGAATCACAACTCTTGGTGAAAGTAGAACTGGCAGAGGTATGCCTCCCTTGTCCCATGGGAAGTGTGCAGGCACAGCCCTGGATGTGCTGGACCATGTAGGAGGCTCAGCTCCCTCTTGTCTGCCCAGCTTTCTTTGCAGTTGCCACGGGGCCCAAGCCAGGAAAGGGCTTTTTTAGTGTAATGCCATGTTACCAATTAGATTTCCTTTGCCCAAACCAACCAAATTAGAGCTGGTACCTGCAGGTAGTTTCAGTGAGGAGCCAGAAGCAAAGACCCTGGCCTCCTTTTGTCACAATTAATGAAACTTCAGGTACCAAGATATTGTAACTCACACTTTTCTGAGCCTGGCATTAGCCCATCCATCACTGTTCCCTCTTGGTCTTCAATCTCCCCTCAAGCCCGGTTGCTGATGTGACACCTCCTAAAATAAAAAGACAGAGAGAGACAGCAGCAGTTTGCTTGCAGGGTAGGTGCAGATCTCAGGCCTGAGGGAATCAGTCTGTTATATGTGTTCTTCACAGTCCTCCACACAGTCCACGCTGAGGAACACCTGAGAATTGCAGTGGGTCAACTGGAAACACCAGTTACCATAGGAAGCACATGCTTTACTGGAAGCACAGCAAACCATCACCCCACCTCATGCACTTCTGCTCTGGGGAGAAAAAAGGCCAGAAAGTAGCCATTTCCACTGAAGGAATAACAACTGAATTTAAAAGCAATGAGTGTTTTCTGTATCGCATTTGTTGTGCGAGTTAGAGGCAGAAGCAGGCAGTGAGTATCAAAGGCACTGGAGAGCAAGAATGTCTCTCAGCATCAGTCTGAGCATCACCTTCTTTTCCAGAAGAAAAGGAAGTGTGACCAAGAAAAGAAGAGACTCTATGGATATTTCATACTTGGCAAGAACTAGACATGGACTGGTGAGCCCAAATGGATTTCAGAACATGCCTTAGAAGAGAAGCAGAATTTGTTTGAAAAGATGGGATTTGGAGCTGCTCTCTTGGTTGTTGTCCATAAACATTCACGAAACTAAATTTTGATTCACCAGTGTGTTCTCAGAAAATGGGATCTTGGCAGGTAATCAGAAAAATACTCACTGGCTTCAGTATTTGCATTTGAATCGTTTGGGCTGCCACCTCCAAAGCTTTTGGTTGCTTGGGAAGTATCCAGCAAAAGAGCCCAACCCCACCACATAATCTGTGTGAGTAAACATAAGTACAAAGAGTGTTTTCTGAATAACAGCTATTGGACACGATGACAGCGGTGAAAGCAGCCAAATAATCAGGCTAGACATCTCTTGGTTTAAAATTCATTTGCAAAAATCATTAACACAATCATTGTAAAATAAGCAGCAGTATAATCACTTGAGGATAATTTTCAAAGAGGAATAGGGCTGCACTCATTCAAAAGGGCTGTTATGAGATACAAGGCTGCCTGGCTCTGACTAAGCCACTAAGTCCACCACCTCCAAAGGGAAGCAAAGACGGTCAGCACATCAGGGCTCCCAGGCATTGCTTTTTCGAGCCCAGCCCAAGGCCTGATCTTCTCCTCTGCTTTTTTGAGCCCAGTTTAAGGCATGGTCTTCTCCTCTGCAACCTCAGCAATCCCACCAACCTGCAGTGGGGGCCAAGCTGGCCAGCCTCCTTCCTCCCTGAGCCAGCTCAAAGCTCAGGTCTGGTCTGACTCCTGCCACCAAACCCATCCTCCCTCAGTGGTGGTCAGTAGGGAATAGACAGGGAAAATATGTAAGATCAGGGTAGGAAAAGCAGGACAATTCCTTGTGCTCAATCCTGCCAAATTCCACCCACAGGTGCTCCACATGACTCCCAACACAGGGGACCTGTTGAAGACTTCTCTGGTGGGATCTAGGGTTGCTTTGCCACCAGTGGCTGCACTATTGATACCCAGTAACACAATCACATGCCAGCCTCACTGGCCTCTTCTTCCCAGGAAAGAAATTCAGCTTCTCCTGATCTTGGCCACCCTGTGTAATCACTCCCAGTCAAGTTGGGATGAGCCAGTCCTATGGCATAGGAAAAGGTCTTGCCCCATGTGTTTATAGCCCTCCACAGGCTGCCAGCCACGTTGCTGGGGGTCACAGCTTCTATGAAATATCCTTTCCCTGGAAACTTGTCCAATACTTTTCACAGATAGTACTTTTATTTACAATTACCTTCAGCCACTGGTATTAAATCTACATTTATGCTGCTTGCCCCTGCAGCTGCTAGGAGCCCTTGGGAGCAATTTCATCTGGAGATGACTTATTTCAAAGACTGGGCATTTTTAAATCACTCCTGCTGCCAGCAGCACAAACAAAACAGAACACGGTGAAGGAATAAAAAATGTAAAAGAAATATGGCAAGAACAAAGCTGAAAATAAATACAAGAAAAGAAAAGGAATTACCACCCCTTGAGGAGATTAAAAGTGACCTGCAAAAGAAAAATAGATTGGGTTGGAGCACTTCTGTTCAGGGCTCACCTATTCATCTTTTTCCCCTGGAATACTCTGGAGACAGGGAGAACTAGTGAGATAATGTCACTGGATATACCGGCAGTAAGACTTCGTCAATGGTGAAACAGCCAAGTTCTGTTAAGCTCAGTGGTTTTTCCGTTGTTTGTCCTGTGCACCTCACCTTAACTCATGTGGCTGAGAAACACCTGGGAGAAAAACTTTGTCTGCTAAATATTTATCAGCACTGACCTTTCAGTCAGCAAGCAAGACCTGAAGGACCAAGGGTTCCCCAGCACAAAATGAAGAAGATCAATCTGACAAGTCCTGGGAGAAGAGGGGATATTAGGTAGAAGAGAAAAAAAAGGCCACTAAAATAAAATCCATGCATTCAAAGGGGTCATAATAGCATTTTCCCTACTCTTTCTTTCAATTAAGGGCCTGTATCTCCAGTTCATGTGGCTAGAATTCTACTAGCTGTATGACTATTTTTTCCATTTGATTGAAATAAGTAGGGCTGTACACGTGGAAATTTCTGAGAGAAGAGAAACACACTGCTACACATGGCGTAGCACGTCTGGGACTTCTGTCAACTACTGAAGCACGGTGAAAGCCGAGCCCTCTGCACCCTCACGTCTGCTTCCTCAGCTGCAGCACAGCTGGAGGTGGTGCTTGAGGACGGCCCACACCCGTGGGTAGCCCAGCCTGTCCTCTGATGGGGCTGACACCTACAGCATCTCACCGTGACACAGACTCAGTTTCCTGCCGGGCAAACCAGACCTGAGCTGCCCTTCCAAGGCGTGAGGTTTAATTACCAGCGCCCACCTCCTGGCAGCTGCCAGAGAGCTCTCGAGCTGATTGCTGGTTGGTCTCGAAGCACTGGTGAGAATAAGGCACCTTCCTGTGGGCTTCCAGCTTTCTCCAGAGGTGCTCCAAAGGCCAGAGAACCCAGAGTGCAAGAATGCCTGGGGTCTAGGTGGCACAGGGACACTGGGGTTCCCAGGTGGCCCCAGAGGCCATGTACCACTGGTGTCCATGGTGGGATTTGGGAGCAGATTCTAAGTGTGGCAGAGCCTCCTCTTGCCCTCATCTTTCCAGCTGTCTTCCCTGCCACAGGAGTATCTGAGTGGAACTGGGTGTCCAGTATCCCTGTGATATGCACCTCCTGCCCAGCACACTGACAAGGAGCACAAGGCCCTGGGAATCAGAAGCGAGTGACATTAGGGACCCCAGTCATGGGATTTCTGCAGGGAAAAGGACTTCTGGTAGGACTTGTGTAACAGCAGTACCTACCCACTGCAGGGTGTTCCCTTAGGTCTTGCCTACCCATAACTAACTGGTGTTGCCCATCTAAATCAAAACAAATTAGGCTAAATTAAACCAGAGCAGCCCACTTTGAAACCATTATTCCAGTTTAAAGACCATTTGGGTAATAAGTGGACATAGTCACGTTGATGAAAGTGGGCCTGTATCTGCAGAGTGTTTTGATAAATGTAGCTAAAAAACCTGATCATCTTTCTGTCAGTGAAACTGCTGTCACAAGGGACTGGGAAGATTTAGCTCTATTGCTTCTAATCCATCAAAACCAGTGTGAAAAGTAACATGGTGTTCAACTTAGCTCAAACTTGATCCTGATGGAATTAATATAAATTAAAATTCGTGTGAATGGAACATAAATAGAAGCATCCTCACATACTCTGGAAGATTTAACTGAAATCACATACTCTGTTAAACCAACCTAACTTTAAAGTCAATGTGCCCTTAGGTCTAGTTACATCATTGGTGTAGCTCACATGATTTTTTTTCCCTCTTTATTAAGAGGCTTATGCTGATATAAAAGCTCTGAGGTAGACACTTTAAATCAGCATAAGTACAGTTATACTGATGCAGCTTATGCCACTTCCCAGTACAATTGTATGGCAATGCTTTCCTACAGGGAGAAGCCTTATTGCACAGCTGCGTTTGACCTCAAAAACACAGGAGTGGGGGAAAAAAAGTGATAGATGTGGAGGAAAAATAGGACAGATTTGGATATGAGATGCAAACCAGGGCACATTACCAACAGAGGCAGCATAACCGCTGCCCACCACAGGTGCTCCATCATGATAAGTACATGGGCCTTGGGACCAAAGCAGAAGGAAGAGCAAAGGCCTGGCTTCTCTGTGAAGTGCCACAGAGGTGCAACCTCATTTATCACCACATAGGAAGCAACGCTGCTTGCACTGAGAGGGAAAATGCCTCCAGCCTGGAGCCATGCTGCTGCTCACCCATGTGATTCACACAAGCAGAACTAGCCCTTGTTTGCAGCAATTGAGTTTCACCCCCTCCAGGGAAATTGCTCCTATCGATAGGATCGGACAGTGGGAAATTGCTTTGCCATTGTTCGATGTGTCTTACGTCAGCTTGCCTGAGGGACTTCAGACAGAACAGCCAGAAGGTGCTGCTCACAGTTCTGCCCACAGTAAAACACCCTTCCCTTCCTTCCAGAGAGGGAAGAAGTTTTGGAAAGTTTTACCAAGATTACAAGTTACCTCCGCTTACAGTTGAAGTCCAGAAGCTCACAAACTCAAAACACCAGCAGCCACACATTTACTCACCAGCCTCTGTCACAACATCACAGAAGTGATGTAATTAAGACAAAACCTACCAAAGCATAATTCCCCCAGATGCCATAACACACACACAGACACACACCCATGTGGAGATCTGGAACATCTCAGGTCAGTATCTATAACTTTCCAAAAGGGACCAGTCCCTTTTGCCTTTTCCTTCTTCACCTGAAACCTCACGGGTGCACAAAGACCAAACAGCAAAGGTTTTGCTGCTGCCTCACCTGACCATAGGCCATTGCAAATGCTTGGAGAGACCCCTCAGAAGTAGTGATGCAGGTCAGCATCCTCCTGCCCTACTCCCAGCTGCCCAGCTCCAACTGCTTGGAGACAAGGAAAGCAAGAAAGTAGGACTGAGCTCAACAATCCCCAAAAGCAAGGGAAATGCCACCCCATGTCTTGAACTGCAAAAGAGCCTGAGCCGGGTGTCTTACTGAAAATAATGTAAAATATTAAGGCACCAAATCGTAGAATCATAGAATAGAATCATAGAATCAGCTGGGTTGGAAGGGACCTCCAAGATCATCAAGTCCAACCCTTGATCCACTACCACCGTAGTTACTTCCAAAAGCTGGATCTTTTAACTGTGAGCTGTGGCAGGTAACTCATAAAAACAAACAAACAAACAAAAAACCCCACAAAAAACAAAACAAACAAACAAAAACAAACAAAAACCCCCCAACAACAGCAACAAAAAAAAAAAAAAGAAAATTAATTCCGAGTATTTTCCCAACTTATTGCTGTAAAATCAATATGTTCTGAAAGTATTCATATATCCTCTGCCCACAGGCTCTGAAAAAACTAACTGTGTCTGACCACACTGCTCACCCATGTGGAGACACACACTCCCACACTTGGGCCCCTGGACAAGGAGGTTTACAGGTCAGGATGACTGGAAGCTGATCCTGGTCTTCTGTCTTACTTGGCTGGCAGCTTATGCTTGAGGTAAGGTGTAAACAAGGTGTAAAGCTGAGCCTTGCAAAAGCCTTTTGGAGTGGGAGAGCCCAATGCTGGTGATGAGAGACAAACACACATGGGATAGGATTGCATGGGGCATGGGAGAGAGAATTCCACCCTGATACATGGCTGGTATATACATCACACCAGTGCAAGTGGAGCTATGCTCACCTAGCCTGTCTCGGCTATTCATACCTCATTCAAAAGCATAGCACAGAAAACTAACACTGCCAAGGTATGTTTTCCCCAAAGTTATGAGATTAAGCCTCAGCATCAGGCCAGTTCCCACTGTCAGACTGCCTCCCGCCATCCCAGCTAACCCAGAGGCTAACCCAGGGTTACTGATTTATACTGCTGTACCTTGCCACTGGTGGGATATGTCTTCAGCAGCTCCTGGGCCCCCTTGTGTGCTGCTTGCAGCACCTCTGCTTCTGGAGAGCCTGGTCAAGAAAAACCGGGCTACAGTTCTCAGGTCATCCTCCCCTCAAAGCTAGTGCATGGGGAGGCAAGTTTATGTTGCACAACGTGGCAGTGGCCCTCCTCCAGGATATGGGAAAGCGACAGGTTGCTTTTATGATTGGGGGTGGGTTTATTCCTTCATGAGAAAAAGAAGCTTATTTCATCTCCTGTTGAAAATACGAGGTCGAGAAAGGCACCAGATGGCCTGTAATCTCTCATCTTTCTCCAGAGACCACTATCTATACCATGGTACAACAAAAGCTGCACACTCGATAAAGCATGTTTTGGAAAAGTTTAGTGGCCACTGGCAAATAATGATTCAGTGAGAGCACGCCTCCAGTCCAGAGCAGCCATCCCAGCCAGCTAGAGGGATAGAGCTCCCCATCCTGGCTGTAACCCAGGCTGGGCAGGAAACGATTCTACTGCCTGTAAAACAACAACAACAACCACCACCACCAAAACAGGAGAAAAAAAATCAAAAGACCATTTCACAGAATGGTCTTGGCATGTCACCAAAAGCAAGACAGGATGGAATTGCCCACAACTGGCTTTGCACAGACATAGATAGCATTTCTCCCTAGGAATCCCTCTCCTGTCCACAGAGCTTTCCAAGCTCAAGCTTGACAAACTGGAACAGATAGCTCTGAAAATACATGTCCCCCTTTGCAGTCGTGGGTCAGGGATTCAAAACAGACCCAGGATCGTGCTCCAAAAGCAGTTGAGGAGGGAGGGCTTATTCTGGGTTTAAAAACAACACAAAGCAAAACAATCTCCCCACTGCCACCTCAAGCACTGTTAAGAGACATTTCTTCTCTTCCCTTGGCCCCAGCAAGAGGTTCAGGAATAAAGACTTGCACTTTAAAGCCCCAGCCCTCCCCTGCAGCCCTGCATAGGGAACTGGATAGCAGCATATGCACATCTACTCAGCCTCTCGAGACTTAAATTTTAATTCTTACTTTTTGACAGCATGTATAATTTTATCTCATCCTTTGATAAATGTTGCTCTGTTCAAACACGACTTAGCTAACTAGTAAGATGCTACAGTACATAGGCACATGTAACCTAATAAAGCAAAGGATCTCAAGAAGACCTGACGTGTTCTATACCTGCATGACTGCCCATTGTCTCTTTCCTGGCCCTCATTTGCTGTGCACTCAAGTCACTTTGCACGTCTCTTATTTCTACATGTGCAAGACCCACCTCCCTTCAACATGGGGAAAGCATCTTAGCAAACCCCTCTTGCCACACACCAGGGAAGCAAAACTCAGGGAAGTCCCCAGGTTCCAGCACAAACCACACAGCTGCTGCAGAACACCCATAACTCACACAACACAAATACAACCTGAGAAGCCAGTCTATTCTTCTAAGCAAAAATGCCCTTTTTTCCTCCAGCTCAGTCCCTACTGCTCTTTGTCCTCTCCTGGCCCTTGGCAAGCTGCAATACTTGCACAGGGTCAAGGGCAAATCAAGAGCTTGGCTCAGGGTGGAGCTGTGGTAGCTAACTATCCTTGGTAGCTAACCCCTGTGCCAGGGCTGTGGTGGGCATGACTTTTCTCCACTCAAAAAGTAAAGATGAGGGCTGAAAGGAGGGCACAGCAGCATCTCCAGCTCATTGGGAGCTACAGCAGGTCACTGTCCTTTGCATGAGGGCTACCATGGTCACCTGGGGCAGGAAAGGGTTCAAGAGCCAAGCCATAACCAAGATGAAATGCCACTGCAATTCTCTTCCCCCAAAAAACTATGTTGAAGGCTGGAGTTACATGAATTGAAGATATCCTGATGGTGGACAAAGGTAGAAGTGCAAGAATTGCTGTAAGAGTCCTCCAGAGCCTGGATACATCCTCCAGGGCCAGGACAGAAAGGGCTTACAAATCAGCTGCAGCCCCAGGGCCATTTGAGGTCACCACAATGTCTCCCTACCTGACCAAGTTGCAGGGGGCAGCAGTTCAGTCAGATCAGGAATCACTTTTATTCAGATGAGGATCTAAGGGAAGAGGCTCAAGAACTACACATTTCTCTCTGGGAAAAAGAAACATGCCAGAAGGGCACATATAACCTCTCTGGCTGGGAGGGTACATAAACAGTGGGAGGAACACAGCAAGGAGATAACTCTTAAGACATTTTTTGCCTTGTTTGTCATTTGTTTTATCTTTCTTTCTTTAAATTTTGTACAACACAAGTTTCCTTCCTTTTTTTTTTTTCCTTCTATCACTATTGAAGGAAGAAGGGTAGAAAGGTTGAAGCAGAGGAAACAGAAATAACAGGAAGGAAAGAAAGGAAGAAAGCAGAAGGATAATGCAAGATCTTTCTTTTGTCTTGGTACCTTTTTTAGTAAACTGTTTCCCTGGCTTTTCTTTCTGGAAAGAGGGATTAAAACAACCTTTTTTAATGAGGAAAAAAAAAAAGGAAAAAAACTGAAAACCCAAAAATGGTAGTTAAGTGCTTGACAGATGTCTGTCTTCACTTCTATATAAAGTCTTTTTCTTCCACCTAGGAGGAGCAGCACAGTATGGCCACCTTGTACTTTCTCTTCCTACTTCAAATGCATTGTATCTTGGCATGCTACCAACAATTACAGGGGAAAAGTAAATTACCTCCCTCCTCTCCATACCATCCCTTCAGTACTGTATTCCTCATGGTGGGCAGGACAGGAGCAGTTTCCCATCAGACTCAGAGATCTCCAGAAAAGCTCAAATCCAGGGGCTAATGGAGACCTGTCAGATCTGTCATACGCATGCAGCAATGCCTGAGATCTTTGTGTAAGATTAGAAAATTATTACTTGGTCTCTAACTGTGCTGGGGATCTTATAGCAAAAGACATCGGCATTTTCTCGTTTCCTCAGCTGGGTGTATCTAAGTGGTTTTAGTTTTTAAAGGAAAGGGAATTAAACAACTCTGGGTCACTGAGATTTCCCTTAAAATTTCTGAAATTCTGTCAATCCCATCCAAAGAAACTGGATTCATTTCCTGATCCTGGGAATTCTGGAATTGCTTTCAGTGGGGACAGCAACACCTCCTCTGCCTTTATTAAAATAAGCTGCTTCCTGGCAGAGGTGGGTGCTACTATCAGATTATACATCAGCAACAGAGAAACCAGTTCATGCAGTATTTATTTTCAATGACACAGCCCCACATCTGTGCTCAAAACTGAAACCCGATTTATCTCTATGTAGGATTTTTACAGTTTTGCCCAACTGCCTCAGAAAAGGAGTAAACCCATCTCCACGACTTCTCTCCACACCAAATCGTGAGCAACACTGCTGGGAGGGGGAGGAAAAAACACCAAACTACTTACCTTAAGGCCTGACTGCAAGCCTCTAGATGCTAAGCTCTTCCTGCAATTACTGTTGCAAATGTGACACTCAGCTCTTTAAAAAATAAAAATAAAATAAATGGTGTCTTATGTGGTGCTGCAGCCCTTTGTAGGGAACGTGAATGAGATTTGCCAGCTCTCTCATCCTTCCACAGCAAAACATCTCCAATCAAGTGATAATGTCCCAGAGAGGTACAAATTCTGATACTTGACTTTCAGTGTTCATTTCACCAACAGTTTGTAGTTTTTAAAGGAAAGGAAATTAAATGGGGAAAAGATTGCCCTATGCTAATTCTCCAGTTAAACTCACAGGAAACTGCAAAAGATAAGGTTCCCATAGCAATTGGAATAGGTACCGAATTGCACAGATGAGGCCCGATTTCCCTGCTTACTTTCAGTGCTGGTAGCTTATCTCCACACAGCACAGGGAAAAGCAATTACTTGGAACAAGGGAAAGGAGCCTGTGGCATCTGTGATTCATTTTGATGGCCATTCTTTGGCGTGGTTGGATGCGCCAGCATTGCAACACAGCCATGCACCAGAGCGTGTACCTTCGACCACAGCAAAGCTCTTGGGGGGAACCTGCCACTGGCCTTTCTTGTGGTATTGGCTGTGAAATTCTGATAGGCATTCAAGCAGGATTTGACAGGGAGTTTCACAGCCCCAGCCTCCACAGGACAGAGTCATCTGGCACCGCACCAAACCCGGCATCCAAGCACAATTCCTCCCAGCCATCATCTCACATTTTTGACTACCCTGGCAACGACAAGCCTTTAATTCGACACAATCTGCTTCCAATGAACCCATCTTACCTATTAATTATGCTTTATCTTGCCTGAGCTGATGATTATTGCGCCCGATTATGCCTTCCCTATCCCCTGAGCAGTCACCTGCAGCAAAACCAAGGGAGTGCAATCATTCTCCCACCCTCGCCCCAAAACTGCTCTGCAGCACTGACCCAGGCCCATCATCTCCTTCATTAATTCCTCTACAAAATGCCCCAGCAGTGCAGTTAAATTTGTGGGCGTGCAGTCCCCAGGGTCTCATTTCTCCCAGCTGTGATGCAGCTCTTTTTTCCCCCCTTTTGTTTCTTTTACCAGCTGCTCTGAGACTTTTCTTACACTCCATGAATTTTCTGAAAGAATTGTCAAATATTCATCGGTTTCACTCTCGGATGCGTTTTTACTGGGCCATGTAGTTTTGACCAAGAGCAAGCCCCCTAGGTAGTTATTCCTCACCCACTTTCCAGCCTAAGACTGCCTTGAGATCCATCATGAACAACTGTGATTGCATCAAGCACCCTGTCACTCTCTTCCCTTTCAGTGACAAGCTAAAGCTGTAACTACTAACACTGCATCCTCCTTTTTGTCATTGGCTATGATATGTTCCTCTCTTCCTCATACACAGGTGACCTAGCAGTGTATTTTCCTTTGTTATCCTCCAGCTTCTTATGTACTTCTGAACCAGCTTACTTATTTCCTGCACTAACACCCCATCATTTTGTGCTGTTGCATCCCTCACTTGGCTCCTTCACACCTTTACTCCCTTCTCTCTCTCACCACTGTGTTTTCTTTTCCTCCTCTCAACATGAATTCACCTTTTGCACCTTTTATTTTCTTTTTTTTCTTTTTTTTTTTTTTTGGTTACTGTGTTGCTTTTCTCTTCCAAACCAATGTCAGTACTGAAGGACACTTCTAACAAAAGCATGTTGCAGTCTTCCCAGCTACTGGCAGGGTGAGTTGTCCCCAGGGTGTCAAAAGAAATACTGTCCCCAGTGGGTGCAACCAGCTGGCTGGAAGGAGAGGGTGTCCCAGATGCTTCTGTCTCAGACGTGAAGAAGAGAAGGGAAGTGCCCGGGAGAGAAAACAAACCACTTTGGGAAGGAGAGAGCAAATCAGTCTGCCTTAGAAGTGGGTTTCTCTCTCTGTGATGCTGAGCACCTCCTGGACCGGAGGAGACCATCCCTGGCGCCTCGGTTCGGACAGCCCCGCCACGTGCTTCTTCGGCTGCGGCAGATCCTCCGCCGGGGAAATCAGCTGCATCAGCCGCTGCGGAGAGGAAGTCTCTGTTAATTAGGCTGATAAACAAACTGACAGCCAATAGTGATCCACAACCATTGCTGGGGGCAAAGGCATCTAGAGAGCCACTGTTCCCAGCTCCTCTCCCACTGAATCGCTGTGAAAGAGGGAGGGAGGAGAGCAGGCTAACTTCAGCTGGACTCCTCACAGACCCAGTTCTGTGAGGGAGGATGCCAGCAATTAGCACCACAGCCATTTTCTGTGGCAATGGAAGAAAACGCTATAAAGCCCTTTTTTTTCCTATACCAAGCAGCCATGCCTATACCAATAGCCATTGACTTTGGTGAGAGCTGCGAAGCCTTTTGGATGGTCTGATCATCAGAAAGTGCTGTGGTTCAAAACAGGGTGGTAGATGATAGCTACCTCAGCGGCATTTCCCAGGTGAAGTAGCCCCTCTGCACACTGGTTCCTGCCTCCAAACCATCCCACCTTCCGTCTTCTAGACAGCCAGACTGCGATGGTGAAGACAGGGGTTGTGAGGCAGCTCCCTGCCCTTAGCTCCCTCTGCCCCGTGCAATGCAGGGTGCTACAGGCTGTTCCACACACACATATGCAGTGTTGTGACAGCTTTGGGGAGTTCATTCTTAAAAAATGCAAGTATCTTCGAGCTCTTTGGGGAAAAAGTGCTGGCTTACAGGGACAGCTGCTGTGAATTTCTGGTGTTACTCATCTGATTTTTGAAGTCCGTCTTGTGCCACACGCCTTCCTGAGCTCCTGGTCTCCTCCCAAAGCCAACCAACACTCAGTGTCCTGCAGCTACCTGCCAGGCTCCATGAGAGAGCATATCATTTCCCTGATGAAAACTGGCTTTCACAGTTACTAACTTTTTCCATCACAAGCTGTTCAGGCCAGTGCACGCTCCTCCCTTGCAGAGTGCATCCCAGCAGAGCAGCCAATTCATCCATGACTCGTTGGATTAATTTTAGTGCTCCCATCCCTTGTGAAATGCGTGCCAGAATCATGGATTTTGTTCACTTACTCAAAACTATTTGCCCCATGATTTCTGAAATTGACCTTGGTCTGCAGCTGCTTTGTGAGCAGTTGATTGTGAATTTTCAGTCTTTGGAGCTTGAGCTGCCTTAATCAGACACATTAGGAAACAACATTTGTGTTTCTTGGTCAATCAAGTATAACAAGAGGCATCAGTTTGTTGCAGTGACTGATCATAATTACCAATTACAAACTTGCTTTCAGTGAGTGCTTTGCAATATTCAGTTGAAAGGCACTGTTCCTGGAAGCATCTGTGCCAGGAAATTCTTTCAGTACATTTCTGGGGTGTGTCTGGAAAAAGAGAACAGGTATATTTTGGGAAAACTTGTTTTCAAAAAAGGTGCAAGTATTCCAGGAGGTATCATGTGGCTGGCTTTGATTCTGCCCTGAATCAACCCAGGTTTAGCAGCCGATTCCTTCCCACATACCTAAATCACATCTTTGGAAGTTCCTTTATACTAACGTAACTGAGGGGTCCCTGGAAATTACAAATAATATCATTTAAACCAGGGCAAAACAGAAAAACCCTCCATCTGAAACAGGCCACATCAGTTCCTCAGGAGTGCTCTGCAATAAACATTAACATTACTCACAGCAGCACTTCTGTCCAAGGGCTTGAAGCACTTTGCCAGGGGTGAGAGAGATTGCTTGTTTAGCAGGCACGACACGTGGGCAGTTACATCAGTGACATCTCCACATCCTCATTTAGACATATAAAGCCTCTGAGCCATGGGGAGTCAGGTATGTCAGCCACCCAGTCAAACTCTTCAAACCAGCCAAGGGAAAGGACAGACGCATCACTGCTAAACGGCCCAGAGCACAGGAGAGGGCTGTAAGAGGCAGGACTAGAGGTCTGAACTTGGAGCAAACCATATCACAGCACCTTGGCACAAGATTCACCTGCAGTTCCCCATACTGTACAGTTCCCAGCTTCCTTCCAAACTCATAATCTCTTCATGTCTGCCAACAGCAACCAGGAGCCTGTAGGGTCAAAGGCATCTAAACAGAAACTATTTCAGAGCTTCATACTTCTCCTCTACCTTCCTGCCTGCATGGCTTATGCCCCTCTCAGTGTTTCACAGAAGACTTTAACTGTTGCCATTCCTGTCTGGGCCTTGTCCTGTATCTTTTCCTGAGCCTGGGATAGGAATTAGCCAGCTCTGCCACAACTCTTGTCTCTCCCTGTTGACACACCTCTCAGCCAGCAAATAAGAGCCCCTGTGGGCACAGATTCACCTTCCTTGAGACAATGGAGCCAACCAGAACATCCTGCACCCAGCCCATCCCTGGATGTGTTGGCAGCACAGGGTTCTCCTCTCCATGACCCATCACACCCACACCACAGCCAAAGGGATGCTCCCATTCCCTGTTCACCTGCTCCTTCTGCCCTCCACAACCCCCAACCAGCTGCAGTGAGGATGGGGAAGGACCAGAAGAGAAATTGTGTAGAAATTTAGATGTACTGTACATCACTTAGATCTTTCTTCGTGGGTCAGGTGAGGTGTCATCTCCATGACACCATCTTCCTAAATACAGTTTTTCCTAGGACAAGAACAAAGGTGTCTACAGTGAAAGAGGACAGGCTTGGGCACGGCACAGGGTAGACCTTTACAGTTCTGTGAGCACGTCCTCTTTAATAACTCTGGGTAATTTCTTTTTTGAAAATAACATAGTCCTGACCCAGGAATAAAAGGGACAAGAAGTAAAGGCAAAACAGATCCTGATTTTGCACTGGTTTTGCACTGCAACCTACTGTATATATACTATATATATATGTATATATATATATGTATATATATTGCACTGAGTATGGTGGTGCAACACCTCATGAAAGACTTTGGACATTTGATGATTGCCCTGGAAGCTGTGCTGAGACACTTCAAGCCCTCCAAATTGCCAACAAGACCTATAGAATATACTGGGGAAGGGCCACTCTCACCCTCCCTTGCCTTCTTGCAGGAGAGATATGCCACATGCATCTTCCCTGGGGCCCTTCCATGAGCCATCTGGGGGAAGCACAGCAACATGCCCAGTGACCACAACCCCAGTACCTGCTTCAGTGGTCCTTTGGTCTTCAGAAGGATGAAGATGGCGTAGAGAGGAATACAGACCATGGAGGAGAGTGCCATCAGCCAGCCCAGCACGTAGCCCCAGGCTGGGTACTCGTACGATTTGTTGTATTTCAAGGGTGTGTACTTGATCAGGGAAAACAGGAAGACACCCTGAGGAGCAGAAAACACGGACTTAAACAGAGCAAAGAGAGCAGCCAAGCCCAGCAGCCTGGCCACCCTGCAAGCACCATCTGTGTGGCAGTGAGTGTGCTGTCCTGTATGAGCTAGAGTCGACCTGGCTACATATGGTGAGCAGAGCTTGGTGCATGCTGGCTGCACAAGAAGTTACCTCTGAGCCAGGGCCAGGCATCTCCAGAGTGTAAAGCCTTCAGGCTTCCTAAGAGTTCAGTGTAAGCAAAGTTGACAGCAACTCTGAGGGTCCAGCAACATTGAGACAGCAATTTATTCATATCAAAGCCAGGAATTGTTGTTCTCCCTGGCAGAAGCCCTCCAGAAGCAACATATGTGGGCACGGATTTACCCATCTCAGGGCTCTCTAGCTACAGAGCTTTCAGATGATTTGGGCTGGCTCAGGCTTGATTTGAAAATTTCCCTGATTTTAAAGTCCTGCTGGAGCCTAAGGATGAAGGACTAGGAATCTTTTGTAAGTTGTAGCTATAGATCCCATCTGTGTTCCCACTGAGGTCAAAGAAAACAACTCTCAACATCAGATGCAGGAGCAGAATTTGGCTCAGAATTCATGTAAAAAGCCAGTGGAGCAAGACTGGACATAAATTCAAAACAGGCAAGAACTTGCCTGACATTGGGTGCATTTTCTTTAAACACAGTCACAGAAGCTTTACAAGTAGTTTAATAACATAGAAAGCTGTGGAAAACACTTCTGAACCACAGGCAATCCCAGGAACACAGGCTGAAGCAAGTATTTCAGAACAGGGTAATTCTCACTAGTCTTCTATTCAAAAGCAATTTGACCAAACCTCACCAGGCTTTTAGGATATATTTCCCTTTGCCTTCACAGTAAACAAGTGGCTTTTCAGGCTCAGTTAACTGTCCAGGCAAAACATAAGGCTTTACTTTACGAAAGAAATAAATAGCCACCTCAGCTTATGGACAAGCTTCTCCTTCTCCATAGCAGTTTGAAAAAATTACAGCAGCATCTTGGAGAAAAATCAACCTTTTTTACTGGGAGCTCAGGGACCCAGAGTAACATACCATGCTGCCATAGTTGCACTTACCAAGCACAGACCTGGGGTGAACACCAGCCAGCAGATCTTGATCAGGGGCCATGGCCGGAAACCAATCATGTCCTCAACGTTGTCGTAGAAGCGGTCGGCACCTTGGCACCAACCATCACAGAGACAAAGGCAGAGGTCAGATCACTGTTGTTTCCTCCAACCACTATTCACATCAGATCCCAACTTCCTTTATCCTCGGTGTTTACTCCTGGGAAAAACATGGCTACCCTAATAATAGAGCAGCAGGTGGTGGGCTTTTCTGGCGTTGAAAAGGCCCATCTGTGGCTAAATAGAGATGGAGGTTTTTAACTTTATCCATAAGTTGTCAGAAAGCTTGACATAGAAGAAACACACAGTCCCTCAGAGAGCAGCAGCTGTAAGTGAGAGGATGCAGCCCATGTACTGGTAAGGGCTGGCACAAGGAAAGGAGGAGTTGTCTGGTTTATAGATCAGTAAGGAAAAGCTCTTGCAGGTTGAGCACATGGGATTACATGAGTCCAGAGTGCTAAGAGGAACAAAGAGAATAGGGAACATCTAACAAAACCCTCCCTTTGTAAACAGATATGCTGTTATGCCTGTCAAGAATCCCCCCAGAGCTGGGCATGACCCCTGTAATCAAGCGCCTGCCTTCTACAGAACACTTAATTTTTGGCATAAACTGGCAATCCAAATTCTTCCAGAAACCAAACCTTCCATCTGCAAATGCTGCTGTGCTCTCCAATGAGAGCTGTCCAGTAGATGCCTATCTCCTTCTTGTCTCCTCATTAATTTCACTTACTGAATTATGTTGTTCAGAGTATGTGGGACCCACCTGAATCTCATGGTGCACTGAGTGGGATATGAAAAGCATCTAAAAGTCCTGCCACTGGCTGGATTCTAACCATTGACTCTTCCTAGCTCAAGGCACAAAGAGAAAATGGATGAAATATCATACAGAGACAACATAATGCAGATGGACTTCAGCAGACCTTGTAATAAGCTCTAGGGCATCTTCAAGGATCAAGAGCCTAATGTTGGCCAGACAGATATTTAAAATGAAGAAAAATCAAAAAGTCATTCGTAAGATGGATAAGATTCCCTAACACCTTCCTAAATAGAACTAACCAGAGATGCTATAGCAGACTGCCTCGGGTAAAATAATACAACAATATTAGATTAAAAAAATGGAGATAGTCTATCCAGAAAAAGGGTTACCAGTTAAACAGCTCTAGGATGAAATAATAGCGTATTTGTCTTATTAAAGTTTTATCACAGTGCTTAGCTGACAAAGAAGGATTCTGCTTTTGGGTTTTCATCCACCTGTGAACTCATGGCCACGCCATGTTTTTCACCTGCAAGGGCACTGAGACCTTGCTTCTTTGCATCTTAACACCAGAAGGCTGGCCTGGGCAAAATATGTACCTAGAGAACTGGCCACACTTGTGAGTGTTTGGGGTTTGGTGAGTTTTATTTTGGTTTATGGCTTTTATGTTTCAGAATTAAATTCCCATATTATGTTTCCTTTAAATATATATTTTTTCTACAAAAGCACATTATGTATGGGTTTCTATTTTTTGTAATTTTTTGCAGTATTTTCTATACCCCATGACTAATGCTTGCAGAAAATCTCTTTTAAACCCAGATTTTTGAAGTATTTAGACTGGAGGGGGGTAGTTCTCTGAACACCTCACGGTGTTGAGTTGGTGAGTTAACAAGTAGCCTCAAGCAAAGACAACAAGCTGTGGCATATCAAGGGACATGCAACCTTGTGTGGGAGCCCAGCCTACACCAGAGAACCTCCAAGCTGTAAATATCATGAGGCTTCAGATAGCATTGCTAAAAATATACTAGGAATGAAAGGAGATGGTATATGAAATTTATTTTGCCAAAAAGCTGAAATTATCTACAGGGTGAAAAAAAAAAAAAGATATACAAATGACATGAATTGCAGTTCAGAATATGAGTATAGCACAGTGTCTTACACCATATAGTGTTTCCACAGAAACACAGTGTGATGTCAGAAGCGACAGATAAATTAATTAATAATACAACTTTGTAGCAGATAAAACTTCCCTGCAAATTTGGATGTAGGATCTAGTTAAAGAGACATAACAATTAAAGAAATACAAAAATGCCAAACAAAAAGGAGAACACAAACACATCCATCCTCCACCAAGAAAACAATCCAAAACTAAAGCTGTTAGTTATGACGAGCCTCCACCAGTCCTTATCCCTCTTCTCTGCAGTACAGCCATCAGGTCCTGCATTTCTGTGGCCACTGTGGCAGTCAGTGGGTGATGTGGTGAAATACAATGGAGACTGACAGGAACATTCTCAGGAAGTATATGAGCAGGAGGTTTTATATATTCTAAGTTTTACAGGCAGAGGAAAAAAGTAATTAAACTTAAGAAGTCATCAGTTCAATCATTCAACATTGCCTTTGCAAGCAAATTAGAAGCTGAAGGACATGTGCTGGAGGAATGTGCCCTTCCTTCCCAGCACATTAGAAGGATTAGATAAAGCTCCTGCAGAGAAAACCATAAAGACTTCTCCAAAGAGATTTTTGTTGGAATGAACAAAGAGGGTTTCTGTTATCTGCAATATCCCAAGACAAGGAAGAATGGTATGCAGGCACCAGACAGTTAACCATGCATGCTGGTACCACTTCTCTTGTGCTGATCAATCCCACATACCTTTAAAGTGGTTGCATGCTTTTCTGACAAATCATTTAATTTTGCCACATAAATTAACGAAAATAAATTTCACATTAATCCAACTAGAGATTTGCTTATATCTTCATGTCTTGTCCTTATGGAGCCCATCTCATTTTATGTAGCTTATAACAGTGAGACCCAAACTGAAAGGGACAAAAATTTGATTTTATTTTTACAAGATTCAAAAAACAGTGAGTTTCACAAGTCTGCTACTTCAGAATCTATGAGAAATCCCTCCCTGTCTTTTCTTCTAATCTGCATTTATTTGCATTCATCTATACCAAACTTCATCCACAATATTTCAATAGGTGATGACCCTGGCTCCCTGCCATGGAGCTGAGCTTGTATCTGCTCCCTCCCTGTCTCAAACCTGCAGCATCAACACCTGCACCAAACCTGTGCAAAGAGCCAGCAACGGAGGCCTTGTGCCACTGCAACCACTGCAGATCCACCGGGTACCAGGTGCACAGGGCAGACCCTTTATTGTCCATAAATAAGCATGTAAGGTTGCCTGTACCCAGTGCATCTGAGAGGATAAGGTACAAGGAGCCAGTGCAAACCCGACAGGCAGCATCCTGGCAAAAGGAGGCTGCTGCTTCTGGAAGCTACACTGCATGTAAGCAATAGAGCTAGAGAGAGATTTATCACAGCAAAACACAGGTTTGCCCTGGGGCCACCCACAGGTACCCACTGGCATCAGTTTGCTTCAGCTTTGTAAATGGTCCTAATGATTTTAGCGCTGGCTGTCCTGCAGTGATTGAGGCCCTTGCTTTCCCCTGGAACAGCTAATTCTAATGTGCATGCTGTGACTGCCTGCAAAACATCCTGTCTGCAGCACATTTCAGTAGCATCATGTTGTGAATCCCAGCGCTCAAAACCCATGCCTGCTTATAGAAGGGCTGCTTGCCCCAAAGTGGAAGGGAGAGAGAAGGAGGGGCATGGAGGGGACCAAAATCCCTCCAGGACTCCTCTCTGGGAAACATGACCAGCAGGTCCGATGCTGCACAATCCTTTCACAGGCAGAGAGCAGCACACGAGGAAATCCTCAGATCTTTGGGAGAGCAGCTGCCTGGCAGCAGAGGGAAGCTGCCAAGTGGTGGGTGGTTGGCGTATGTGCTGGGAGAGGGGAAACTCAGAACGCATATTTGTGTTAGCAGAAATGTTGTAATTCTTCGCAGGGTAAGCAAGAGGCTCAGCCCTGCCAATTCTAATGCTGGGTTAAAAAAAAACCAACTTTAATCAGCACCAGGCACTTCTTTTTCCATTAAAATGCCTCACCCTGGCCCTCTGACTACATTTTGGATGAGAATCTTCCCAATGGATGCAAAGCAGAACATGAAGAGGGTAAAATCCCACTGTGTGGAGTGATACAAATGAACTTGTGGGGGTGAGGAAAAGGGCCATTTCTCTGACCCCAGTTACTCAGTTTCCCTTCAAGGCTGCTGGGGCAGCACCATCTCTCCTGCTACTCATTGTCTGCCATTGCTGCTGTCCATGGGTCATCAGAAAAGGCATGTGGCCTCTGTGGTGGTAAAAATGCCAGGGGGGCTGCATTCTTTAAACCATAATTCTGTTTAATGAATTAACCTAGCACAGTGTGACGATGAAGCCCTGTCACAGAGGGATGTCCCTATAAATCCCAGAAGGACTGGGCAGAAGATGCCTCTAAATTAAAATCTGGTCAGGGTCTGGTATTGCAAGCTGTCAGGTGAGCTTTCCTTGCAGGACATCTCTCTAAAATAAACTTTTCTTATACAACTGCTTCTCTTGCATTCCCTGGAGGTCAAATCCAAGCAGCTGGATTGGCTACCATTTCAGTAAGACAGGAGTTCATCCAGACTAGCACTTCGCTCCTGCTGTACATAAAGCATTTGGAGAAACTGATATCCTTCATCAGCACCTGCCCTGCAGCCAACGCAACCTCTACAAAACTGTAAGCACCAAAGAGAGCACACAGGGACTGTAATAAGGCAAAGGTGGTACCAAATGAAATTGGTAGGTGGCAGAATTAAAACAAGCAAAGAGAGTGACTCCTCACACAACACCTAAGCAAGCCATGGAACTCCTCGCTGCAGCATTTCAATCAGGAAAATTAACAGAAGAGAAATAAATAGATTTCACTCCTGGCTGTGGAAATCCCTGGGCAACAAGCTGAGTATTGCACCTGACTTTAGGACCCTCAGCACAAGAAAGACATGGACCCGCCACAGTGGGTCCAGAGAAAGACCATGGAAATCATCAGAAGGCTGAAGCATCTCTCCTATGAAGGCAGGCTGAGAGAGTTTGGGTTGTTCAGCCTGAACAAGAGAAAGCTCCAGGGAGATCTTGTTGCAGCCTTTCAATATATAAAGGTGGCTTATAGTGACATGACAAGGGTTAACAGTTTTAAATTGAAAGAGGATAGATTTAGAGAGGATATAAGGAAGAAATTTCTCACTCTGAAGGTGCTGAGACACTGGAAACAGTTGCCCAGAGAGGTTGTGGATGCCCTATCATTGCAAATGTTCAAGGCCACGTTGGACAGGCCTTTGAGCAACCTGGTCCAGTGGAAAGTGGCAGGGAGGGTGGACTAGATGACCTTCCAACCCAAACCATTCTATGGTTCTATAAGTTTTTAAAAGTTGGAAGAACATTTACAGAAAGTATAATTCCTAATTTTTCTTCTATTGAATTCCTCCATGATCATCCACTCCTGGCCATTGAGACACAACATGATGTTGTGCTTGCAGTCTTTTCCTTAGGTTAGGGTGGCAGTGCTGCTTGAAGTAGTTGGAACTAGCAGATGTGTGACAGTGGGATGTTTAACATCTGGTCTAAGCTGGCATCTACTATAGCTTTGCACAGTCATACAAGTACCAAGATCACGTAGCTCCACAAAGCTAAGGAGAGAGAGCAGCTTCCCTGTATCACACACAACTAGGTTCTTTGCCCAAAAACCATCAGCCTCGACACAAGCTTCAAAGAGACGAACTGAGCACCCAGGAAGAGACCTCCTGTAGGATATCAGAGTATACTCTTCTTACTGCACATACTAACAAGCAGTTGATTTCTTCCTCATAGTTCACTGGGCTCAGTTTAATCCTGCTCCTGAGTAGTTTAGTTACAGACCTCACTGAGAGCCAAAGCAGGCTCTCCTATTTCTTTTGGGATTGCCATCACAGCCTGTGCAAACAGGATGAGTATATCATCAGAGAAGTGACACACAGCAGGTCTGCATTCTGCATTTTGCGTTCAATTAACTGACTAAACTAAATGCACAGTGTAAGTTGGCAGGGACAAACACCAAACAACAGCAAACAATCCACTATAGCTGATTTTCTAATTCAAAGGGCAGATGGGAAAAACAGCAAGGTAGTTCAACAGGAGTCACCTACAGAGAAGGAAAAAACATTCCTATTCTAAATGTGGAGCAATTAAGAAATGTTGCAAGGAAACACAGTGAAAACCAGACAAGAAAGAGGGTAATTACAGCATTATTTTTGCCCCCTGAGGATCTTTTCTATCCATTCCCACTTCTCAACTCCCCATTCTTGCCTTGAGAAAGAGCAACATAGATTTTTGTCCTCCACTTACCATACACCCATCCTATACAGATGACTTCAAAAACAGACAGGAAGAGCAGGCATGTGCCACTGGCAGCATAGTAGTCAAAGAGCTGGAAGATGTACATGCCACCCTGTTGAAGAGGTAGAAAAGACAGAGCCATGATAAGACTATTCCATGTCAGGGAAAAATGAGTGAGGCAAACAGAAGAATAGCAGCAGAAACACTGAGTCTAGAGCAGGTGGGAGGAGAGCCTTCTCTTGGGGCTGCCCCCACGCTGTCCCAAAAAGACAGTCAGGCCTGGTGGTAGGAAGAGTATTTCATGCCCGTTTTATGATCCTGCTTGGTTAGACTGGCTTCTCAGTTCATAGGAGCAGAAGCCAATTTGTTTGTTCATTTTAAATCAGTTAGCAAGTTTCCAGCATCATCTCAAAATACCATGCAGCAGCGCAGAACTTTGCACCCAAAAACCTAAGATCTTGAGCACCAGGACATTCAGATACCTCATTTTATCTTTGTCCAACTTTACATACTGCTCAAGGTCCAAGCTCTGCAGTGGCAGAGACATGGGGCTGCCCTCCTGCCTCTGCCTTTGAGCTGAGCCCTGAGGAGTTGCCATCAGCTACCTCTACAGGCCACTGGATGATTTTCATGTGATTTCTCGGAGAGAAAGCTCCTCCAATTCAAGCAGATGCTTTCAAATAATGCTGAACAGCTCTAGACACGCAGTTTCATTCAAATCAATTGCAGTGGGAGCTGCCTTCTGCAGCTCCTTAGCCAGGATCCTGTTGGAGGATCATTCATCACTGCCTAAGTAGTTTAGCAGGAATTAGCTGACACTGCATGGAGGCAGCATGGAGGAGTGCTAAGACCCCCACCCAAGCATGTGGTATGCACACAGAGCACAGCACAGCACACCACTGTGCAGGATGAGATGCTTGACTATCAGCTGCAGAGCAGTGTGAACAACGTGCACATACTGACACAGCTCTGCTCCTTCTGGTCCCAGGGATCAGACTTCCCACGGGCTCAGGCAGGGTTAAGGTGCAGCCATTACTCCCAGGCTCCCCTCCTGCTGCTCTGCTTTGTGTGGAAAGAAGCCAGCAAACGATCACCGCCCTTAGAAGAGCTTGTTTTCAAACAGCTCAGCTTGTTTCAGCGATCAGGTGTGGCAGGTCTCCTGGGAGGCCAATAAGCTGACTAGGGGGTGGAACCCAGCACATGGACGAGGGATTTAAACAACTGCTGGGAGCGCCAGCCACCCGGAGTGTGGCGAACAGGGATGTGGCACTTTTTGACGTGGCACTTTTGTAGCGAGGCAGTTCGTACAGGCAGGGCAAGCAGGAAGGGCACAGCCACCTCCCAGCACTCTCGGGTGAGCTTCCCCCGCCCCCGAAGGGATCAGTGTTGGGCCCAGTCCTGTTTCATATCTTTATCGATGATTTAGATGAAAGGATTGAGTCCACCACCAGCAAATTTGCAGATGACACTAAGTTGGGGGGGAGTGTCGATCTGCTGGAAGGCAGGAGGGCTCTGCAGAGGGACCTGGACAGGCTGGAGAGTTGGGCTGATTGCAACGGGATGAGGTTTAAGGCCAAGTGCCAGGTCCTGCACTTTGGCCACAACAACTCCCTGCAGCCCCACAGGCTGGGGACAGAGTGGCTGGAGAGCAGCCAGGCAGAGAGGGAGCTGGGAGTTTGGATTGACAGGAAGCTGAACATGAGCCAGCAGTGTGCCCAGGTGGCCAAGAAGGCCAATGGCATCCTGGCCTGGATCAGGAACAGTGTGGCCAACAGGTACAGGGAAGTGATTCTTCCCCTGTACTCAGCGCTGGTGAGGCCTCACCTGGAGTACTGTGTCCAGTTCTGGGCCTCTCAGTCCAGGAAGGATATTGAGGTCCTGGAGCAGGTCCAGAGGAGAGCAACAAGGCTGGGGAAGGGACTTGAACACAAGTCCTATAAGGAGAGGCTGAGGGAGCTGGGGTTGTTCAGCCTGGAGAAGAGGAGTCCTAGGGGAGACCTCATCACTCTCTACAACTCCCTGAAAGGAGGTTGTAGCCAAGTGGGGTTGGTCTCTTCTCCCAGGCAGCTATCAGTAAGAGGGCATGGTCTTAAGCTCTGCCAGGGGAGGTTTAGGTTGGATATTAGGAAGAAATTCTTTACAGAGAGGGTAATCAGGCATTGGAATGGGCTGCCCAGAGAAGTAGTGGATTCTCTGTCCCTGGAGCTTTTTAATATAAGACTGGATGTGGCACCTGTAGTGCCATGGTCTAGTAACCACAGTGGTACTGGATCAAAGGTTGGACTTGATGATCTCAGCGGTCCCTTCCAACCCGGCTGATTCTATGATTCTATTTGCACAAAGCTGTGTGTCAAGCAGCCTCTCTGGGCTGTGGGACCATCTCTCTGGAAGGCTCAGTTGTGCAGAGAGTGCACCAGCATCACACAGGGTCAAAGCAGCACTAGCTGTGAGAGACACCAGCTAATGCATTAGAAATTAAGGATAATTAACAGCACCAAAGACAAGCTTGCTGTCTCTGCCCAGACTTCCAGAGCTGTGTAGCAGGGGTTTTGGTGCTTAGCTGTATAACCCAGCTACTCCTTTCTTACCTCAGTGACCAGCAGTAAGCCCAGCAGGTAGCATATGACTGCAATGGCCAGGATCAGCAGCTCCCGACGCCCCTTCTTCCGAAACACTCCTGGGAACATGTCAATAATAGCTGTCACCATGCTTTCCACACAGACAAACTGCAGAAGAAAACAGGTCAGAAAAATCAGTGCCTCTCCTTCCCCAAGCACACACTTCCTCTCACCGTCCTTTTTTGCCTCCCACCAACCAAATCCTTGTTTTTTCATTTTGCCTTTTCATGTCTTGCTTCCACCAAGGGCCGTCAGAAACAGAGGAATAAGGCCTGATTCTCCAGGTGGAGGGGCTGAGGTGCTGCAGAGCAGAGCTTGAGCAGAGCACCCTGCCTGGCAAACATGCCAAGACACCCCCTGCATCCCTCATCCCAGTATGCCAGGGTTGCACACTGTGCTCTGCAGGGTGCTCTGCAGAGGTTTGCTCCTGGCGTAACAGGGGGGTGAGATGGTAAGAGATGGGCACATCAGTGAGAAGAGAACACAGGGGTTGCTCTGCTGGGATGCAGCTGGGAGAAAACAGCCCCATTCCTGCTCCCAGACTGCCCTGTTCTGTGCCAGGCCTCCCTCTGTTGTGTGCACAGAGTCAGTGCCAGCAAAAAGATGGGAAGGGATGTAGCTGGGACATCCTCAAGTACACACAGGGAGAAGGACACTAAACAGAGATGCCAGCACATGTTACCACTGGCCTGCCACTGGCCCTGGCTCTGAGCTCCCTCAATGTGATAGCGCTGTGTACAAGGTAGAGAACATATGGAAGGTACCAGCAAGGCACAAACCCACCTTATACTTTACAATGACATTGGGGATTGCTCAGGGTGGGGACAGGCATCTGGGTGTTAGATGAGATGGGGTGTTTGCTGTACCTGGCTGTCCAGTCCCAAGAAGATCAGCATGAGGAAGAAGAGGCAGGACCAGAGCTGAGACACAGGCATCATTGTTACTGCTGTTGGATAGGCTATGAAAGCCAGGCCAGGACCTGCCAACAGACCACAGGATGACCACGTGTGCCACTCACACCATCACCTGCCACCACTGCCCTGCAGCACAGAGTAAGCTCACATATTTCTTCAAAGTTTGTATCACCATGGCTTCTTGCCCACACAGGGCTGAAAGTTGTGTCATGGAGCACTGGTCCTGCAGACCTTTCTGCAGACTCCCATAGCGATAGAAGATGTAGATAACATCTTGGGCTTCACTTCAGAAAAGGGCCCTTCCCTTCAGGCTCTTTGTTTTCCCTTGGCTCTGAAGTCTCAGAAGAACCTACCTGATTCAGCAACTTCTGCAATGGGTATGCCCTGCTCTCGAGCCATGAAGCCCAGCACTGAGAAAATGGCAAAGCCAGCAACAAAGCTGGTGGCACTGTTCAGGAAGCAGAGCATGATGCAGTCCCTGCAGGGAGGAGACCAGAGAGAAATCAGTGTTTCCCGCTGCAGAATGGTTCCACTTGGGATCGTGTCTGTACTCAGCTTCCCTAGTCAGGCAGCATAAACCAAGAAACAACAATGTTGGTTTTGAACTCCCTCAGAAGTAAAAAGCTCAAGACAAAGCCAAATATCAACCTACCTACCTTGTGCCTCACTGCACGTGGCACAGAGAATGAGGCACCACCAGTGGCTTGTGAATAGGATGACACAATGATATACACAGGGACATGGCAACAAAAAAGCTGACAAGAGTCAAGAGAATAAGAAAAACAATAGAGAAACTGGGGAAAAGAGCAAATTAGAAGAGGGAAGAGGTTGCAAAAGTAAACACAGGCAAGAAAGAGGAGCATCTGAAAGCATGAACACATACAGGTTCAGCAGTTCTGGTAAACAAGGGTTCATGGGCTAAACCTAATCCTCACCTGACAAAGGTTGTGTCTACACTGTCTTTATTAACTATATTCATATGGAGGCTGAAATGTGCTGTGCTCCTTTTCCTGAAACTTTTGTGCACTTGTTCCCTGCAAAAATGGGCCACCAGTCTGAGCTGGTTGGGCTGGAAGCCCCACACCCCAGGATCCTGCCTGGGCAGCTGCCAGAGCTGACCCACAGCATCAGCTGCTATGGGGCAGTGTGGACACCCAGCACATTTGGACCACCCAGAGCTAAGATGCCAGTGCAAAGCACCAAAGGAATTAGAGGAAGGCATCAGTGCACTGCTGCATTGGTGACACATACATTCCAGGAGAGCCAGAGGAAAGTATTAACTGCCCGACCAACAGCCTGGCAGCACCTACTGGAGAACAGAAGGAGAGATGATTGAAGTCTCCCAAGTACAATTCCATTTTCCTGTCTGTGCTGGAGCAATACATGAAGGAAGAACAAAGCCCCTGCTTCTCAGGGCTCTGTAGAAGGTGTCAGAAGTGCTCCTTATGGCTCCACTGAGCCCCATGTCAGGCCATGGATAAAATAGATCTGTAATCCAAGGGCATAGAGAAGGCCAGACAGACTTGATTAATCTCCTTGATAGGGTCAAAAGGCCACTGGCAGTACATTACTCTGATGACAGTAAAGCACCTGCCTTCCTCTTTGTACCACCTCCCCTGCCTAGCAAGTGAAGTCAAACTTGGCTGTGCCACCCCTGCCCACACACCCTGTCAAAATAGACTGTGGTGTCTATACAGTGGCTGGAGACACTTCTCTATTTTCATTCCTCCCCCTCCTCCAAATCTCCCATTTCCAACCTGACTCGTGCAGGAGAGCACAACTAAAGCCATTTTCTGGAGTTCCTCTGTTCCCTCAGCCACTCTCCATCCCTGTGCTGTCCTCCACAGCCCCTGTGCTCTGAGCAGCTCACAGTCAAAGCAGTGTGACCCAAGGTCTCCCCCAGCTGCCTCTGATGCAGCTCTGTGCTGTTTGTCTCTTACCAAATTTCCAGAAGGATACAAGAAGTTTAGGCTCCTCTTACCTGTAACAGTTGTTGGTGTATTTGTTGTAGCTGCCCAGAGCTGTCAGGCATCCCTGGCAGATGGCATAAGAGAAGAGGATTTGAGTGCCTGCATCCATCCAGACCTGGAACAGAAAAGGTCAGTGGTCTCCAGACCTGACAACAACAAAACTAAAAGGCTGTGCCCTGCCAACAACAACCCCTCCAATCATGGAGAAAAAACCCTGTGAGACAGAGAGGGGATCAGTGAATGTAGAAACTGGGATTCCTATCTGGGAAAAATGAGCTATAGGACTGGAAATCCTCTAGGAAAAGTCTCCTGAGAGGACCGTATTTTCACATCCCACTCAAGGTGACATCACTTTTCCATCCTGCATTCAGGGTGGAGATGGCACCCCTGATGGCATGGCTCCAGCAGAAGCTGACACTGTTGGAGTCTGTGGTCCCTATGTATCCCAGGGTTTGCAGAGCCACTTGTGAGTCACACCAAACAAGACTGTGATCAACAGTCAGTGTACTCCCTTCTCTGCTCCCTAATCTAGTTTCCAGCATACCTGAGGCCACAGTGCAGGGTGAAGGGCAGAAAATTGCCAAGCTGAGAGATTCCAGGCCAGTGGGCTGTCACACACGCAGGTTCCCCCTTGCTCTGGCATTGCCTGGGAAAAGCTGAGTGGGCTTCACCACTGCCCCAGCCCTCTCCTCTGCAGAGGAGCTGAACTGTGAGCCGAGCTGCAGCTCTGCTCTCAGGCCCTCCCAGGGAAAGCCCTGAGCTGTGAATTAGCAGGAAGGCAGGGAAACAGCCCACCTTTCTGATCTTCTCCAGGTTCCTTGCTCACCTTCTTTTTCCTCCAAGCAGCCCCCAGCTGCAAACATCCAGGCAGATGGATGAAATTTTGTAGCCTTCAAAGAATCCTAGCCCAGGCACTGCTGCCTAAATTCACACAGATTTCTCATGGAAAGGTAAATACACGGCAGCCCTTCAGGCACGGACACACATCCCACTTTAACCAAAGCCCCACATTCTGCCAAAACTCAGTAGCAGGATCTTACTCCTATGCTGGGTTGCAGCAGCCTGGAAAGACCATGTCAGCTTTAGTTAGGCTGTGAAAGATAGGGAGGTTTCCAGGGAATAAGCTCTGACCGAGAATAAAACACACTCAGCCCCAGTCACCCCACTGTTATTTATTTTGATATCAAAATGCCATTTACATTCAGTTGGCTTTCTGCTTTCAGTGCACCACAGATTTTCTATTGACAACACACAGATGCATCTGAAAGCAATTGGGGGGGGGACAACAGTGGGTTTGGCAGCTGATTAGGAAGCAGCTGGGGCTTTGGGCATCTGGGAAGACACGTAAGGTCAACTGAGACTGTGGGCTAAGCCTGTTGCTTGGCTGCCTCCACGAAATGATTCAGCAGTGGAATAATTAGCAGCAAGTGTCATTTAAATGCTCTTCTGGGAGGGGGTCAGCATTAACACCTCCGTGGGCATTGCTGAGCCCTCATGGGGAAGAGAAGCAACCTACTGCTGCAGAAAGGTGTGGGAGCAGACACCCCAGGGAGATCCTCCACGG
The DNA here is from genome assembly GCF_003945725.1 of Corapipo altera. Classification (NCBI taxonomy): domain Eukaryota; kingdom Metazoa; phylum Chordata; class Aves; order Passeriformes; family Pipridae; genus Corapipo; species Corapipo altera. The sequence goes on along the minus strand of NW_020884873.1, from coordinate 6,806,558 downwards.
GGGACCCTGTGCAGCCCCCAAGGGTGCTGCCCACATCTTGCTAATTTGGGCTACCTTGCAGGTCCTGGGTTTGTCTGCACCCTCTGCCCTTTTTGTCATCTCTGACCCTATTTTTCATCTCTGGGTACACAACATCCTTCTTCCCAGGGTGGGGAAGGTTTCCATGAGCTCCAGTGAGTGGTGGCAGAGATTGACCCTTTGGCCAGGCCCTGACTCAGGCAGGTGGGGCCAGCCCCCAGGACAGGTGAAGGGAACTTATTGCCCAGCTGGGGCACAGCCCATGTTACATGCCTTCAGTCTCTGCAAGCAGAGGGACTCCACACTTCTTGGGAGGGCCCTGTTGGACCCAAACAAAGTGCTAACCAGGCCAGAAAAAAATGAAAAATGGTAGATTATATCCCCACCATTCCTTAGTTATTTGCATTTAACAGTTAGGAAAACCATCTGTTACATGCTGAATATTTGATACACTCTTCTGGTTTTGCTGAGCCCATGAGTGGAAATGATCTAATATGCCCATATGCTGCAGATCATGAGCAAAAAGGCTGTGCTGTGCAGGGGGACTAGACCCCTCTCAGCAATTTTAAGGATTCTGGTTCTTTGGTCTCCTTTCAGAGAAGACAGCTAGATGGTCAGTCAGCATCAGATCCAACGGCCAGGGCACTGAAAACATTCTCATGGTCAGCATTTGCCTGACACCCCACCCACCTGCGGGTCTGCCAGCCTGGAAATGTCTGGCTTCAGGTAGAAGATGATCCCCTCGGCAGCACCTGGCAGCATGACTCCTCGCACCAACAGAATGATGAGCATCACGTATGGGAAGGTGGCAGTGAAGTAAACGACCTGCAGGCACAGGGAAACAAGAGGAGAGAGGGTCAGCAGGGAGGCAGTGCAGGCACTACCTCATCTCATCTCGTCTGCAGGCCCCCACCCCAGCAAAGGTCCCTGGGCTCTGCTGTTGGCTATAGCTGCTACTGCTTGCATAGGAGAGGGGTGGGAAAGAAATTAATCAAGGTTATGTGTCACTGGTGATTTAGTTAATCTACATTTTGTTCCTCATCCAAGACTCTGCCACTGGTTGCTCTGCTTTGTTTTCTCTTCCCAGTCAGTGTAATTTCCCTGCTCTCCAGCTGTTCTCTTCATCTTTCTAGGGCTGCAGAAAAAAACCAGATCTCTTCCTGTCACTTGAGTTTTAATGAGGAATTATTAAAATGGTCCTATGCCCAGCAAGAGTTTTCCAAATTAAATAGGAACTCTTGCTGCCCCATTTGAGACACCTCTGAGGAGTCTCATTTCCAGGAGTGCTCATGCATCAGTCTCATCCCTTCAATGCCTCTGAGCTCACAGTTAAAAAATGGGGGCACCTCAAAGCCTTTAAAGAAAATGTAGACCGTTACTTCTGTAATACTTTCTTTTCAGTTCTTCTTGTATGTGATGTAAATAAATATTACAGGAGAATTAATCATCACTAATCCATTGCCTAAGGTAACATATTCTTTGTGTTCTATTTGTAAAATATTTGTGAGCAAGTTGCAACTTCCTAACATTTATTCATTACTAAAATTTATCCAAGTAATGTGAAGGCTTGTTTACTCTGTGGATTCATAGTGAGAGGCCTGAAATGAAATTTTTTTTGTGCTTAGTGATAATTGGTTGAATAAGTGACAGTACGTGGTACTTTTGCTGTTCCTTGATTGAATGGGAATGCAAACACTTTGAGCACAAGTATTAAAATCTACCTTCAGAAATAACTTCTGGTGAGCCTTTATACACATCTGCTGAATGCATGAGGAAAGGAAACATGGAAAGAGCACAAAATTGGGCAAAAATAAAAGAAAAAGACTTCTAAAGAAAATTAGTTTTCATGGACTTTTTGAAATTATTTTCCTGATGTCACTATTGTTTCTTTGAGTTTGGATTCCTTAAATAACAGAAGCAGAAACATAAGAGTCTGGCAGGGTTATCTGACTTAGAACAGTCTCTCAGGCATGCACAACCCCTTGTTTAATCTGCAGCTGTTGAACAGAGTTATGCACCTACTCAGAATTCTTGGGTCTTCTCTACTGCATATCCTAATACCTTGTCAGTGAAGAAAGAGAAGGAAGCAATTGAATGTTTTGACAGTGCCCCTGTAATACTCAAAATTACTACCTGCAGAGAAGACAACTGACCTGTTTGACCTGTAGTGTATTTTGGGACAGAAAACCCCACCCTGTGTTGTTGTACCACGTCCATAACATCTGGCTGGTAAAAAGTAAGCCCTGTGCCCTAAAACTTGTGATGGAAAAATCTTCTGTAGTTTCAGGAAGACCATTCCAGCTACTGTGTGCACCCACTGTTTTCTCTCACTTTCTGGCCTGGTCTTGCCAAACCCTGTTGGCCCAACCAGCCTGACTGAACTTTAGTTTTCTCCTTTTGCAGGGAAATTTTGTGCACCAGGGCAGCACCGAGTGAAGGAGAGACTCAGTGGAGAAAGCTGAGAGCTGAAGGGAACCTGGGGTGACTTAATTACACTTCCATGCAGATCAAACACCCTCTCAAGATTCAATCTCCCAAGATCAGCATGATGTCTCTTGTGAAGATGGCAAACCAGGGGGCATCAGGGGTTTAAGGTTTAAAATGCAGAGCATTCCCTCTCCCCATAGAAGTGGAGTCTGGCTCTCCCTCCTTGAGAAATGGTGGACAACAGGTCAGCACCAGCAAGAGCCAGTTACCCGCAGAAAGTGGGAAAAATCTAGTGAGCAGAGCAAGCTATTGTCTTGCTCTGCTGAAATGGGTGTCCAGTGCAGTTTTCAGGTAGCAGAAGGGATTTTGCACTGAAATACAGGTGTCCAGTGCTCCAGGAAACCCCTGCCAATGGTAGAGATAGTGACCTGAAGGAAGAAATCTGTTGCAGAAATTGATCCCCCTCCCTTTGCCATTGGGACATCCGCTGGATACCCACAAGACTCAACCATCATTAATAACCCACCCATCTCATTGTGGCTCCAGGGAGGAAAGTGGTCCTGAGTAAGTCAAGGCCATGGCAGTGTCCTTAACACCCAGCCCAAGGCATCACACACTCATTCACTCCAGAAGGAAAACCAGTCCACCTGCTCTACAGGATCAACATGGGCAGGGAGCTCTGGCTCCTGCCTCACAAGCAAAATGCAGAAAGTGACCTTCAGAGCCAAAAAATACACAGGCAGGGAGAAGAAAAAGGAGAGTACAAAGACACTTCTCTCACTGCAAGTATTTTGCAGGATAAAGAAGCAGGAGAGATTCATTATCTATTCACTGATCTGGTTACAGGCAGCAGCTTGTCTGTTTTGCTCAAGTGTTTAATTACTGCCAGGGATGGGAAGTTTGCCACTGCAGATGATTTTGTTAAAAACACCAGCAAGCTACACCAGGACAACACACTGGCGAGCAGAGGATTCCCAAGGACACCTGGGGAGTATCCATCAGCCACTGTGGGTGTCTGCAAGGGAAAAAGCGACTCAAGGCTCCCCTCAGTTCTTTCCCTGTTCTCCTCTTCCTGTTGGAGCTACTCTTTTATTCTTCCTTTTAGGGGTCAAACACCACTGCTGTAAATCAGTATGGCCTCACCAAGTTTTAGGTTTAACTTTGGTACTGTGTCTCCTGCCTCTACTTCATGAAGAGGGAAAAGAGATTGGGGAAGAAATGTAAGATGGGTACAAGGAGGCTTATGGACTGGGAGGATAATCTCCATTCCTACTTTTCCTGTGGACTTGACCCCTTTCCAGATGCAGAAGTAGCAGATGATCCACGCCAGCAGGAGACACAGAGCCAGCTCCCAGCGCACAGTGCCCAGTTTGTGAATACCATCCGTGAGCCCCAGGACTCGCTTCCTGCCAGTGTCCAGGGACAGGGAGAGAAGCATTAACACCCCAGACCCAACTCACCCATACAGACCTTTCCCATATTACCCCATCCAAAATCTTAGCAGACTATCCACAACACATCTGCCCAGGGCTCCCAGCCATGTGAATCACCCCACCTCTGCCTAGGGCTCCCCTCTCCCTCATTTCTGCAGATGCTGCTCCACCATGTCTTGTAGCTGGCCCAAACTCTCCCACTCTCCCAACTCGTGGTGCCATGCCCTTTGGACCCAAGCTGCACAAAATCAACACCTGCTCCCCATTGCTCCCCCACCCTGGCAGATGCCCAGCACAGACTACTCAACCCAAAGCAGGCCACCAATGCCATCAACACACCAGGCCATCACTCTTCCTCCCTATATACTGCAGACACCCTATATATAAGCATAAATGATCTTTATGATTCCCATGCCCTTCCTTCAGCCTCCTTCCTTGAAGATTCACGTTTGTGAGGGTGGGCCACATGAGAGCTCAGCACTGCAGCTCATGCAGTCCCCAGAAGCCCAACCCCACACTTAGAATTCCTCTGCACACCCTTCTTCAAACCAGTCCCCTCACGGTCCCCTTGCTCTCTCTGCAGAAAACCTGAACAACCATATCAGAGGGGTCTCAGCTCTTGCTGAAGTGTGTGCAAAGAACAGAGCAGGAGAGAGGAGCCAGCACTGTGCAGACTCTTTCTGCAACCGTGGGTGCTTATCATCTTCTGTGTGCCCTGTGGTGGCTGCAACAGACAAAGGACACTCAACCCTCTCAGAGACACTTAAGGACACATAAATGGGGGGGAGGACAAAAACAAACAAACAAACAAACAAAAAATCCCAACTGCTGAAGCTGAGTCCCTGTCACCCCTCTTCTTTACGAGACCTTCCTCAGTAGACTGTGGAGAGGTAGTGTGGCACCAGCAGCTGTTTCAACCTCTCTCTGGGACACTGTCTGGCTGCTGCAAGACCCCTCCCTCAGACAATGCTTTATTGCCTCCAGCCCTGTGACCAAACCTCCACAAATTCCTCCCTGGCATCTCACAAATGCACCTCAGATCCCCACTCTCCAGGGATGATCCTGAGCACCCTGATTGACCACTTCCCTTAGGCAGCAAGCAAGACGTGGTCAGAATAAGGGAACAGGCAGTTTGGTCCTTTCTGTTTCACTGTGGATGGCTGTTCAGTCTGCCCTGGCCCTTCATGCTCACCTGCCAACAGCAGCCTGCAACACCCAGCACATGCATCCCCTGCTTCCAGCAACTCTTCATCTGATTCTGGTGACTCTTTCGGTGGCCACACTCACCCAGGCACCTCAGTGCCAAAGAGAGAACATGCCTGTGCAGGTGTGCACATGAGCACCCTCAGGCAGGCACACCGTGGGGTGTACCCAGTCCTCACGTCCCTGGGCTCTGTGCCAATCTCCTTGGCAGCTCATCGTGCTCCCCATGCTCAGGTCTGACATGTGGCACCTCACTTGGTCCTACAGAGATGCACAGCCCACCACCCAGATACTCCTAGAGCTGCAGCCTTTGGTTGAGAGAGGAGCCTGAACAGAGGGAAAGTGATCACATACTCCCAAAACTCAATCATTGAGGAGGTGGCGTTCGCAGGCAAGGTCCTGTTGTCCAGGCTGGATCTATTCAGAATGTCCACACAGAGATCTACCAAAAGAAAAGGAAGCTGATGAGCCAAAGAAATTCTCTAAGGCTCCTTCATGGGGGATGCTCCTTCCCCTCTGTACCCTAACCCTCACTCTGGCAGCACACAGATCCTTTACCTTGTGCTACAGAGCATCTAATTAAACTTTTGCATCTCATTAAGCATCTCATTAAACTCTGGCTCTCCCCAGCTATGAATCCCAATCCAGCAGTAGCTAGAGGGCTTCAGGAAAGGGAAAGGGGAAGGAGAGAACAATTCCCTGCCAAATGGAATCCAGATGGCTGCAAAATATAGATTATCAAGGGATAGCCACTGTGAGTAGCCAGGATAGAAAATCCCATTCTCTTCCCCCATCGTGTACCATTCCCTGTCCACACATGCATACATATGTTCACACACACCACAGATGTTCCCTTCTACCATCCCCAACTCTGTTACACAGCAGGAAATTACTAAAACCAGAGGAGATGCCATGCATCCAAGAAATGCACCTCATCTTGCATTTCACCAGCAAAAGACAATCCACTGGAAAAACAAGGAAGCCCAGATGTGGCTGGGAAGCTTGTGTCTGTTAAGATAACATCTGTGGCTTTCCTCACAAACAAACCATGCTGGGGGAGCTGAAGGAATAGGATCAGCTCTTCAAAAGGCTGGTTACCTCTGCTGGGATGAAGGGGCAGAGGAAGCTGTAAGTGAATGGCCCATGGGGTGGAAAAATTTAACACATCACAGAAACTATCATCTGCCAAGAGAAAAGGGGAGGGAACCAAGCTGCTGCCAAGCAAAACAACCTGTTCAACACATTAAAAATGTCCTGTCAAGGACCTGAGGTCCATGAGGATTACTTCACATCTACCCCATCTTCCCAGTGCCTTGAGTAAAACCAAAGCCAGGTCTTCTCTGCTGGGTGCAGTTATATGAATTGTGGGCATGAGGAGATGAGATCCCTGGCCAATGTAAAGGTATAGAGGCTGTATGGATGTGATTAAACCAGGAAAACAGTGCCCTTATAGTTTTGTGTTACTGGTTCCTTTACTTGGGGACCTGTACTGGCAAAATTCTCCAGTGCAGGCTTGGCCTGATTTAGCCAAAAGCTGCGAGTGCAGAGGAAACTCTTCAGGCATTGGCAGCAACTGTCCCAGTAACTCTGAAGGAGTGGAGTTGAGTAGGGGAACTGTAAGATAAATAGTTGTACCAGAGCTAATAAAAAGCTCCTGCCACATGAGGAGGACTCGAGATTGGCTTGAAAACTCTCCCACCCACCTCTCCCCCACTTGCCAGAAAATGCAGATTTTTTTTGTGAAATCACATTGCAGCTCATAAGAGCTTCTTATCCAAAGAAAAAAAATATTTTCTACAAATCCCAAATAATTTCTGGGCATCAGAAAGAAGCTAAAAGCTGATCAAGGGAAGGTGTACCTGAGTTCCAGGGGTTATTGCAGCTAGCCCACGGTAGCACTGAATTGAAGGAGCTGAACAGGTAGAAGAGTGCCCAGGACAAGATAACAATGTAGTAAATATTCAGATACCACTCAATGATTTGTGTGGCGTATCCAATTCCTGTGAAGGAAAACAAAGAAGGTGAGGATGGGACTGCCAACCAACTCCCAACACATCAGGTTTGCAACACCAATAACATGGTTCACTAGACAATAGGACAAGACCTACACAAGGGAAAGAGAAAGGATTTTGAGACTGTGTATGCAGACAGGACACATTGTTGGTATGTCTAGACAGGTCTACATTGGAACATCCAGAAAACTACGCTGATGTGAAAAAAATGTTTTGACCACTACAGTGCCACTGCATTGCAGTGCCTCTCCTTCAGGAAAACCAACTCTAGCCTTTAAAAAGACATGGAGGTGAATCTCTTACTCCTGGGAAGACTCAGGGAAAAAATTTTCTCGCAGCCAACATACATGAAGTAAGGTGCTGGGGCCAAGGTACAGACCTGGGAGCACAGCACTGGTCTTGTGCTGACTGTGCCCATTGCTCGCTGAGACATCAGAACCATACTCAGGCCAGAAAGGCCCAACTCATTCCTTTAAAACTGGTTGTCAGTACCCTTTGAGATGCCATTGCTGTTCACCTCCAGGCTGTGCCAGAGGTCTCCAGTGCAGGAGGTCCCGGAGTCCCCAGGGAGTTTCAAATAGGGCTGCACTCCTGTGCTCGAGCAAACTAACCAGGCCTGCAGTCTGCCTGAGCACAGGTTTCCCTGTCTGCAGAAGGTGGGTAATAAGCTCTCCTGTGGACAGCAGAACTGAGGAAATCAGATTCATTAATACATTAACACCATTAAACAACCTTCCCAAGGGCTCCAGAAGTCATGGTTCTTATATCTGTGCCTTAACCTAAACCTCATGCCATCTCTGGGCTGTCAGACCAGTACATGACACGTGATTCCCTCCAGTTTGGATGATGCCAGCCTGCAAAAGCTGCCACAGCAGCCTGGGCACTGCAATGGGCAGGGAAAGCACTATAAACCAGCCAGCTTTCCTCGTCCTCTTCTCACTATTTGTCCTGGACTACATGCAGGTGTTTATGTATTGACACTTCCATCCTCCTCCTGCAAGCTGGCCATCCAATTTCTCCTCTCTCCCAGGCTCTGAGCTTCTCAAAGAAGAGACTGGAGCTCAGCTGGACCAGCACAGCCCCCAGTCAGCACCACACACCCCCTCCAGAGGGGTCAGGGAACTGCCCCTGCACAAACAGCAGTCACCAGGAGAGATAACAAGGCTGGGAGAGAGAAAGGGAGGGAGAATAAAGGAGAAAGAAAAAAAAAAAGAATAATAATAACAACATTTCTGGAAAAGGCTGAGAGTCACTAATTGTTAGAAAGTGCTGCCAGTAAATCCTGTAACTTGACTGACCTTCAAAGATGGGACAGATCTTCCTCCAGGCAGTGACCCCTCCCTGGCTCGTGTACTGCCCCAGTGCCGTCTCCAGGAAGAACAGGGGGATCCCACACGTGAAGAGGAAGATGAGGTAAGGGATGAGGAAGGCTCCTGCAGAGAGAGGTAAGATGCTCCCTCAGAAACCTCTTCAAAAACCTTATTCTCACCACTCCTTGCCAGGTACCTGGGATGACAGCTGGAATCAGCTAGATAAACACAAATGTTTCTCTGAATTAACTGTGCAACCTCTGCTAAAGAGGCAAGGTCTCCAAAGCCATCATTTTTCAGAAAAAAATACAAGGATGGTCTGTCTTCTGCTGCTGCAAGGGTGGTCTGTCTACTGCCAAATGCAGTACTTCTGCATTTGTTCTTGGCCAAAACCTAGAGGTAAAGAGTAGCCAGATAAGGGGATAAAAAAAAGGCAGTGCTGGAGTTCTCCCTGCTTCATGCTTCTGACCTCATTCCAGTTTGGAGCGGGAGTGGGGTGAACCAACTAAGTCCTTGTTTCACATAACCACATTTGTTCTGCCTTTCACGAGAGTCACAGCAAAACTCCCACTTGCCCAGAGGATACAAACCTGGAGGCTGGTGACATTCTAAGTAATAAATTTGCCAGGATATAAATTTACTTGAGATATATTTCATGTCAAATTTGAAAAGCAGTTTGCACCAAAAGAATGGAAATAGGGGAAGGGCAACAGAGTATCTTTCCAGCATTTTCAAAATGAAGAAGGTTAACTTCTGTCTTCAAAATCAATTTTTTATTACAATGTAGAGCAATGTCTTAAGAGAAATCAGCCTGAAATAGAACTCAGATTAACCCTTGAGGAAATGGAAGAAGAAGGAGAGCAAAAGCAGGATTCTTCCAGAAACAATGACCAACATAAGCAAAGCATCAGAAAAGAGAAAAACAAAAACATCCAAGTTGAATGCCCTATAAAAAGTAGTTTAATGCTGTTAGCTCTCTGAATCTCTTTTCCTTCTTTTCAGTTCTGCTGCCAAACCGAAACACCCAGTAAATTCACAGCTCTGCTCAGAACTGGTCCTGAGATGTCATTTTCACAGCTGACCTTCCTTCTGTCACCTCAATGCCTTTCTCCTGATCTTGAGTGTAGGTTTTCACACTTTCACTCTGCTCCAAACAAGCTAAGGCAACTGCCTTCCTCGCTGAAACAACTGTCAAGGTCTTGCCACTGCACACAGTAAACTTTTAGCCATGGGTAGCTCTCGCTGCCACTGCTTGCAACCACAATGAGGGTCCCTTTCTCAGCCAAACCCAGACATTGCCCCCCCTCAGGCCCTCTCCTCTCCTGCCAGCACAGGCTTCCGCACTGAAATCCCTTCCTGTGACAATTAGCAACTGGGAACACTTGCCCTTGTTTTTAAACCAACAGTGTTACAATAACAAGGAACATCCAAATTTTCCCCTAAATGCAGCTGTGCATAGCTGCAGGAGACCTGGGGCCAGAGGGAAGGAGGCTGGTTCTGAGGGTCAGTCCAGGTTTGCAGAGCAGGGAAAGGGATCTGCATGTGCTGAACTAGAGGCAGCTGCTGCTTTTGGTGCTGCAAGACATCTATCTGTTTGCCAAATCTACAAGACAGCTTTATCATCCTGCACACAGATGAGTCTTTCAGCAGATTCCAGACTCTGTCCTCTGATACCATTTGTCCCAGAGGTTGACCCATTGTGGTCTCTGAGCAATGAGGGCTTTGTTACACCTCTATTTCCTTGTCTCTTTTAACCATCCCAGAGCAGTTACCAGCTGAAACTCCAGTTGTGATCCCCTCCTCAACTTGCTGCTCCACTGGAGTACTGAGGGGCCCCCAGAAACAGATTCCTTTTCCTTATGAGACAACAGCAAGTTCAGGATGCTGAGCAATTAGATCAAATTTGATAGTGCAGCCATAGGTAAGGCTACAGTTGGTTGCTTTACAGCAAATTAGTGCTATTGTTTCTATGGCATCTCTCTTACAGCTTTGTAACCATCTCAGTACATCTGAAGGTGGAGAAAGGTGACAGGACAGCAGTCTCCAGTTTGGGGAGGAGGGACAGGGATGGAACAATTATAGGTGGAAAATGCCTTCTTTGCCATTTCAAGGACTTTTCCAATTATGATAATATCTTTGAGTGTCACAGGACAGACAGTGCCTTGTCCCACACAAGTTTGTCAGCCATCTGGTTCCCTAGAGCCCTGGAGAGAGAATTGTACCTTGTACAGCAGTGGCATACCTTCTGCAAAGGCAGCATGTGAGCTGTGAGGGAAGGCCTCTCCCATCCTAATCTTTCCCAAGCCTAGCCTTGTTGGCCTCTGAATTGCAGCTTTAGATATTCTGGGGTAGTTTAATTAAAAAAAAAAAAAAAGTTATTCAATAGGTATCTAAAGTGAACAAAAGTAGCCTTTTCACTTACACTAATTAGCATACAAATTGCAAGGACTACTGAACCGGATACCATGGGCATAAACTATGCAAAGATATCATCTGAGCTCAGGAAGAAATTTTCCATGCAAAACCCATGACTTCTCTCTAAAAGCATCCCTGCACAATGAGCTGTTCAATCAGTGTCACCCCCAGTGTTTACTAATCCATGCTGATCTGACTTGCTTTTGGTGCCTCCAGTGCCTCCCATCAAAACATTGGAAAAGGAGACTGGAGGATCTGCTAAAAACCATCCCAGGTTTAAGAAAAACTCAATTCCATTTTCTTTAACTATTTCTTACCCAGCCCCTCTTTGTTTTAGAGGAGTCATTGTATTGTCTCCCGTTTGATTTGGAATTTGGAAGTCCTGGGATAAACTACAGTGGAACCACTCATCTATTGGTGAAAGCTTATAGCACCTTGGACAAAAAAAGGCCTTTGTGGCATAGTTTGCAGAGAAAGGAATTTTAAAGTGGGGGGAACAAGCAAGACCCAGAGTGTTATTTCAAGGTGTCTCTAGAGAACAAGAACAAAAGAGAAGTTATTGCTGTATTTGACATGTAATTTGTTATTCCTCCTTTTCTTTTACGAAGTTGATTTTGATTCACCAAGAAAAGTTAGTGACAGTCAATTATTCCCTTCCGTTTCATTTTATTGTGATAAGAAAGTTTAATTTTTAACCATGTAATGATCTTACTACAGTGTTACTGGAAAAGGAGAGCCATGCAAAGAGACAAAGGAGAAGGTGAATGAATCCTTCCTGGGGATGGGTTTTCCTAGTAGTGGTTTGATGGCTGGGGGAACTGCTCCTGAGAAAAAGGGAGAAATGTCCTTCTAAGGAGTATCAGGCCTTGGCAAGGATACCAGCACATCTAAGCTTTTCCTCTGTGAGGAAGGGCCTGAGAGAGGTGGAGGTGACGCAGGGAGTAGGAAAAGGGAATTGTGTAGGAGGAGGCTGCTGGTGGCTTTCTGACCATTCACAGCATTTGATAGTTTCCAAAGACCACCAATTTCTTGAGATACCCAAGGGCCTTAAGGAGTTAGTAGAGTTAATTCAGCACCCAAACTTGAGATTGCTGCTTTCAGAAACAATACCCACTGGAGAGCTGAATTCACCCCTCAGTTTTTATTCCTCCTGGTTTTGGCAGGAGCTAACTTGCTGGAGGAGAAGATCAGGGAGTGCATGTTGGGGCACATGAGGCATAGGAGAAATGGGTTCAGGCATGCACGTATCTCTTGTCATGGCTACAGATCTAGAACATCTCATGCGTGCTGTGAACTTACCACCACCGTTCTTGTAGCAGAGGTATGGGAACCTCCACACGTTACCCAGACCAATGATCTCCCCCGCCACAGACAGCACAAACTCCACTTTGCTACGCCACTGCCCTCTCTCTTCCATTTCCTCCACTTTTGTCTCTTCAGGACCTGCAATGGTCCCATTGGGCTCTCCTTCTTTAGACACAGCTCTTGTCATGGCTCTGTGGGACAGAAGAAAAGGAGAGCATGGGATGTAGAGAGCCACTGCAGGACAAGCTGTTGGGAAGAGGGAGGGAGGGGACCTGTCACCACAATAGATGTGTTCCTTGTGTCAGCCTGAGGTTCCATTATCCTCCAGAAAATGGTTTCTTTAGTGTCAGCACAAAGTGTTATCCCCAAGTTATGTCTGTGCTGAAGAGACAGAGGAAAGGTCACTGATCAGGTCAGATGAACCCACCCGCACTACCCCTTTACTGGACTCATCCCTGAATTCACCCTTCCCTGCCCACAGCCCCCTTCCTCATCCTTCCCATCTGCCCCTAAGTGCTCTGCACCTCCATCATTGCTGAAACCTGGCCTGTTAAATTGAAAACAGCAGCTCAGAGGAAGAGAACAGGAGCTGGAGCTGAAGCAGGGAATGGAGGCAGAAGGAGTTTCTTCTCCCTGTGTGCTTTATACAACAACTGTCTCCTTCTGGTTTTAGATGGCAGGAGAGAAATGCTAATAAGATTAATAGTCTGAACAAGAATGGACAACCTACTATCTTACCTCAAGGCATTGGTAGGAGTGTTTTCTTTGTCCCCCTGGACATCACATTACACTACCACAGCCTGACAACGCAGCAATGCACAGACACTTATTTGACCCAGGCTCTCTTCACTAACAAACAGGCACCAGCACCAATCCTCCACCTTTGCCCAACCTTTCAAAGAATACAGGGCAAGGAAACAAAGCCCCTAGGGTGAGCAAAAGGGCCTCATACTTATGAGGTGTTTCATGTCTGGGCAAGGGAGTTCTAAGATTAGACAAGTCCAGTGCTGCAGTGAAAATATCAGTGGGAAAAAGCCCAGAGGTGGAAACACAGAGTAAAGTCACTGTTGGAGGAGATACGGTGAATGTGGCTGGGCCTCCAGAGTGGCACAATTAAGACATTTTCCAGTCTCTACTAAATCCTGCATTACGTTTAGCATCATCTTAATGAAGCAATGTTAGTGGTTGCTTGTTAAAAGATGCAATTTGTACCATACACAAAGTCCTTTTATTGGCTAGTTACTTTAAATCTAATCAAAATTCACACAGACCAGACTGAATCTTCTTTTCAACAACATTTTCATGTTGTTACAGGCATTTGATTATAAGAAGAAATGAAAGCATAAAGAGAGAAAGCTCCCTCTGTCACAGCTAAAAAAATTCTTCTCAAAATCTTCCTCTAGTGAGTTTCCTGAAGTAGGGATGCACATGTCAATCCTGACAGAAAGCACAGACCTAACACGAGCAGGGAATCTGGTGAACCATGACAGGGAAGTCCTAATTTTAGCTACATCTCACTGGTGGCATTATTAGTAAGCACAACTTGGCCTCTGAAAGAGGGATTGGCATCAGCAAGGGATACACGTTGCCATGTTGGGATTTGGAAACTACACTGGAAACAAAGCAGCAGCATCTCTGTTTCCATTCCCAGCATCTGAGACTGCAAAGAAATCAGGGCTTGATTCCTTCAGTAGTAACTTACAGATTCAATTTCCTGGTGGTTCACCGGGTTTTTTTTAATGGCACATCTATCATTCCTTCTTTGCCACCTAAGGGGACATCCCCATCTCCAGGGAACAACAGGGACAGCAATCTGCATCACCCACACTGCTTAACACTTCCACTGCCCCCAGATCTGCTCTGGACTAATTCAACTTGCTGTTTCCCAGGCAAAGTCCAAGCACAGCTCTGGAGGCAGCTCAAGCCAGGGACCTCTCCCAGTCAGCAACTCAGTGGTGAGCAGGATCTTGTCACCTTTGATGTCCTTTACCTTATAGGACCACCAAATCTATCTATCCACCCTTTGCACCAGGACCTATTCCCTCTCTCCTTATGCCTAGTCTCTCTCCAGTCATCTCCCTGTGGACCAGCATCAGGACATGAGTTTTCTCATGGGGAGTAGGGACTACCAGGGAATATGACCTAGCTGGAAATAAAAGCACGCATGTAGACTCTAACATCTAATTGTCCCAGCAGCCAAGGAACACCACAGCACTTGTTTTGATGTAGTTTCCAGTGAGGCAAGGGGGAAGCAGGAACAGGAATTGGTTGGCTCTGCTGGTACTTACCCCACACAAGACAGCATCATTATCAAAGTGTCTCATTTACTTCTGTAAATGAAATGATTTCCTAAATGCGAACCCTCTGGATATATCAGGCCCTCGGGCAAAGAAACATGCTTGCGTATGAAAAGACAACTTCTAATGAATGTTCACAGCAAAACAAGTAGTTCTTTAACACAGACATGTTTCCTCCCTCTGTATTCAAGCAAAGAAAGGAAATCAGATCTCACAGTGTAATACACCACTTGCTCTCTAAATGCCCAAGGCAACAACAGTCTTTGTTTCCCCATCTGCTTTCCTGAAGGGCCCATCCTATTTCCTTTGAAATCATCAGCAGATATCCATGGACTCTGAATGTAGAGAGATGAATCTCATGCAAAGCATCGACCGCTGTAATAGAGGCTGCAGCAAGAACGAGGGGAGCACAAACCAAGGAGGAGAGCAGTCAGGGGTCAGTGAAGAGCATCCTCCAGGCTAATATAGCTGTCTCTTCAAAAACATTGCATAAGATCCTGATCCCTTATAAATTTGAGAGGGGTTTAGAGCTATTTCCAATAAGAGCTTATATATGGGCAGTACTGCAGTGGGCATAACCAGATTCAGTGTCAAAGACAGATGCATGAGGGCACTAAGGAATCAATCTCCGTTTTATCTCCAGCCCTTGCCCTTTATGGTCCATATGCTGGAAAGCACCTATTTACTGGTATGTCTTGGATCGTCCCAAACCCAGCAAGGGCTCTAACACGTATGCATCTACATGAGTGTAAAGGTCAATCAGCCCTCTAACAGCCTCATACAAACCTCAACCCCCACATTTTAAGAAGGTAGTATCAAGGCACACACCCTAAATGCTGGTTTGCAGCAGCAGCTCACCAGCACAGAGATCCTTCCAGTCCCAGCTTTGCCCTCTTCCCTTAGCTCGTCTGCTGGGCCGCATAGGGGGATGGAAACATCGTGTCCTCCTGCCAGCCATTTCTCAGCTTCTGAAGCTCAGGCAAGGCCCCTTTCCCCACTGCCTGCCTGCAGCAAGGCCTGCCAGCTGGCTAATCAGTTTATTCCGATGCTGCAGCACAGCCTCCTCATCTTTGAGAGGAGCAGAGCTCCACGCACTGTCAAATGTGAGAGAAAAAGTAACACATACTTAATGAGATGTGTTTGATCTGTCACAGTCCTTGGCACATTGCAATTTGCTGCAGTCCAGGGCACATTATCAAGTACAATGATGTTTAAGTCTGGGTTTATTGAGGATGTCACAGGAAGATGGCAGGAGATGACTTACCTAATTCTTTGCTTTTATTCTTTTAATGTAAGGTGGATGCAAGAGCCAGCCTATTTCTACTAATATTTGTGTTTTACTTCTCTTTTGCTAGACCTGTTTCACATGTGGGGGAAGGGGAAGATCACAATCAGGTAATCACCTGTCACCAAGCCCCAGGAAGGGAATGCTATGAGTGACAGCCTGCAGACTCAGCCCTGTCACCAGCCTCCACCCCAGGGACACCTGGACCAGGGCTTTGACTCTGCATCTGTCCTTTGACTCCTGAATAGACCAACACAAAGGATAGGATCTGTGATGCTCCAATGAGGAACACAGCTTGGACAAACACAGAACAGCAGGGGACACGCAGCACCTGTGGCTTCATTTTCCTGTTTTAAGAAAGGGGAAAGCACCCTGGTTATAAAGTCAAACCTCTTCAGCTGGGAACAGATGATGGACTAAACTGGTGCCCAAAGTTTTGGCCCTTCATGTCATGAACTACAGCTTCTCCTTTCCCAGACAAAGCCATGCACAGCATTACACATCCCCACTACTTTCCTCTCAGCTTTGCCTGCTGTTTCTGTGATAAAGCCTATTTATGTACCTCCTGGCTCTCTTTCTAAACATCTAATCCTACTGTGCCCCTGCCCTATGTGTTCTGGGGCCAGATGGGGACTCAAATAACTTTGGGGACTCAAATAACTTCTTGTTTCCAGCTAAGAACAATTTGATTCTCCCACAGCAGCCACAGCCATCTACTGTGTTACATCCTTCCTGACAGGCAGACATTTTCCTCTCCCTTTGGATACCCCTCTCTGTAATATATGAGTTCAAAGTAAAGACCGTGCCCCTCACTGCTCACCTGCACCTTTTCTGCTGTTCTTCACCAAATTTTGGGGGAAAAAAATCCTACAACTCTTTCATTCCCAGCCTCTTTTTTCTCTCTGCCATAAAGTTTTTCCAACTGTTAAGATGCCATCTGATGCAATCCATAGTCTACCCCTCTCCTGGACCCACTGAGCCACCACCACCACCACCTTCCCTTCTCAGCTCCCTCTGAACTCAACAGTCTCTTCTAGAGGTGCTTTTCTGTATTTTCAGCCCTCAGCACTTTGAGGAAGTGCTTTTTGCCAGGCCTGGAGTACCCTTCACAGGAATGACCTGCAGTCTGTCATCTTCCTACAGAGTAGGAGGCTTCCTCTGAGCCCAGTGCAACAGGCAGCTCTGTATGAAATGGTACAGGACTGGGCATGGTGCATGGAAGCAGCCACATTTTTTTCCAAAAAGATTTACTGCTGAAAAAATAAGAACACTTGGATTCCCACAGGTTCTGGAAGGAGAACAGGCAGCAGGCAGGCATCCATGAACGTAGACCAACAAGTTCCCCTCTTCAACATTTGAATGAGGTAACTCAGTCTCCCTCTGGTCACAGATTTTGGACTTTGTTTGTCCCACACCTACCACCACGGGATTCTTCAAGTATGGTCACGAAAGGCAAGGAAAAGCAAGGACACCTCTGAAGTGCTCTGGACACTCAGCCACTGGGTCTGATGTGCTGAACACAATGCAGATATGCAGGAGAACAGCATTTTTTGGCTTTATTTGGAAACAAGATGCCACTAAAGAGGAGAGGCAGGAATCAGAAGAAGAGGAGCATATGAAGGGAAAGTGTCATTTGAAAGCAAAACATGGTGGTGTCCTCAGCCTCCTCCAGGGTAAAAAAAGGGCTTTTTCAGAGTTGTTCAGGTGAGACAAGGAGCAAGAGAGAGACAAGAAAGTTGAGAGTGAAGCCACATGGAGTTTTGACACCAGAGGAAGAAGCCAATGGCAATTCTCCTAAAGCTTTTCTTCCTGAAACTTACTGCCTGTTCCTGACTGTTGTCAAGACAGAAGCTTCTACTGCTGGGAAGTTAACATCCTCCATTCGACCTCTTCTGCTGATTTATCTTAAGGCAAATGAGAAGAGGATGATCTCCAGAGGGAACAGTGAAACAGAGACAACTGCAAACAGAGATGTCTTTAAAAAGCAGCCAATAGCACTTATTAGAGGAAGCACAGTGTTAAAGCTCCTTTGGACACCGGTAGGTGCTGCCTGGGCTGCAGAATCACAGGTGACAATGCAGGCAGCTGCACTGCATTTATGTTTCTTGGTTTAATTTTGAAACAAGCAGCAACCAAGGACGTAAACTGCAATTTAAGGTGGGGAGGGAGGAATCAGAAAGCAAAACAGGCTGTTACAAAAGGAGGAGCAGGAGGACACAGCAAATTCTCTGGTTTCAGAATCAGACCCAGCAGTTAGTCGGCAGCTGAAATCCTGCAGTGCATTTTGATGGCAGGAGGCGGGGGCGGCTGTGGGAGCAGAGAGAGAAAATCAGGGCTCAGAGAGGAACAGTAGTGCCAAGGTACAGCTTGAGGAACAAACCCAGTTAAATTAGTGAGTGGGGGCTGCTACTGGAATAGGTCATCTCTGCAAGATGGACAGGAAAATATTAGCAGTAGAAGGAAGTGTTTTCCAGCCAGTCTAAGAGAGTGGGGATGGCTGCTTCCAAACCCAGGTGCTGCTGGAGAATGGCTCACTCCAGCTGCAAAAAGCAAAAGGACAAGGAAAGATGAAGCACGAGAAAGACTGATCAACTCGAGGACAGTAGCTGTTGAAAGCTACTTGGCTTCTTTACACTTTCTAATTAACTTCCAGATTCTGTGGGCTGCAGGGTATTCTCAAAGCATCTGTTCAGCAAGGTTCATGGGGCACAGGAGGCTGTTACAAGGATCAGATCCTACCTATATTTTCTCCAATGTGAAATAAGAGCAATGCTTCTGCAGTCAGAGAGTTTGCTACTTACTGGCACCAGAAAGAGTGAGATAAGAAGCAAATGAGAGTTTGCTAATGACATGTGCATCTGCAGTACAAACTGCAAGGATTATAGAGCATCACCCTTCAGAGCACACACCCCCAGCTCAGGAGGGTATCAAATGGCTCCTGGCCTGTCTTCTGCTGCCAGAACAGAAGATCCTCCTAAGTACCTAAAAGTGGCTGGACTTTCCTGAGGATCAGTGACAAACATCTTGCTAAAATCAGTGTAGGCTGTTGTTCTCAGGGCCAGATCAGTTTTTGTCAGTGTCCATGGCTCACCATGCCTGCTCTTAGCTACACACACACAGGGGTCTTCTTTCTTTAGCCTAGAAAAAAAGTCAAGACTAGATGATGAAGTCCATAAACAGGGTGTAAATATGGCCAGAAACCAGTCTTTGCATAAAACCAGATACTCTTCAGACCTCCACTCAGCCCATAGCCTGGTTGTATCCGCTGCAACACAGCAAGAGGCCCATCCACAGCAGGATCCATCCTTCTTACCGGGCACCACAGTGACAGGTCTCCTACAGACACAGAGCCAGCCTGGCCCCAGGGGAGCCCCTAGAGCCACCTCCTTGGTGGCTGGAGGTGTCTATCTGAAGTCCCATGGCTTGTTCAGAGGTCCTTGTGCACAGCCAAGGGGACAGCACTGCTCCTGTCACTGGCTGGAGGAGCAGAGCAGGTGAACAGCACAGAGGGTGAAAGCTGTGCTGCTCCAGCACCTGCTCTGCAAACAGGCCCCACAGGGGCACAGAGGGGCAGCAACCTGTGGTGCAGCCCAAAAGTGCCCCATGGGGAGAGGACAGAGTCTGCAGGACGGGACATGGTGGCTACAGAGCTGCCACCTCGCCGGGGCAGCAATTTCACAGAGCAAGGCACAGCACCTGGCAGCCTGGGCAGGTCAGGTGAAGAGACAGAGGCTGCCAGCCCTGAAGGCTTGGCCACCTGTGTGCAGCCTGAGCCTGGAGGCCAAGGAGTTAGGGAAGGATGGGCAGCAAAGCCACTGGAGCAAGAGAGCAGAGGAGCCAGCACTGCAGCCAATTGTTTAGCGGTGGGAGAGCAGCACAGGGAATTTGGCAACTGCTGTAGGCAGTTGTATCTAAACTCCCCCAGGCGGGCACACCCTGCCAGACCTCCCAAAAACACAGCCTGGGGGCACTTGCTGTCAGTGATGAGAAAGGGGGAGCATGAGGGAAGCGCACTCAAGCAAAACTCTTCCAAAAGGCAGTCAAGGTTAAGGCACAACACGTTGCTTTATGCCTCTCCCATGAAGGACAAGGGGAGCCAACAGCTGATGTGGCAGACCCCAGTGTCTCAGCCCAGATGTGTGTGCAGACATCACAGAGCAGCAGAGCAGGAGGAGGAGATCATAGAGCTGCAGGAGCTCCCCACCATGATCATCCCCACACTGCTCAGCCCTGCATGGGGAGCCCAGCACCCTGTGTCCTGCTCAGGTGCAGGCTGGGGATCTACCTGGCGGACTCTGGGCAGGGTCAGCCATCTCCAGTCAGTGCTCAGGACAAGTCACACCAGGTGAAATCAGTGCAGGCAGAGGTGCATGGAGACTATGACTCCAGTCGTGCCATAAGTGCCTTCCAGCAGTGCCTGCTGTAACACCACACTGCAACCCACCTGCACCCTCTGAGAGGCAAGGTGTCTGCTTTCTGTCCTGGGGCACCAAAACTTTCCTATAGCCCTGCCCAGGAGCATCATCAAGCAGAGATATGGCACAGGACATTCTAGCCTGCCCTCTGCGAGGGCCACATCTGCACCCATGCATCCAGCAAAATTGGGCTGTTGAAGAGCTTCAGAGGTCAGGTCCAAGGTTCAGCCTCTCATATCAGCAGCTGCCAAAGAGGAAAAACTAGGGCAATGGCATTTCCAATGGTATTGGGTGAAAGCCTTGACTAACAGTGATTACTTTAAAAGCACTGTTGATTTAAGAAGACACAGATCAGGTGTTATGAAACCCTCACATGTTCCGCTTGGGTTTGTTCACAAAAATGCCCAAGATCCCCAGAGTTTAGCACATGCAGAAACTACGCTGTCTCCCTGCCTCACCCCTACTCAGAGGCAAATTTGATGAAGCCTTGGTGGAAAGAAGAGCAAGGAGCACATTACCAGACACATCTTTTAGAGCTGCAGCCCCCAAGTAAATGCTTTAGGGCCAGCACCTCTGCAGGGCAGCATAGGAAGAGAGGGAGTCACTGACTCATATTTGCAGTAGCTGAAATGCCTACAGCCTACTTCACTCCTAGCACCTTTGCTCCTGTACCTATTGTCACTTAGTCATCTGCCCTTCATCCCTGTCCTTATCTGGCTTGCTCTCATCTCTCTTCTCAATCTTTCTGCTGAGTACTTTTCTCTCTCTCTCTCTCTCTGCTGCCACAACCTTCAGTACCAATTATCCATCCTTCAGGCATCTCTTTGCTCTCAGCTTCCCAGCAGGCCCCAGCAGCATCTCTGCCTGTCCTTTTCTATAGAAATCACTAAAAGAGAAACCTCTTCCCTGGGTTGATCCAAACTGATTATTCGCTCCTTATTTTCCATTTCTCTCTTCCTTTGTTTAACACTGGGAAGATTTTCCCATTGCAGATTTGCTGGACCACTCTCCAGAGCACTGGCATGCAGCAGGGAGGACTGGAGGCACTGGCACTCCCAGTGTGACACACACATCCAGCCAGATCTGCTCAACAAGCAAACACCCAACTCACCTGAATCCTGCGAAGGTCTCCCCCAGGCAAGCCCCTCCTGTTCTATCTTGTCCTGTCCTTTCCCGTCCCACTGGAATCCAGGCAGGGAATCCACCAAGTGCCAAAGAGATACAGGAAGAGTTTAGGCAGAGACTACCCTCTCTCCTCCTCCTGTCCCTCCCCTTCCACCAGCTCCCCCCACCAAATTATCACTCAGCTCACGTGTGGGTGGTGGGACATCAGGCAGGGAGGTGCACCAGAGCAGAAGAACTTTCTCCCCTACTCTCTTACAACATGCACAATGTGCACCCCTCCAGACCTTGAACTGTGGCCCTGACAGGAAAGCAAAATAACATCAGCCAGAGGCAGGCAGGGTAAAGGACCAATGTTTGCAAATATCAACAGCAGCAGTCAGGTCATCTGGACATCAGACCCTGCAGCGTGGCCCAGGCTGGCTGCCACATGGTCCCACTGCACTGGAGCTCCAGCATTTTAGTGGGATAGTGACATCCCTCAAAGTCAGAATTGTCTCCATCTCGAGGGAGCACTACACTAGACCTTCTTCTGTGGCCAAGCTCAAGACTCACCAACACTATCAGATGGGTGAACAAAAGGCAGAGGGTGTGTGAAGAGGGGGACGTTTGTCCTGGGGTCACGCAGACCCCTCCCTCCATGCCTGTCCCCTAGGCTGAGTGCCAGTAGAGCTCGTGGGACAGAGCTCTGTCAGCAAGGAGAGGTACTGCTGGAATCTTTATAGTATCTGGGTGCTCCTTAGGAGTGCGCAGTGCCTCTGTGCCTAGCCCTGATACGCTTTTCCAGGGCTTCTCATGGCCAACACCAGCAGCAGGCATTCCAGTTACACCATTTTTCTCAAGATACTTCAGGTGAGATTTTTTTTTTAATGTTAGGTTTAATGCTATTACTGTTTTGTCTTCTGGTTTGCCTGTTAATGTGCCTTCCAAATTACTATTGACCTTTTCATGTACCCATGTGGCCTAACCAGAGCAGCATGTGGGATGGGAGGTGGGGAACATCCAGCACATGCTCCAGTGGCTCAGCTGTGTCAGGGCTCACCATATAAGCATCCTTCAGCCCCCTCAGTGGGAAACCAGGAGCTGACATGAGCCCTCACCACCACAGAGTGGGGAAGCAGTAGGTTTACGTGCCTGCACATGCTTATAGAGGTCATTTGTAATGCTGTCTCAAAAAAATCCTCCACAGGTGCCAGAAGCCAGTGACTCAGATTGCACTGGAGCATGCTGGATTAGGTTGGGGACAGATAATGCTGGAGACATGCGTAAGGGGAATCAACCCTGTGCCTGGTGGGATCCTTGGGATAAACCACTGAGGCCAGCACTGGAGGCAGTAAGGAAAAACATCTCCATCTACTTTGGGGTGTAATGTACCACCTCAGCTGACACTGGAGGCAGGTGGTCTGAGCCCACACTTCTGAGCAATGCAAAGAGGGGCAGAGCAGCTCGGGGTGAGATCTGGGGGACATCCCCAGAGTGGTGGAGCTCTGAGCCAGCCCAGCCCTCTCCCAGAGGTACCAGCTGGGCAATGGAGCTGTGAGGGCTGGGGTGACAGCTGGAGCAGGTGATGCTTCTTCACAGGCAGCCAAGGACAAAGTGTAGTACACTGTTTCTGGGATTAAACTTTCCAAGCATGCCATTTTGAAAGCCCTGGCTTTCACCTTCCCTATGGGCTAGTTGAGTGGATTGGTCCCACACCCAAAGAAATACAAGCTGATTCTTCCTTTGCACAACCTGGCATCAACATCAGAGGGTACAGGCTCCATCTTCTGCCTTTTAGGGGCTGTCTCTGAAGTCCTGAAAGACTGCAAGGTGAACACCATGTGCTGTCTACACAACACAGCCGCTGCATTGCCTCTGTCCCTGCCCACGAAGGACAGTGCCACCGTCTGTCCTGTCATGGAGGACTGGCATGACCCAGCGCAGCTGAGGAAAAGGTGCAGTAGAGGTTATCCAGATATGAAAAGGGGATTGAGATAAGCCTAGGTAAGCAGAGCTGACCTAAAAACTTGATTTCTCCACACTGAAGTGTTTCACAGGAACAGCGCGGGTTTTGTGCAAAGCTGTGGATGGGAAATGACCTGTGACATTCAGGTAAAACAAGAAGAAAGTCAACCTAAATGAAAACTTTATCCAGCAATGTGTGAAAGTCATTCTCCAGGAGGAAAAAAAGGCTGCTATTTCTGTTTTCCAGCCCAGAAGGTACCAGAAGTCACACTCGGGCTTCAGTGTTTCCCATCAGGCAATAATTCATGGTGTTTTTAAATCCTGCTACAGGCATGGGGCACATTTATCTCAGCATGGCAGCTTCCATGTGAGGGATTGCACTAGAGTGATGGCCCAGACTGAAAACCAGAAACCACCTTCTGACCAGCTCAGGGGGGAGAGACTGTGCTCAGGAGAGGGCAAGGTAAGGGGTGATGCACTCCCTGACCAATAATTGCCACCTTCGCTGGCAGAGTAAGCCCTGAGCAGGCACCCTGGGCTGTAGGTAGGACAGAGCTGCTAAGGGGCATGACAACCTGACTGCAGAGCTCCTCCTCTCTGAGTGTGGGTGAGGTTGCTCTTAAACACTCCATCCCCTAAAGAAAAGTGCTGCTTGCAATAAATCCTAGAAATGTTCAAAGCACCCCCTTCCCCAGGCAGCATGAACCCCTCTCAGACATGGGACCTGCCCTGCTGTGTGCAGCTCAGACATCAGCAGCACACAGATCTCCATAGCACCCTGAGGTGCTTTGCAAAGGAAGGGAGGGCACTATCTGATTTTGCAAGCAGGAAAACCAAGACAAGAGGAAACCCCATTGCTGTGCCCCAGGGTGCACAGGAGGAATGGGAAAGCACAGCTGTCCCACCACACAGAGGTACTCACTCCATCTTCAGCTGCCAGCTCACTCAGAACCAGTTGCATGGGTTTCCATCCCCTCCCATCATAAGAGGAGAACTATCCTTGAAGTGACCTGATAATCCTCAACCTGCCAGGCCCAGGGCGGCTGGAGACCAGGACTCAGCCTGCTACACCAGCCTTTGCTCTGAGGGATGGGTAACCACAACTTCAGATCTGCCCTGTACCTCCTCAAAGGTCTCCTCCTCCCCACCCTGCTCACCCCCTGCCAGCTGGCAGTGCACCCTTGCCTCCCTTTTCACCTTCTCTTTTCTCATAGTACGTGTTGGTTTTTCCCATTATCTGGGTCTCCCCACCCTTTCCTCCCTTCCAGCCAGCTCTGACATGCCTGCAGAAGAGCCAGCCCAGAGCGACAGGCTGCCAACACCAGCCCACGCCAGGGCCACACTCCCTGGCAGCAGCAAGTCCTGGGCCCCACGATGCTTCCCTCATCCCTGAGCCAGTGAGGTGCAAGGATTCAAGCCAAATCGAGTCCATTCCGTCCCCCCCTCCCAGTCCAGCTTTTGGGAGAGGTCTGTCAGCATGACACCCTGTGGGTGAATCCAAAATGTGCTCCTGCTTTACAAACAGCAGAAGCTGCAGAGGCAGTCACTGGGATTTGTGCTGGAGACAGCAAACCCTGCAGCCCTGGCTGCCCAACTGGCTGTGCCACCTGCAGGAGAAGCCACCACTGACCTCACTGGTCCAGACCAATCCCACCTTTTAACACCTTTGCTAACAAAATGGGAGAAATGCTTCCCCCTTGGGCACAACGCCGCTGCCTCTTTGGCCAAGAGCTTGCCTAGCCAACTGAGCACTGTCTGCAGAGGATTTCCTCCTAGGCATACATATAATTTATTTTTTATGTTCCCAGCTAACTTCTACTGTGACTTCTGACAACAGTTCCACCAAAACTAATCACTAGTTAACATGACCAAAGTAACAAGTGTTAACGAGACCCCACAGAACCATGACGAGCTCCAGCAGCCACAGCACCGCTCCCTCACCAGGCTCCCAGGGAAGAGGAGGCTGCCAGGAGCCTTCATCTTTGGAAGTACAGGCAGGGTGAGACATTCCCTGTTTCACAGCATTCCCAGTGGGGGAGAGGATGAGGCAAGGGCAAATGGCTTAGGAGCCCAGTGCTGGCAATAAAGGTGGTCAGGAGGGAGGACTAGCAATGCTAGGGGAACATCTGTAGTCTAACAGCTTTTCTGAGTCTCACAGCAGTGCTCATTATTGATCAGAGACCAAGGAGGATCACAGTACAAAGGCAGGCAGAGGACACATGGGTATGTGTCTGTTTGCTCCTGCTTTACCTCCCTGCTTCCTCAGGGCGGCTGAGCCTGGTGCTGTGGGACGTGTGTTGTGACAGCAAACACCTCCAATGTACAGGGCACAAGGATGGGAAGGACAAGGTCAGTCTGCAGGCACAGAGAAGCATATGTGGCTGCCCAAAATGATGCACCTCTGGGCAGGTCAGATGGAGAAGGGGGTGAGCAAACCACTGGTAACTTCTTAGAAATAACAGCTTCCTGTCTTTGTGCTCCCATACACATGCTTCCCTTATCTGCACCACGCAGATCCCCATCCTGCAGGCTGCTAACCACGTTAGGAGACAAGGGCTCAGCCAAACACCCTGCTCCATGGGATATGCTTATTTGCACCCGCCTGTAGGACACACTTAACAGATTATTTGGGGATCTCTGCTTCACAGGGTTATGTATCTCACGTGTTAGCATGTTAATCTTACTCTGTTCTCTCCATTTATGCACCATGGCCTGTCTTTTCCCAACACATCCACCTTTCTTGTCACCAAACAGCAACTCACAATACTTAATTTTTCAACAGCCACGGAAAACTGTCTTGTATATATCACTAATGGCAAAAGGAGCAGGACCTCTCAAGGCATCTCTTAAAACATACTGGGTACCCCAGGAGTCAGGATGCTCGCCGTGAGACTCATCCTGCTCCCCAGGTCCACAGGTCCATCCCTGAGTCTCTCCCCTGCCCTATTTGGACATCTCCATCCCTAGGTAAGGAGGGCTGAGACTTCCCTGGGCACCACTGATGCAACCATCACAGTATGAGACAAGCAGAGCCTGGTTTTCATAGACAGATGGATGAAAAGGTCATCCTTTCCAAGCACTAGCAACCAGGGGTAGAATCTCAGGGATAGTTTTATTTTTTGGTGAACTTCTCATCTTTAAAAAAAAAAAAAAAAAAAAAAAAAAAAAAAGGGTCTTTGATCTCATGCCCATTATCCAGAAAATAACAGGTTGAATTCTCAGCCTAAGTTGCAGGTTTTGGATTCTGAAGGTGGGAAATTTCCAATGACCACACACCTCCTGGCTAAAAGGACAACAGCATCTCTCCAGGTAGAGAAGGTACGAGTAGGTGTAAATTCCATAGAGTGCAAGGAATACAGGAATACTGGGCTGATTTTGAGTTCAATGAAAATCCCTTTCACCACAATCCAAATCATGAACAATCACCATATTCCAAATTTTACCAAAGTTCCCTCTAACTATGGGGTCTTAAAAAGTGCTCTGACAGATTTCATGTCTGGAAGTTTCAAATATATTACTTTCAGATTTAGTTCATCAACCTTATCAGTGAGCAATACAGAATATACTTGATTCAGGTTCTAATACTTTGTCTTAAATTCCTATCAGAAACAAGATATTTATTTAAGAGTGTTCATCAAAACCTTTGATCCTCTTGCTTATCTGACCTGTCTAGCTCATCCAAAGCTTTACAGCAACTGGGTCATGTAGGAACATAGGCTTGGGAGGTTTCCTGGCTCATACATAACCAGATCAATAAACTGCATGCCCAGCTCACTGGACACCAGGCTATATTGAAACAAAGCAAGTCACAAGGCTTTCAGCAAACTCAAATTTGCCTACATACAGCCAAGCAGACTTTCTACATCAGCCATATTTTGGAGACAGCTGTGCACGGTTACTGTTTTCTATTATGGTAAAAATTTCTTCCCAGTGGGCCAAGCCTCTTATAGATATTACTGGAAAATGAAAGTATAATTGTGTTTAAGGTTAAAATTACATGAATAAAAATATCTGTTGCTGGAGCTTCTAATATGATTCATAAAAAAAAAAAATAGGAAAAAACTTCTGTATTGAACTCTGTTCTCTCATTTCTAAAAGTAATTTCTGAGACCCAGTACCATATCCCATGGTTGCACATGCAGCCTTGCAAAGGAACCTGCCCACCTCATACCCCCTGTGGAATATAGGCTGGGAAAAGAGAAAACAGGCTGGAAATGATCTGAGGTTTCTAAAGCCACTCTAGAAGAGAGCCAATGAAGCCCCAGAGGAAAATAGATCAGTGGGCTCTCCCTCCTGGAGGTTAAATCTACACCACCACAAACCCTCCCAGCAGTAATCCCCTCTGTACTTGGTGCTCCTCAGAGTTTCACAGCCTCTAGGAGCGAAAGTCCATGACTCCTTTCCATCACGGACCTGTCTCCCATCTCAGGTTACCAGGCTCCAAGAACACTAAAAAACTGGAGAAAACCAAGCCTGGGAAAACCAAGCCCAAGAATTTGCTATTGCCTAGAAGTCTAAACCAGTACACAGTCACAGCTGGGGTCACCGTTCCCTGTGGGAGGCAGATTCTGCAGAGAAAACCTCGACAGGCGACCGGGAAGGGGAGAAAGGGGGATGGCCGAGTCATCGTGACCCAGGGGTCCCATCGTCACCCAGCCAAGGACCCCATCCCGAGCGGCGGCGGTAGGTGAGGTCCTGGGGCCACCTTGTGGCTAATGGCATGGATTGCTCTAATTTGCTTTAATTCGCTTTAATTCGCGTCTTCCTCTGCCCGCGTCACCAGAAGCCTTGGCTGCAGCGTGGTGCCCACCCGTGTCCGTCTGTGCTTCGGGAAGCTGAGCGCTGCCGGCTGCTGGCTCAGCTCTGTCCAGGCTCCAGCTTCCTCAGGGTTTCCTGGGAGCCATCCAGCTTCCCAGGGTTACATGTCCTCTGGCTGCCCTCCTCGGATGCTGGGGCTACAGCACTTAAAACACAAGCTCTTTGATTTTTATGTTTTTTTACCCAAACAGCCTGGAAACGAGGGGCCCTGTTTGTTGACATAACACGCAGATTGCGTTTCCACCGCTCAGCTCTTCTTCCACACACAGGAAAACCGAAATGACTGGCCCTAGAGCACCTGGAAGGCAAGTCAGCATAAAAAAGACACAGACCTGAAGAGACGAGGGAAAACTTCCCATGATCCCTCACTTGCAAGAAGAAAACACCAATCCATGCTTTTCTCAGACCCTGGGAGTAGCCCAGTGACTCATCACATGGATGACACTTTTGTCTGGGAGCTGGCAAGAGCTCCATCAGAAGATGGCATTGCACTCTTCTCTTCACCTAGGGTACCCCAGGGCTGCCACATACAAGGGCTTACCAAGCTTCCTCTCCTCTGGCCACCCTCCCATTCCACTGTGCCAGTGCAACAGAGATCCAGACCTGAAAGCCCAGCACAGCTCCGTTGACACACATCTCACCTAACATGCCATGGGCAAGGGATGCTGGTGAGACAAAACTGAGACAGAGTGGATCTAGTGGGGAAAAACATGGGTTTAATGGAATGAATGGAGAAGCTCCCGAAGTCCACACTGGAGCCATAACTATGAGGCTCTTTGACACTCTCCATTCCAGGATCAGTCCTTCCTTTCTGCCCACCAGAAGCCTGGTGATGCTCAGGAACACTGGTGCTTGATCTGCCCCTTCAAAGCCCTCTCCAGGGAGAGAATTAAGGTGCATTGCTAATTCCACACAGACCATCTCCATGGCAGACTCTTCCTCAGCCCTTCAAATCTTCCAGACAGGGGAGCTCAGCCCAGAAATCCCTCTCTTCTCAGCAAGTGAAGAATCTTTGTGTTATCCAACAGGTGGTAAATGCTGTATAGAAACCATCCTGGGGGAAGGGAGGGAGAGCCACACCAGTCCTAGCAATTAGATTCGAGCTCTGTCAGCGTCAGAAGGCCAGATCTGGTGGTGGGAAGGGGCTGTCCCATGCCCGGCCTGGTAGGCAAGTCCTCAAGTGGGCAGGTGAGTTGGCAGAACCTCTGGAAGGCAAAGACAAGCACTAAACACAGCTGCAAGGACAAAAGGTCATGTGGGTCCTCCCCTTCCAGTCTTGGGTTTCATTCAGCCAGCCAGGCAGGGCTGCAGGTCTGATCCCTATATGCTCAAGATGTCCAAAACAAGGACAGTCAGCACTTCAGAAACTGAGGGGGTAAACTCATCTTCCAACCACTTGTCCCAAGACAATCACTGAGCACGTGAGACATCTGAGACATGGTAGGACAGCTCTGTCCTCCATTTGCTCCAGGTCAGAGCTACAAAGCAGTCCAAAGAAAGGCTGGTGACTAAGTACATCCAGGTCAACCCCTCCATCAGCACAGGCTGCAAAGGGTGAGCCTGTGCACACAAGTTTGGCTTTAACTGGGACAGCAAGTGCATAAGGGGCTACTCTCATACCACATTACACTGCATGGCCCTTGCCAAGCCCCTGCACCTGTGTCCACTCCTCCCTGTCTGTGATGGACACAGGGGTCAGGGGCCCATTGCTGTCACAACACATTCTTGAACACTGGCAGGGTGCAGAGAATGAGTGGGATCCTGGGAGTTCAGGACTGTTTGTGAAATCTCTCCCTGAAACCATGAGCCATGGCAGGGATGGGATGCCCATCTGGAGCAAGGTCTGACTTTCCAGATCCCTGCCCTCTCAATGAGATCTAGTGCAGCCAGCAATGGATCCCAGCAGCTCTGGAAGCAGGGCAGATCCAGGGCACTGAGACTGTGATGGGAACTCCAAATCTCCAGTGATCCCCTCCACTCTGTCCCTATGGCCTCAGCCACAGACTGGTGAACTCAGATGACCACAATGCTCAGGGCATCTGGAGCTTTCTCAGAGCAAGTCCTCAAGCCTCAGTTAAGGGCAACATGGAGATCATCTTTGTCCTCTCCATCTAATGACCTTTTTACGATTAGTACTTGCAAAGAGACAGAAGCAATAAAAAAAGGACATGAAGAGATAACAGCCAGCTTGGAGCAGCCCTCCAGCCACACAGAACTTAAAAACCCAAGTCTCTTATAGCAATGGACTCATTCAAGAGATTTATTCTGGGCTCCCTGCTAATTAACCAGCAACACACAAATGATCCCCCTGCAAGGCTGGACTTCAACACAGAAGCACAGCCCATGCCCTGGTCCCAGAGCACCAACCTCACCTCTCTGAGGGAGCCTTTGATGGTGGAGAGTTTGTAGATGATCCAGAGAGGGATGCACACCATGGAGGAGAGGGCCAGCAGCCAGCCCAGGGTGTCACCCCACCATGGGTACACGTACTTCTTGTTGTAAGTCAGCGGGGTGTATTTGATCAAAGAAAACAAGAAGGTTGCCTGGCGAGGTGAAAGAGTAAAAGAGAAAAAGAGAAAGGAAATCAACACCATGAGCCAAGAGAGCTCTTCCTGGTGAGTACACACCTGCACAGTGTTGTGGTAATAAACCCAGGACAGCAACAGACAAGCTTTGCTGGGACAGCCCCCACAGGCAGTACCAGGCATAGAATCAAGAAGCGCATCCTGCCAGGAAACACCTCTATCACAGCTGATTCAGGCCGCACTCCCCCTTATTCAGCACCTCACCTGCCCCCCAAAGCTCCAAGCATATAGAACAAGAGGCTCCCACAGTACAGGCTGCATAACCCCCTACACGTGTGCACATCCCTCTCCATGTATGCAGGTGTCTGTTTCTCAGAGTCACCCTGCTCTGCCCATCTTCCTCCCCACAGCTCCTCACCATGCAGACAGCTGGGGTGATGAAAAGCCAGCAGTATTTGATGATGGGCCACGGCCGGTAGCCGATCATATCCTCGATGTTGTCATAGAAACGCTCAGCACCTGCGGAAGAGGGGAAGGATGGGACACCTCACTGCTACCAGGGAGGTAGGGCAATGGGGTCTGCAAGAGCAGGGCCCAGCTGCACCACTGTTGGGGTGCTCCCCAGAAGATGAGGCAGTAGCCTCAGCATTGCAAACAGTCCTCTCGGGGAGCTCGTCAGGAGTGTGGCGAGGTTCAGGCTTTGTCCTGGACTAACTTCCTCTCTCCCCAGAACAGTCCAGTGGGTCAGCAGGGCCAGCCTCTCATCATCTCCAAGGCTAGGACCTAAACCCAGGTTTCACCTGTCCCTTGTGAGCATCAAGGCTAAGAGAGAGCTCTCAAAAGTGTTTGATGGTCTCTCCATATACAGGCTGGGAAAAGATTTTTCAGGCAGTTGCAAGTCTCCAACGAAGGAAGGCCTCAAAAGCAGGAGCACATAGGAACACACAGGGGATGTCTGCTGAGCAGATGCCCCAGGGTGTTCCTGTGAGAAAGCCCCCTCAGGCTGAGTCCAGGGGCACCAAAGCAAGGGTTTAGATGTCTGCCTTGCACTGCAAAGCAATTACCGAGTTGAGCAAGCTGCAGACCAACAGTTTGAGATGAACCAGGCGAGAGCCTGAGAAACCAGAGCTGGGGATTCCCCTCTGGTTCATACTCACCATAGACCCAGGCGATGCAGAGAGTCTCGAAGATGGCCACAAAGAGCAGACACATGCCACTGGCAGCATAGTAATCAAAGAGCTGGAAGACATACATCCCACCCTGGGAAGGGCCAAGTGGGCAGCAAGGTGAGATGGGGAGGGAGAGAGGGAAGAGAAATCAGGCAAA
Source organism: Corapipo altera (assembly GCF_003945725.1). Taxonomy (NCBI): domain Eukaryota; kingdom Metazoa; phylum Chordata; class Aves; order Passeriformes; family Pipridae; genus Corapipo; species Corapipo altera. Next base: position 6,774,700 of record NW_020884873.1, on the reverse strand, counting down.
GAGCAAGAACCAGAGCAGGAAACAAACTCAGCATCTTCCCCAGAGGTGGAGGCATCTTCCTCTCTCTGGGGCAGGGTTTTAGCCAACTGCAAAGGGCATGTCCCTTGTGCTTGAGGCCTGATGGGGACATGCAGCCACCCTGCTCTCAGGAGTCTCTGCAACCCTTCATTTCAGGGTAGGGCAGGGCAACAGACTGCCAGTGACTGGGGGGATATTTTAGGAGAAAACAAAACCAAAGCAGCTCTTGTAGCTGGAAGTGAGGATGGAAATCCCCTTAAGATACACAATCCATCTGATTTACTTCAGACTCCTAATTTGCAGAGGGAAGTAACTGTGTGTGCAGCCTGGCTGTTTCACTGCCCAGGTCTGCGAGGTTGCCTACAAAACAGGCAGGTGGGTAAGCCCACGCAACAATGCTACAGGTGCAACATCAGAAGTAGCCTTTTTAAAATTATGCCCAAATGAAAACAGAAAATGCAAAGAGCATCAGGGCAGCATCAATACACACACGCATACTGGTAGGCACAGTTAGAGGTTTTAAACCAGAACAGTTTAACTCCAAGGCAATTAATCACAAGAGTAATACAGAGGATATCAGTATAGTAGATAAGGGGCACACTCAGGTCCACTGAGTTTCCTTACATCAAATGTTCATGTAGTTCCACTCAGAACAAGGACACTCCCCTTACCATGCAACAGGCTAGAGCTGTAAAAGGTTTGGCTTGTGTAAAGATAAGTCTATAGCCAAAATATGGGCAGTCCAGAGCTCCAGCTATCAGCCTTGGCAGGAGAAGTGTCAGGACTGTAACTGGCACAAGGGGTGAGGGCTGGAAGGGAAAATGCGAATGGCATGGGCAGGGCAGGGCAGCCTCTTCAGGCTGTGCAGCAGGGTGGGACTCACCAGCAAGCTCTCAGCCCCGGCATGGACCTCACCACCCACCAGGACCCCCTCTGCCCCATCAAGTACCATGCAGGTGGTCTGAGCCCAAAATACCTCTGTGAGCATCAACAATCCAACCAGATAGGAGATGATGGAGACTAGCAGGATGAGGGTCTCCCGGCGGTTCTTCTTGCGGAAGATGGTGGGGTACATGTCCACAAGAGCTGTGACCAGGCTCTCCACACAGACAAACTGCAAAAAGCAGAGATCCCATCTCTGTCATCCCGTCCTTACCAGCCTCCCAGTCCCAGTGGATCCCCCTCAGCTGTGTTAAAGCCTGTCCTGGAAAGACGGCAGCTTTTTTCTGGCAGGGAATCACTCTACACCTGCACCTTTACCTGGCTGTCCAGTCCCAGCAAAACAACCATCAGGAAGAAGAAGCACGCCCAGAGCGGGGAGAAGGGCAGCATGACCACAGCCCGAGGGTAGGCGATGAATGCCAGGCCAGGCCCTGCAGGGAGAAGGGCTTTCAGAGCGGGCAGTGCCAGGGCAGCAGCACGACACAGCTGGGGCAGACCTGCCTGAGCAGCCACCCAGCCAAGGTACAGCTTGTGGCCATGCACCCTCTCACTCCAGTTACACCTGCACTGTGCATGGAACTCAGACTCCTGGAGGGGTGGAGGAAGAGCAGGAAGGGAAGGAAGGGGACTGGCTGCATCACCATTGCAAGGTCTGGGAGCCAGGGGAAGTAACTGAGCCCAGGAAGCACAGCACAAGCCTGGGCATATGCCATGCAGTCACCTCACCACCCTCCCTACAAGGGGCAGCAGTTGCCTAATCACTTGCCTTTAGAGGCAGCTTAGATTAACCTCAAACCACAGCTGTTGTATCTCACTATTTCATGAGTGTGCTTTTGTTTCTTCTTGGTTTTTGAAGGCAGAGAGTAAAGCTGCCCACCAGGATGGGAACCTGCAGCTGTAGCAAGAAGGATGCCCTCCAGGCATGTTCCTGTCACTGGGGGCTCAAGGGACAGCACCCCCACAGCCCCATCCCACCACAGTCCCCACTCACCTGACTCTGCCACCTCGGCAATGGGCACACCCTGCTCCTCTGCCATGAAGCCCAGGATGGAGAAGATGGCGAAGCCAGCCACGAAGCTGGTGCCACTGTTGAGGAAGCAGAGAGCCACGCAATCCCTGGAAGAAGGGGGCAGAGCATCAGCCAGGTGGGGGTCTAGGTATGGCCCACACCCCATGGAAGCCCCCAGGGCAGCACCCGCTCCTCTGCCCCAGCCACTGTGCCCACAGTAGGGCATCTCTCCCAGCACACTCACAGCTCAGCTCAGCACCAGGAGCTGCAGGAAGCTGCCCCAGTGTGGACAACACACCAGGATTTCCCCAGGGGAAAGTCTCATCCAAGGATAGCAAAGGCATTCCCCACCTAAGGTCCTCGCTCATGAGATTGTCTGAATCTGAATGCCAGGGTTTTTTTCTTTTTTTTTTTCCCTCTTTCTCCCCTGGTGCTTCCTGTAGCAGAGTGTACCAGAGTTTATTTTTGACTGAAAAGGGGGCATGCTTTTTTTCCTTAACAGCTTTCTCAGACCAGTTACAATCTTCTTGTTTCTCAGCACTACTAGGTATCTCCTGGTCTTTGCATTATGAGAAAAAGATAAACAGAGCCATCCAATTTATTTTCTCTGATCTATTCCCTTTTGTCTTTGTTTCATCTCATTCTCATCCATCTACTCTTTAAACTAAACAGCTCTTATCTATCCAATTCCTTTTCATGCTCCAGTCTCCTCAGTCCCCTCGTGACTGCAACCCTGGGGACAACAATAACATTTGCAGCATCATTCTGAGATTTTCTGAACCAAACTGAACGTGCTCCTTCTGGCATCTCATGGCCTGCTCTGACTTTATTAAATGCTGCTCTGCAAACCTAGTGTGATTTTCTGCATCAGTCTTTAGGTATCTAGCATTTTTGGGGTTCCCTGCCCCTCCTTGAGTGTTGACTAGATCTATTCTTGGTCCACAACCTTTTCTAGAGAGAAAGTACAATTCATCCAGAGCTTCTATATCATACGAATTCAGATTATTCCTTCCAAGGTGCAGCTCTTTGCATTCTCAAGGACTGCACAGCACCTGGCACCATTGCTCTGCCTTGGCATTTGATTTTTAAGGCAGGAGAGACTGAAAGAGGCCGATGAATCTCCAGCTGGAAAGAAGGGTCACACTCCACCAAGCCCAGCTAACCCAATGGGAAGCCATGCCAGAACCTCATTTCTGCAGTTCTATATACTGCCTGGTCTCCACTGAAGTTATATTCTGAGTCATTTTTTACAAATTCTCACTTGTTTCAAGTAGTTCCTGTCCCTTCCTGGTGTTTCTTTCTCTTTTCCCTGGATGTGTGCATGACAGGTCAAATGCTCCTTGGAAAGGCATGGACTGGAAGGTGTTTTCCAGCCATCCAGCAGGTGGGAAGAGGTGTCAAGATAGAGAGAAACATGCAGGAAATGGCTAGAGAAAAGAGTTCTCTGCAGATTTGCACTTGAAAAAGTGAAGAGCCAGGGAACACTGAAGAATTTCCTGACTGTCCCAGAAAACAAGAAGTGATTTATGCTGTTTGGTACTTTCTTGGACCACTACCATTTGAACAATGGTTCCTCCTGCCCACATCCTTTCCTGTTCCAGGTCACTGAAGGTTACCCTGGGCCTGGCATAACAGAGTGGGGCACTATGCTGCTGTCCCTCTGCCCTTTTATCGCCTGGTTCTGTCTGTCTGCCTATCCAAATCAAGGCTGGAGACCACAGGACTGACTCATTGAAACTGGGTCCATGCCTGGGAATAGGCACGTTCTAAAACTAAGAAGAATTTTTCTAGAAAAGCCAAATAGCAAAAAGGGTCTCTGTGCAAACAGACATCCTTCCCCTTACCACAGCATTTCCCAGCTGCAGTTACTGAAGCCCTTTACAACCTCGCTGCTGAGCAGCCCCTGTCATCATCCCCATGCTACACATTAGACTGGAGTTGCAAAGGGCTAATGTGTAAGGACATGTAGCAGGCCAGAGACAGATCCATTATCTCTTCTTTTCCTACAGCTTTTTCTCTCAAAACTGAATCTTGAAGATGGGACATGGAAAGAAAGAGTAGTCCCAGCCCACCTGCTTTTGGAGAGGCACCCCTGCAGCTGGAATCAACTTCTCCTAGGGTGAAGAGAGAGAAAGATGCCAAGCAAGGATCATGTAGCAGTGGTCTGCCAGGACCTTCCATGGCAACAACCACAATTTTGAGTTTAAAAGATGAGGGGAGAACCCAGTACTGGGAGCAACAGAATCAGCAGAGAAACGGTGGGAGGAGTGGTGGGCAGGTCTACCTAGAGGTGTCCTCTTTCCTCTCACACTACCCTTTTACCCCTGGGGATGCAGCTCCAGGTGCTGAATACACCTACTGGAAGATGGGGGTATTTTCACCTGACCACTTCAACCTGGCAGCCTGATTCTATTTGGCAACCTGCCCATTTCTGTTCATGCAGCCCAGCATGCAAGAAACAGAAGTCACCTCTGCAGGTTTATATGTAGACCACAGGTAGCACATAGGAACCCAGAGCACTGACAACTGTGCAAGTCACTGGGTCCAAGTGAACCACGGAGGGATAAATCACAAGGTGAAAGGGCTCCAGTCTACAGCCATTTAAGATCTCACAGCTCTACCTCCCCTACTGCTACTTGTGCATCCATGTAATAGGGGAGGTTGTCATTTGGGCTGGGGTCACAAAGCTGGCGAAGAGGATCTGACTTTGTTGGGTGTGGAAGATGGGATTTGACAAACATGGCACAGACAGAAAAGTCCCTTGGGTAGAAAGCACAGAGAGCTGGATTTGGGGCAAAAACACCTGGAAAGAGCCTTCCTACGCCTTGAGTAGGAACAGAAATCATGACACTTCAGAAGGCCAGTAGCCTCCAGCAGTTCACCAGCCTCTGCACGCTGACGTTCAAGGAGGGGAAGGCTCTAGGCAGCAGAGCCGTGCTCCAGTTACCTGTAGCAGTTGTTATGGTATTTGTTATAGCTGCCCAGAGCCGTCAGGCATCCCAGACAAATTGCATACGAAAAGAAGATTTGAGTGCCTGCATCCATCCAGACCTGCAAGGGAGATGTAAACAGAGGTGAGAAGACAAGGCCAGCGCAGACACTGCACAGATGCGAAGAGGCAGAGCCTGGAGGCTGCTGTAAGCAGCAGAAAGGCCAGGGACTGGGAGGTCAGCAGTACCCAGCACGTAGACAAGCCTTCTCTAGAGGCAGGTTGTGTGCCAGGAATTACAGTGCTCAGTGAGGCACCCAGGGGGCCTAAGAGTGCCAAAGGGAAGGAATGCATCAGGAGCCTTGTCAACCCACATCCCGTGTGGCTCTTCACCACCTCTTTCTTTCTCTGACAAATCTGCAGAACCCTGCAACTGTGGTGAGCCTTCCAGCAGGGAGAGACTGGATAAACACTTTCCATGAGAGCTGAGGGAACCCTCTGCTACCAGAGAAGGGGAACTTGATTTGAGTAAGCCTGGTCTTCCACTGAGTAGCATGGATACAGCTTCTGGTGGTGGCCCTTTTCTCCAAGACCTAATGGAAAGGCTCCAATACTTAAAAGAAAATTAACTGGGGAGGAGAAGAGTACTAGAAATAAACAGAGTTGTTTGCAAAAGACAGCTCCTAAAAGAACATGCAAAACCACTGTTACTCCCATGAGGCGCTTTGCTCTCGCTGTCAATAACACATCCCAGTGCTCCAAGGCTGACATTTGTCAATGCCAAATTTGATCTGAAAGCCTAGCTGTGTGCAGTCACCAATGCAACCACTGTCACTGCCTTCTGCAGAGAACAGCAAAAGCAGGAACCAATAGTGAGGAACGAAGCAATGACAAACATTATTTAATAAACCTCTGTTTTCTAAGGTCTTTTTTCCCAAGGGGTTTATAAAACAGAGATGAGACAATAATCCAACCACTGCTGAAGGGTAGCCACATTCTTTAGACAAAAGATAAGCTAGTCAGGAAAGAAAAACAGAAGAAAAGTATTACTGGGACAACTTTATGAGAAAAGTCTCCATTTGGCTATACTGTCCTCTCCCAGCAGTGCCACCCTCAGACAAATGCAAGCCTTACCCCAGGACCCCTCTGAGAAGAACAGGTCTTAATGGAAAGCACCACATTGGTTTTGATGACTTCAAATCACACTTGTACCTATCAGCCAAGGCCTCATGTCCTGAGGCAATGATCAGCTTGACAGCACCTGCCCAGCCATCCCTGCTGCTCAGGCCACCCTTACCAAAGCACCGTTCTGACCTTCCTCTTCCATACTGGTGATCCATAAGTGCGATCGTGTGGCAAGAGGTTTTGTTTCATATTTACCTCTTCCCCTTCCTGGGCTGATAGGCCTCATGAAGGCATGCTAGGGTACCATTAGCTGTCATTTTTCTGGAGGAAATTCCAGGTTTAACTCAAGGCACAGACACACAGAATGAATCCTCTCTCTGCCCACTGATGCAAACCCCAGCAGGTCTGTCCATAGGGAGAGAAAGAGAAGCATTGCTAGGGCTGGATTTGGTGAAACTTCTCTCCCTGACTTTCCTGCAAGCAACCTAATGTTTGACCTCACATCCTCCACTTTGGTCCATGGAAACCCTGGACTTTGGGTTTCAGATCAAACAGGGAGTGAGATCAAATCTCTCATTTGTAGAATGGGAAGGGGCAGGTGATGAGGTGGGACTGGAACAGCTAGTTCAAGGCACTGGGAAGTCGGAAAAGTGATTGACCTCAGTGTATTTTACTCTTTTGGGAGGAGATGAATGGGAAGATGTGTTTAGAGAGCAGAGTATTAGTTATTCTTTTCATTTCAAAAACACTAGAAAAAGATCAAAGCCCTTTAAAAAATTGATTCCTAAAGCATCACTGTGCTTGTGGGCAGTAAGGGCACAGCTTTCACTCTGCAGCTACCTTTTAGGCACAGCAAGGCACTGAGGTGAGCTGGACCAGCTGACACCTTTGCATCAATAATTTAAACATCTTTGCACAGATTGGGGTGAAATGTTTTGTTAGGTTTGCTTTTTATTTTGCTCCTTATTGCTAGAGCTCTTGTTTTTCATCAAATTCCAGCTCAAAACACACCCTCTCATGGGGTTTGTAGCTCTTGTAGTTTAATTTGTCAAGATAAGACTTTTGTCATTAAACTGCCTACCCCACAGTTGTCGTAACATTAGACCCAGTTGACAAGTTTCAACCAGATTTAACAGTTGTTAGAAACCTCAAGAATATCAACTACCTATGAATTTCACAACAGTTAGGGAACAGGAAAAAGACAGGAACTCAGGGTCCCCACTGAGCAGAAAGCTACAGGGAGGAAGAGTCAACCAGTGTTAAATATCAGATAAATCACACAAACGAGAGACATGAGAAATATCCCTGGGGCAGGAAAAGAACTGCTGCTTTACCATCCATGGTAGAAGCCAAATATCAAGACACCAAGCTTCATTAGCTCCGTGGCTTATGAAGTGGCTCATTTCCAAAATCCTCGGCTGTGTAGCAGAGACCAGCACGGGGTCTATGGGCTCCCCACTTTGCTGCATGCTCTGCCCAACACCACACCCGTGGGATGCACACCGGGCTGTGTGGGAGTCCAGCCCCAAAGGGATATCTTTGGGGAATACAGGACCTGCCTTAGCATATGCTCCCATTTGAAGCAAGGCAGCCTGTAGCTGAAACTGTAAATAAAGCTAAGCTCGACTTGCAGAGCTTATGATCCTACTTAGTCAGCATGTCTGTGAGCACCAGCTCAGGCTGTGCGCACATTATTTCATGTTTTAAAAGGTTACAGCTCTTGGGCCAGAAACCAAGACACATTTATGACCTTCCCAGCCTCCTTGCAGTTCCCAAATTCAATGGGGGTCAGTGGGATGCAACAAGACATGCCATGGGTGCTCCTGACCCACTAGTGATGGAGTTTAGCAGCAGCAGCAATTCCTAGGACTGTAGGAGCAGTGGGGTTGGAAGAGGGTCCAGCCTCCTCCAGCCTCTCACCAAAGGCAGTTCTGCCCATCCAGCCCCATGGGCTCACAGGGGCTACACAGACCACTCACTTCAGCAAACAGCTGAAAAAATCTTTCCTCCCCAACCTGCTGCCTCTGCTCATTTCTCTCCCTGCAGTGACTCAGAAAAATGTTTCTTTCAACTGTTCCCAGACCTCTCTGACTAAAGGGGTTCGCTGGGGTCAGACAGGGCTCTCTTTCCACTGCAGATAAAAACATCCTGCTGTTCTCTGGCTGCTGCTCCCAAAGAGACTGGTAAAGTTTATCCTGTTCAGATTTCACTGGCATATTGGCAGCATGGGTATTTTGATTTTATTCTTGTCTGCAGTTTTCTAAGCCATCCAGTTTATTTAATTCATAATTCAATTTCTTTGAACATGTTGTTGAGTTTGTAATAACCTCCTGCTCTCAGTTTTTAGCCAAAACCCTTACACCTGAGCTGCAGTTATCCAAGATGGTTATAGCCATTCCTTCGTCCCTTAATTTTCTCGGCAATATTTGCTTTATTACTTGTACTGAAATTTAATAGCGCCCTGTACTGAAACAGATCCTTCCTTAGGAAGATCTCAAAGCACTTACAACAGTAAAGACCATTTTTGAGCAAATGTTACTGAACCCCAGTGTATACCATGTATCAAATACAGGTGCCATGCTGAGAGCATCCCCATCAGCAGGCAGAGATGATACAGCAGAGGGTGGGTACATGCTGTGTGGAGAGTCACACTCGGTGTAATGCAGAGCAGAGAGCAAAAACCACCCAGGTCTTGAGCTACAGTTCAACCAGCATTTCTTTTGCTCACAACATCATGGCTCACAAGTCAACCTGTGGTGCTGGCACTACCCACCAGCCACCCACTACCCCACACAAACTCATCACTCAAACCTTAAAAGCGGAGATTGTGATTCCTAAGGTTTTGCTGCAAGACTCCTAGAGCACCATTTCCAGATGACTGCCTTTCCCCCTTCACTCAGGACTAACCTACAGGCCCCAACCCCAAGACACAGCCCACACCTCACAGCACTGCAGCAGCACAGAGCTGTGCAGCCCTGGGGCCCTGCTGCACAGGCCAGGCTTTCCCTCATTCCCATTTATCCCAGGAGAGAGGAGGCAAGGAACAAGTCACTGTCATTTCTGTAAAATGTTCCTGGTCCTTCTGTCCAGCCAACACCCAGCCAAGCATCATGTTCCTAGTCCCAAGCCCCAGCTCTGCTTAGAAAATACATCCTTAGGCTCCTTGGGAATGGGGGACAGGGGCTTTCTTTCCCACTTGATCTCCCTGTGTCAGTACTGAAGGCCCTCATAATCCCCATCGGAGACCACTGACCTCATGTCACTTCCACACCTCAGGGAACTGCAGACCCATAAGGACACTTTACAACCAGCAGGGCTCTTCCACCAGTGGGGTTTCTTTAAACACCACAAGAAAATAAATAGGTTTCTGGTTCATCCCCAAAAACGCAGCTGCCTGCCCCAGGGAGGTGTGAAGGGGCAAGGAGTGCTCCAAGGGATGCTCCTTGCTGCCTGGGAAGCTGGGCTTTATGGTCCTTCGTGCCCTGCTGCTTGTGGGCAGACAGACAGACAGCTTTATTCCTTCCTGCTATGTCAGCTCTGAGATCAGACTCAGCAGGGCTGCACGGTTGTGGCCAGACAGCCACCCGAGTCCCATGCTGGCAGGGCTGGGAAGAGGCGTGGGAGGAGAAGGAGGAAGCCCTGCAAGGTAAATACAGCTGTGGCTCACCCCACGTGGATGCATTGCTCCAACAAGGCAGAGATGATTCCAGCCCTGAGCCCCTTTGGCATTGCTGTGCAGGCTACAGGCTCTTCCTCTCCGCTGCCCAGTACCTGCCCTCTGTCCCCCAGGAAGAGTGTGAGCAGTGCCTGGCCTTGCAGACCCTTTGCCAGGGCATGAGGGCACATGGTAGGAGCAAGAACAGCGTGCCAGGGCAGCCCAGCTGGTGCACGTGTCCACACACAGGAACAGCGGTTCGTCCTCCGGCACAAAAACAAACACTCCGGCTGCCAGGAAGGGGAGGCGGGGGGCCGGCAACAGCACAAACCCAGCACACGGGGCCAAGTCAAAGGCCTGCTGGGAAAACAATAAATAAGGGGAACAAATAATATTTAGCAGGCCCATGGTCACCCTCCCCTCTTGCTGGGAAGCAGCAGCTCTTGCTGGTCATGGAGCAGCGTCAGGAAGGGCCTGAATTTGGAGAGGATTTGGGGCTCTGACCCCTTCCCCAGCCTGGCTACAGGGGCCCTTGGTCACAGCCCTGCACGATGCACACACCTCTAGTCCTCCCTGTGGTGGCCTAAGAGGCTTATCCTCAGCACAGCCTCGGCAGTAAGAGCTGCTCCAGTCCAAACCATGAGCCAGCCATCAGCATTCTCTCTCTCCAGCCACAGGCAGAGTGGACAGACTCCCCAAAAACTGGGGGCATCTTATTCTCTTGCCTCCCCTTCCTGTCATACCTGTTGGGAAGCAAAACCCCCAGGGGAAAACTGCAGGGGCAAACGCTGCTCCAAAAAGCAACCATCAGGGAAACGGGTGAAAGGAAATGAGAGGAATGTAGGGAAGGATATTTGAAAAGTGATGCACGCTTCTGCTGGCCCTTGGCACCTCTGGCACTTTCATGCCCCCAGGACTGGGATACAGCCCCCAAATTCAAGGGCCTTCAGTACATCTGGGGTGGCTGGAAAACAGCTTGTCACAGAAAGTTCTTCCTTTATGTAAAGACTGGATAAAGTACAAGCACATACAGCAAGGTGGAGGGTTTTCTGGAAATTTCAAGAGGAAAATAAGAGTGGGAGGTTTTGTGAAACATTCGCTTCTTTTCCAGAGACAGATATGCTCAGAGGCTGCTGAGTTTACCTCCTTCTCCATTCTCACTCATTAAATTTAATGAAATTTAGCTAAAATCACTTGAGATTTGATATGAGTGAAAGGAGACTATTACATTTCTTCTCTTTAAAGCAAACCCAAACACCCAGCTGGCACTTTCTGCATCAAGCCCATCAGTCCTCACTTTAAATCTGTCTATTTAAGCAGTGCGTGGCAGTGGTATGAAAGCATCAAGCAACAGAGAACCTGCCAGCATCTGAGAAAAGTTCTTTAAATGACAATTTTCACACACTTAAGCCTTATTCCTCTCTGAATTCCTTTCATTTCAGCTTATCACTAGTGGATTGCACTGTGCATTATTCTCCTTAATCATATTCATAAATTTCCAGCATTTTCTGCTGAAATAGATAATTGATAAAACTGATAATTGCAAAGGGTAGAGTGAACAAAAGTAGAAATGGTAGATGACCCCATGAGTCCCTTTTGGTTAAAACACAACCTGTTCTATGAAATAAGAAGGAACTTTCTGGAGCACAAAAAATGCAATCAAAGTGAGGGAAAAAACTTTGGACTTAGTTACGGCTGACATGCTAATATCATAATATTAACTATTATACATATAAACAACTAACTGCGGGGTTGTTTTTCCGTTTTTTTTCCGCTTGGAGGCACACAGTTCAAAATGGATGATCTCTTTGGTGGTTGTGCTGTTATCTGCTTGTATTTGAGTGGAACTAGACTTCATCATTCAAAACTTTTATTTGGCAGTTTCTCTGTATAGTCTGATCTACCTGTCAAATGCAATTCATTTACCATTTTAATTATAAGCATTTCATAGATTTAGAAAATGAAGGTGCAGGAAGATTTAGAGCACTGTAGACTTCATGGCCAGAAGAGACTACCATCAATCAGCTTGCCTGACTCTCATAGGCAGGATTTCCTGGTTCTGTCCAAGGTCATTTGGCAGGTGAAAAGCAATGATTTCCACACAACAGCCTGATATTCTGACACTTAATCACATCTGCTGCTGCTCCCTTGATAGAATCTGATAAATAATTCATCCCCTCTTTTCACCTAGTTTTTCATACAACTTAGAGGGGTTTTGATTTTGTCCCCTTGTGTATTGTTTGCCCTTTGTTTAAATCTCCCCTTGAGAAGCCTTTATCATAAGGTTCAGATTGCAGAGGGTGTTCTTAATTTTTTTTTTTTAACTTCCAGAATCCCTTCCCAGGCACTAAAGAATCCTCCATTTTGCCAGGCAGTGCAGGACTGTGGGTAAACAATTACAGCTCACTGTCCTATGAGCACAAATCAATTATAATCGACTTGGTCCCAAGGGGCTGGTAGGACTCACACTGTCCCTGCACAGACACAGGGGGGCACAGACACACACACGTGGGTGGGGCTTGGGGCACTAAACCTTCCCTCTCTGATGGGAAAATGAAAGAGAAGCCTCAAGCCTTGCTACTCTGTTCAGTAGGGTGGTTAAAGCTCACTGGAGTAAGGCAACCACTGCTGCCGACTCCTGCTTTTCCCACAGAAGTGAAGCATTCACTGGGGAATGATGAAGTTGCAGAGGGAGGGAGGAGCAAATTTTCCTTCCCTGGTTCATCAGAGTTTTCCTCTTGCTCTGAAGGGTTACTCTGCTTTTCCACCGGCACATTAGCATTTTCCAGGCTGGAAGGAAACTGTGTTTCTAAAGCTCAGGCTGTAATTGAAAAAGTTTGCCAGGACGGACCTAATGAGGACACAACTAGTACCAACCATGCCACGCCTGAGGTGGTTTAATTCAGTCCCCTGGGCAACACAGCCACAGTAACAACAGGACTTTTCATAAGGGAAGGAGCACCATTTGAAAATATTATTTCATTTCAGAAGCCTCTTGCACCTCATCAGTATGAATGGAGACACAAACACTGCAAACACAGACCTGTGCCTAACCCCCTTCCAAGCCTTGCTGCACCTTCATGCCGAGGGAACAGTTGTCCTACCCACCTCCAGTCCACAGACAAAATAGAGAAAGAGAGGAGCTGGCACTGTAAAACAGGCTTCTCACCCCATGCTCAGGCACAGCCCTGACCAGAGAGTGACTTCCAGAAAGCCGAGTAGGAACTCTGAGTCCTTCCCATGATAAAAACCAGACTGCCTGAAGCTGGAAACCGGACACTTGTGTTTACCTCCCCGGATCAGAAGCTGTAAGTCAAATTGACTTGCACGGAGCCACGATGCACCCTGGGCACAGGCAGAGCCCGGGGATGACCCGAAGCCTCTGACACACTGCTTTACCCTCCCGCCCCCAGGGAAGAGGCATCCTCTCTCCTCCATCAGGGAGGGCAGGATCAGCTGGAGCTGTACCTCCCCCAGCACTTATGTTCCCATTCACAAAATTAATAACCAAGGCAACACTGGTGCTAGACCAGAAAGAGTTAATGAGGTTACCAAGGGTTTTGCTGGCCTATTTTCCAAGCAGGCACCCTTTAATCTCCTTTGGAAACACCTTCACACAAAGGCTGGTACAGTAGCTCAGCTGGAGCCACTGTTAAGGATTTAACTTGGAAGAACTTGTCCCAAAGAGATTAAAAGCAGCAGTCGGGCCCTGACCCTCCTGTCAAACAGGCAGGAATTTCTCACCGGGGATGGGAAGGCAAGGAGGGCAGCCAGATCCTGGGGTCTGCTGCTGCAGCATGCCACGGCTCCCACCATCCATGCATCCGGTAGGCTTCCCCAGGAAGCTGAAGCAAGCATGTCAGGAGCGGGGCTCAACCCCATAAGCTGCCAGCACAGTGCAAAGTAATGCCCCGTGCACCATCTGCCTTCACAGCAGAGGAGCCTCCCCAGGAAAGGGAGGGGAAAGCTGGCACCACTCGTGATGAAGGGTTAAATCCCAGGGCCCATGCCCCTGAGCAAGTCAGGCTCAACTCAGGAAAATATGGTAACAGCACTGGTGGGCAAGAAAGCAGGGACTGTCAGAGTATGCACCAATATCACAGCCCTACCTTATGGCCACAGAGGGGGAAAAGAGGAGTTAGAAGGAAGAAATGGAAGAAAGAAAGTGGGAAAACAAAAAGGAGAGAGTGAGGGTAGCCACAGGAATCCATACAAGCACAGCTCATCCATTCAGTCCCCACTCCACCTTACCTGGGGGTCCCCAAGGCGACTGATGTCTGGATAAAGGTAAAAGAGGATTCCCTGGGATGCCCCGGGCAGGGAGACTCCCCTGATCAGCAGAACAATCAGCATGATGTATGGGAACGTGGCTGTGAAATACACCACCTGGGAGGGGGATGAAGGGACAAGTGTGAGAGAGCAGCATGGGCCAGAGCACCCAGTGCTGGCAGCACTGCACTGACCCCCCGGGCTGGGAGAGATGGCCGGGGGACACATCAGGCTGCTTCACCCAGCACCTTCCTGTCTCCTGCAGTAGAAAGAAATGCATTTTAAAATTCACCCAGAAAAATTGTGACATGCCATTACATGTCTGGAGCCAGAGAAAACCTTTCTAGTCCCAAGAGCAATCCAGACCATGAGCCAGGCTGTCACCAGGCTAGAGGCAGAGTAGCTCTACTGAAGCCAGCATCAGATGCTGGCTCTGATGCATCAGAGAAGGAGCTGCCCCCAGTATCTATCTGCACATCCCTACTCCAAATAGTCTGAATCAAACACAGACAGTCTCTTCTCCACAGGATTTAGTAGCAAGGGTAAAGGGATGTGCAGGTAAGAGACACATTCTGAAATATGACTGCCACCAAAGGACCACCAGGGACAGTGGGGGGTGCCCAGCTCAGGGCTGGCACCCACCTCTGCCCACTGCAGGGACTCACAGAGGCTGCCTCTGACTGACTCCTCTACAATTACCCAACATGGGTATTTCAGGCAGAGCAGGGCAGCACATCTCAGAACTGCCATCACAGATGCAGACCCAAACAGAACCTCTAACCTCTGTCCTCCTGCTTTTTATGCCACCAGCCCCATGAGCAATGTAGATGTACTCAGGTAGGGTTGAAATTCCTTCCTCTAGCAAAGGAGCCACATCCCTCAGGGGAAAGCTGGAGGCCAGTATCCACTGATCCTTTCAGGGACTTCACCTCTGCTAAATGTAACACTCAATCTGGGGATTACCAGGGTACTTTCAGAACTGTTCAGACTACTTTCTGTAGTATGCCACCACAACACAACGCTGTAGTCTACGTTTCCTATACAAACAAACTGATATCAAGGGCTCACAGCCTCCTCAGAAATTCAAGTAATGTCATTAATCCCTTCGCATTGCTTCCGCACCTTCAAGAGTTATTGGCCACCCTGAAAAGAGGTTGTTCAGCCCATCGTATCATGCTAGGCCAAAAAAGAAATGTTGCTCTTTCAGGTTTTTCCTGTGTGGACGTGCTGAGTGAGGACTTGCACCAGCATGCTTCACCTGGACGCTACCCCACAGCTCTTTCCTCAGCCTCGGCAGTGGTGCACTGGAGAGCTAAGGCTCATCTCTGGAGGAAGTGCAAAACGTAATGATGTGAAATGATCCATTCATCACACCTGCCCATCCATCCAGAATAAGCTGTTTCGAAATCCACCTAGAGGCCACCATCCCTTAGCAGGAGTTACATGCTGTGCCGCAGCTGTGGCAGTTTCTGCATTAGAGGAGGTCCTACTAAGAACAAGCGAATGATTTCCCAGGACAGTACGACCACTTTCACTCTACCCCTGGCTAATTCTTATGATCTGAGTGGTGATTCAAATAGAGATTTTTTTTCTGGATCCAGTCTGATACACTCCATGTGAATAAAGCAAGGTCCAAAGCTCCTCGCTGCAATGTGAGTCCTCTTTTCAGTCAGGATACACACTCTCCAGTGATTCAGTTTTGTATTGTAGGATGGAAGGATTTGAGAGATAGCTTGTCCTTGAAAAACCACAATACTAAATTATCATCTCTGCCTGCAGCTCTGTGTTTTCTGGGCATTTAATGTGCCCTTCTCTATATATCACAGAAGTCTTGGGTAATACCACAGTGGTCAGTGAAAAACACTTCCTTGCTGCAGCTCAGGATTGCCTGAGATGTCTGTGGGAGCAGATCCATCCCCATCTGCACCTTAAACACTGAAGAAAACCAAGGACAGAATCCTTCAACACAGGCAAACACCATCATTCATTTCATTCTCAAATTTACAAAGAGCCTCTGATTTAGAACTCTTCTGTGACAGTTTATCAAATCTGCAGGTCCTGTGAGTTTAACCATCATCACTGTATTTACCACACAACCAAAGGCTTCCTTCAGGAAATAACAGGATGCAAGTTTAATTTTTCTCAGTCTGTGAAAGCTAGATTAAAATCAAAAATCATAAAACCAACTCATTGCCTTTGAACCCTAGTGCCCATTCTTCCAGGTTGCACATTCTCGCCTGGATCTCTAAATAACATCAGTTTTAGGAGCTCAGAGTACAAACTGACATATGATTTGGATTTCACATTTTGGTAGCATCCTATGTGCTTTACAGCTTGTGCAAATTAGTGTGTTAAGCTTTTCACTCAACAGTCACTCACGTATCTCCACTGAGACCAGAGACCTGAATTTGGAGAATGTTTTGCTGTATTAAGAGTGCCAAACTCCTATCTAACAACAGGAACATCTGGATCCAATGAGATATTAGTCAGTGCTTGGATCAGACCCAGTCTTTTTATTTCTTGGGCATTGCTAGCACTAACGACATCACTAGGAACCTTGCAGGGATCAGTGTGATTGTTCTGTCACATGCTGGTCAACAACATCCAGGGTTTTATTTGAATCTGATCCACACGCCTCAGCAAAGTGGTTCCATCTGTGACAACCTCCTGCATCTGCGAGCG
This sequence comes from Corapipo altera, assembly GCF_003945725.1. NCBI lineage: Eukaryota > Metazoa > Chordata > Aves > Passeriformes > Pipridae > Corapipo > Corapipo altera. Next base: position 6,758,071 of record NW_020884873.1, on the reverse strand, counting down.
CTCCTTGGGGTCAGGCAGGTCCTGCGTTGGAGGATGGAAACTGCTGCTGGTGTTCTGAGTAGGGTGATTTCAGCTCGTGTTGTTTGACCCTCCACAGGCAAATCCACACAAGGAAGGTGTATCTCTTCCCCAGTGGGGTTGTATTCCCACAGTCATCATTTTAGTCAGGTTATTAAATATGTGGAGGGTTGATAAAGCCTATGGACACTGTTGCTTCACTGAAAGAAGGTTTCTGTTTTCAAGAAGATCTCACCATCACTAGTACTTCTGTCTGAAATAGATCAAATTTGTTCTCAGCACTTCCCACACTGTGTTTGCTGTATCTTAGTATCATATTTGCTGTTATTAGACTGCCTCTGCTTTCTTTTAACAGGTCACCACAGCAAGTGGTTGCTCTTTTCTTCTAATTTTACTCCATGGAAACCAGAAAATATCATCTCTGCAAGATGCTTGCTTTCCCTGTCATGTTTCATAACCCAGACTATTCTGGAAGCAGGAGGAACTGCTAACATCCATGCCATCAACTTGATGGAAATGGGTGCAGCTAAAATTTACACCCCTTCACACATGATGTCTTGTTCAAGACTTGCAGAGAAGACACCATTTAGGAAACACACTAAACCTTTTCATTTTCATCTGTTCTTGCTGGCCCCAGACAAAGCTGGCTGGGAATGGAGTCAGGAGGCGGTAGCAGAAACTAAGTAATGGGGTCAGTGCAAATGAGAGTGGCACACTTTGTGACAGAGGGAGCATGGAATGGAGCTGGGCAGTCACACCAATCCTTCCTGAAAGCATTTAAATATATAACTCTTTGGTGACTAGTGTGGGGAATAAAAAAGGAAACCTTTATTGCTGGAGAATACGAGCAATTGTAATGAAGAGTTGGGACAAACAAAAAGGATAAAAGACAACCCCCACGGTGACAAGGCAGAGAGGGCTTTGAGGCCACCAGAGTTACCTTTGTTTATATCTAATGAATTTGAAGATTTTCCAGCTGCACTTGCCATCAGAGGCAAAAACACGCTGCGTGCTCACAGTGTGGTGGGAGGGAAGTGAACATGCAACCACCCCACACATAGGAAGACTGCAGAGTCTCCTGGGCCTGTGGATGGAGAGGGACCTGATGGGTGTATACATCTTGGAAGTTAATGCCCTGAGATGCCTCAGTGCTCCCATCCTTTCCTACCCAAAACACAGGGCCTGGCTCACACTCCTGCTGCAAGTTGAGCCCTACAGACTCCTGGCAGCTTATGCAGACAGGAGTGGTTCCCAGAGAATCTCTAGGACCTCTCTGAACCTATAAAAGGTGATTAGAACAAGCACTCCAGCTGTGATCAAGGGAAGAGGCTTGACTTGAACCAAGGACTCACCTTGCCTGTGGACTTGACTCCTTTCCAAATGCAGAAGTAACAGATGATCCATGCCAGCAAGAGACACAGAGCCAGCTCCCAGCGGAGACCACCCAGGTGCTGGATGCCATCGGAGATCTTAAGCACTCGCCTCCTGCATTGGGAGGAAGCAAAGGAACATGCAAGTGTCACTGATGTTGGCCACTAATGTTCCCAACACCCCCCTGTTTCTCAGTGCCTGATGGCTCTGGGGAGACAAGAACCTTGTCTTACTAACAAGGTTCAGGTCTGAGCTGCAAGCCTCCAAGGAATCAAGCAGTGCTCTCCCCTGAGAAACAGTCAGCCTGGAAGATGATGCACAGACACTTGCTTCTACATTCACTCTAGGGCTGACCTGTTAGGCCAAGATATTTCTTCTCCTGCCCTCTCCCACCCTTCATTTGTATTGTCCTCCATCGTAAGAGCTGTTTCTCTGCAAGATCATGCAGCATTTTGAACACACAAGCTCTGCCCAGGCCTTTTTCATGCACATTACAAAGTTCATCTACACTTCTGACATGCTTCAGACCTCAAAGTGAAGGATACACCACACTTACCGTGCAGAATCCATCAGGACCACCAAAGAAGCAGTGCTGTCCAACCACTTCTCCACAGTACACTTCTTCTGTCTTTAGAAGCAGCTATCTCAGGACACAGAGCAGCACAGCATCCCATTCTGTGACTAAGACCCAACCAAGACTGCCATAATCCCCACTGCACAGTCAGAAGAGGCCACCTTGGGCATCTTCTTTCAACCAGTGTGGAGATAAGATCCTGAGCTAGACAGATCCTGGTTCAGACGAGGTCAGACAACAGCAGCTTTCCATGTCATGTGTATGTCAAATGTTCCTTATTGCTTACAAAACTAAGGACTCGCCCTCCTCCGTCTCCTACACCACACAGATGGATCTGAGTGGGAAACACCACAGTGTAATCCTAAAACCCCAAGCTTGAGACAGCCAGAGAGGGACACGCACTACCTTGGAACCCAGCATCAATTCCCACCCTGCTGCAAAGGACAGTGATTATCCCAAAATGAAGGTCGTGCTGCAGGAGAACCACAGTCTAATACACACTGTTGCTCTTCCTGCCCCACAGCCTTTTGGTGGATTGAAAGGATGAGAGAGGGGTTGGAAAAATCACACTGCTCTCCAAGATGCATTTCGTCATGTTGCTCTTTGTCTGCTTCTAAGGACATGGACTATGTAACCAGTGGGCAAAGGATGCCGGTGGACCATAACTAACTGGGAACTGTACTGCAGCCAAAAGGGGCCTCTGGAGCCTGTCAGCCCACTGGACAGGTCAGAGCTTCTTGAAGAAGCCTCCTACCACCCTGCCAAGGGACGGCAGGAACAGATGCTGCATCGGAAGCAATGGACAGTGGAAATTTCCAATCCCGTGTGCTTATTCCCCAGTAAAACAGGGACGGTCACAGCAGTGATGGAAACATCAACTTTTCTGGCATCCAGCCTCCAGAAAAGTAATCTAAGGAAGGCCATGTGTGTGCAGCAGGCAGAGGGAGAGCACAGGCTCTTTTGCAGGAGACAAAGAAAATTCAAAAACTTTAAGAGCAGCATGCCTGTGGCTAAGCTGGAGATGCCCTGGAGGTACTGTGTGTGTGCTCCGTGCACCAACAGCAGCCAGCAGTGCTGCTGAGGGCAGCGAGGGCAGAGCTCTCCATCCAGCTAAACACACAAGGGAAATGCACAGAGGCAGCAGAGGGGTTACTAGCACAGTCCAGTAGCCAGGGCTCAGTGCTTAACTGGGCCTGCTCTCCCAGGGGATGCTGAGGACCATCAGAGATTCCAAGTCAGCTGGCCTATGCCTTCGTGCCAGAAATAAAATTACTCCGTACCTCAGGGTAACTAACACAAAGGGAGAAAACAATGAAAATGAGGGACCAAATTTCAGTGTGAAGTAAGTTGATCCTACAACTTCAGTTTTGGTGAGTTTCTTTCCTCGGGATAGCTTGCATATTAGTCACTCTATAGTGAAAACATCACTTCTTTTTCTACTTTTAAAATAAGACTAGCTCACATACAAAAGTCACCACCCACCATGCCAGAGCCTCCTGGGAACATGCTGGTATCACATAGCAGCATGGATTCAAAAGAAAGAGGTCAGTGAGACCAAGAAGGCCAAAAGGTCCAGAGGGACAGGAATACAGCATCAGAGAAAGACAAAGTCAGATGGCTCTGAGGCCTGCTAGCACAGCCCCAGATAAACACCACGAGCCCAGCAAGGTTACCCTTGACTGACAGCGCTGCCCCTGAGAGCCTTCACTCTGACCTGCCCAGCTTCCCCTCTTGTGTCCTCTTCTGGCAAGGTTGGGCTAAATAGGATGTGCCGCTGCAGGGTTTGTCCCTTGCCCAGGGAAAATCTGTCTGAGAGGAAAGGGGTCTACAGGGCTGTCCTTTACTTACTCCCAGAACTCGATGACAGGGGAGGTGGCGTTTTCGCTGGTCACGCTGAATGTTGAGTTCGCCTTCTGGAGCTCCATGCAGTTCCCTGAGGGGAAGGCCCAGGGAGACAGAGAGTGTAAGCAGCAGTGCCTGGAGTACCAGAGGATCTGAAAAATCCCTCCCTTTTCATCCACAGTGCTGACGCTGATTGACATTGACTCTGGGACAAATTTTGTGTAGTCCCAAAGATGCACAAAACAAGTCCACACCAGGGACACTTAAGATGATTGCATTTAATTTTTCTTCCAGCGGGTACAGTCCCAATCAGCACGGGGTCTGTGGCTAACACACAGAACAGGTTGACTGGAACATCCAAGAAGGAAGGTGCTCCTGGTGGGTGGAGCCCAGGGAGGTCACCACTGCACTGCACTGCAAATGGCTGGGCAGTGATGCTCTCTACCAAAGACCCAGAACAACTGAGCCTCTTCCCCAAAAGTGCCAGCAGCACTGCAGTGACCCAGTACCCTCCACCCCTATGTCCCACCTACACAGGGGCAAGACACTCTCCTGAGGTTTGGCCATGGGCAGCAGCAGGTTTCCCTCAGCCAGGATGTGGTGGAGGACTGGGAGGGGGTTCCAGGCTCCACACCCACCTGTGTTCCACTCATGGTCACAGCTTCCCCAGGGGAGGTCGATGGTGAACGAACTGAAGAGATAAAACAAGGCCCAGGCCAGGACAATGATGTAGTAGAAGTTCAGCAGTATGACGATGACCTGTGAGGCGTAGCCAATTCCTGCAGAAAGCGAGTCCCAAAGGCAGGTGACTCACATGCCAGAGGACAGGAACAGGATTCCCTTTAGGAGGTGCTCACCCAATGTTTGCATCTGCTGCTCTGCATTTTGAGGACACTGCTGGATGAGTGCCAACGGGGCGGCCACCAGAGCCATCAGCAACTGAGACTTTCAGAGAAATCATGGAAAGTGGCTCAGTGCTGGATGACTGTGTTGAAATAGTGCTAGAAATGGAGGATCTGACTGCTAGCCATTTATTAAGAGAGCTGACACCTTTCACCACTAAGATTTTAAGCCACCTGCAAACTCAGGAAAATGACATAGCATTGACTTAGAAAAAAACAGCAGAATGTTTTAGGTTCCTCATAACTACCAGAAGCATTTTCCCCATTTAGCTCTTGGAGGACAATCCTGATTGGGCACAAAGCTCCTAGCCAGAGCTGTGGCCATGAAGAAGGAACCTGGGATGCAACATAACAATGGGAACTGTTTGCTGGAAAAGGTGAACAATTTTTCCAGGGTGATTTTGGAAAGGGGACAACCAGTGGCCCTCCCAGGACAGGAGGCAGGGGTGGGCAGCGTATGTGTGGAGGTGAGTAATGCTCCAGGCTGTGGGGAGAGACATCACCACTCATCTTCCCAGGGTCCAAGAGTCTCCCCACCTCTCCATGCCCTCCCAGGCTCACCCCACTCACCTTCGAAGAGGGGGCAGATCCTGCGCCAGGCCGTCACCCCTCCCTGACTGGTGTACTGTCCCAGCGCTGTCTCCAGGAAGAAGACAGGGATCCCACAGGTGAAGAGGAAGATGAGGTAGGGGATGAAGAAGGCACCTGGCAGATTCAAGTGGCAGATAGAAAAATAAGTCCCATGGGGTAACTGGGGCAGGCTGTCTCCAACCTGTCACCAGGCAGGTTCCTCCTGGGTGGGACAGACTGGGAGGGATGGGGGCTGTGGGTGCAGGAAGATTACGGAAGGGATGTCAGGAAAAAGGGATTTTCCTCACATTTCATCTCTTGGAATGATGCAATTACATGAGAAGTTCAATGTTTACAAAAGATCCAGAGGGAAGAAAAGCTTCTAGGCCTGATTTTTGTGTAAAAAGTAAGTTATCTATAGCTGCATGGAAATACAGAAGAACACCCTGTTGTAAAGCCATTGAGACTTTTAATCAAGTTGGTGACTCCTTTCACACTGATTATTCTGAATAAGCTGACAAACCCATGGATGACAGCACCAAGGCACTGAGGAGCACAGAGAGACTGACATCTTCACCCAGTCTGTGGGTTTGCTCAGTCTTTGCTCACAGAAAAGCAGCAGGCATGCAGACAAAAAGCAAGTAGTGCAGGAAAGTATGTACCCCATGCAAGCAGCCAGGGCTGCCTTCCTGTTCAAGCCCTGTCACAAAATGGGCAGGGAGAGATAAAATGCATTAGGCTTTTGATTTCCCCAGGCTCATGTTAAATGCAGCAATGGCCTTTACCCCACAGAGCACAGGAGACAGGCCTGCAAGATGGTCCATAACAACCCTGGTGCACAAGTAGACTCAAAACCCAAGAGATTTCCCTAAGAAGCTTAGCTAGCATGCAGGGGTGGGAAGAGGGAAGGGGGGCTTTAGGAACTGGCCAGGATTCCCACCCTGCCGCTCGTCCCAGCTGGGTTCAGACCCACAGCCCTCCTGTTCTTGCAAAAAGAATACATGAGCAAAATAAATAGGGAAGGCATCTTGGCAGCTCCCTGTTGAAGTTGAAGGGGTGCTGGGACTCCATGATCTTACAGGTCTTTTCCAGTCTTAATGGTTCTATGACACCTGCTAGCCCCAGGTAGCATCTGTCCACATGCTATCCCTGTACCAATAATTGATGAGGGCAAATGGAAGGGGAAATGGTTGTTTCGACACCATCCCCTCAACTCCCAACTTGCATGAAATCATATCATCATGAAAGTCAAGCTTATTTCCAAGAGAGATTGTTGTCATAAAAAAGTTTGTATTTAACTAAACTGCACCCAGGGTACCCCGGTAGATGTCTCTGAGGTAGAAGGTAGAGCTTTCCAGCCCAGATTTCCCTTATTTGGAGCCTGCAATCTGGCCTGTTACCTTCCTCAGCACCTCTGGTTATCTCAGGTTTCAAGCTTCAGAAGTCTAGCTGGAGGGTCCTGATGTGTGGGCTGTGAAATAATGCAGAATTATGGTGGAGAGAAGGAAGGAATTGCAGAGACAGGTTTGGACTAAAGTCTGTGATCTGCCCCACTCCCCTCACATTGCAGGTGGGGGGACACCAGGGTGGGATGGCCCCAGCACCAGCATCCTCCCCGTGTCATTTCAGCTGGCAGAGGAGAAAAAAATCGAGGAGAGGAGCCCAGCAGATCCACTCTGCACAGTGACTCTGAGGAGGGGGTGACAGGGAGGGCAGCACACAGTGGGGGCTGTCTGCAGACAGGGGGCCATCAGCATGCCCAAGCAGCCCCCCAAGCGCTGGGCTGACATCTCTCCAGTCCAGCCTTGTCCATCCTCCCTGCAGCTGAACCCCATTGAGAGCAAAAGGGGAAACACTGGCACACGTGTCCATCCTCCACGTCCCACTCCCCACGTGCAGGGATGGCAGCAGTGGTGGGCCTTGGGAATGGCGGGTTTGGGAAGCGCTGGTGGGGGATGTGGTGCCGGCAGCCACACCACCAGACAGGCTTCCCTGGTATTTCCCAATCAGCCTGCCCAGGGAGGGCCTGACCCCGCCACAGGAGGTGAAAGCAAGAGCAAACAAGAGCAAAAAGAACAATTTTTTTGCTCTTCTTTGTCTTTCCCCCACTATGGAGAGCCTTGGTGTCAGGTGCTGAGCCCTAAATATGTAAGGGACTCCTCTTTCTTTGTTATGTGAAAATATCCCTAAAGAGAGGAAAAGTGACTGGCTCTTCGCATAATTCAGATTTTGCAGATACCTTTTTAGTGAAGAGGCTCATATTTAGGCAAGCAAAGCAAGAGCTGAGAGCAGTTATCCCCGCTGTCTACACACAGTTCAGCGTGGAGAGAAAGAGTCACCCAGCAGGGCAGACGAAGGGCAGTGCTGGTACAAGAGGTGTAGGCTGGCCATGATTGACTTGGGGCTGGAAATTAAATAAAGGCCCTGTACTTTTATCAAAGAATGACAGAAGCAAATGCCTGGACCAGCCTTCTTGAAGGAGTAAAGGACTAAACCTCTGGCAGCTTTTAAAATTAAACTTGAGGCATTACAAGGGATTTGACACACCAGTGTCTGAGATAGACTGGGTTCTGTGAGGCAGGAGAGATCCTGCTCTGCCCCCAGAGAAGACTTTTAGGAAACGCTTTCCTCTGCACAAGAGTCACATGCCCCATCCTTGCTCTAATCTCATGGAAAGGGGACTGGAGATGAAAAATCTGCCTGGGACTTCCAACTCCCCATGGCCTCTGCTGCTTTACAGGGCTTTGCTTCAGGCCCATTTCTCCAAGGAAAAAGTCTGAAAAATCCCTTTGTGTCTTGCCTCTGCTGTCCAACCACACACAGCAACTCCCCTTTCTGCAGAGCTCTCCCTGAGCTCCCCCCTGGCACCCTGGGCAATAGGTGCCAGGACAGGATTCCAGGTCCCACTCCCATTGATGGAATAGTATCCAAGAGGGATGCAGCAGTGAGAAAAGACATAACTCAGCAAGCAGCCAAGAAACATTTCCCCTAGAAAAAGGAAATGCGGAAAACTATCTTTTTTACAACAGGGAAAGAAACTGCCTGACCCCCTGGCGAAAAGAAACAAGAACTGAGCAAAGCACGGCATGAAAGTAGCTGAACAGCGTTTAATCCTCTTTTATACCACTGGGATGAAAGCAGTTTAGTGAGGCCCATGAGACTACCCCAAGTTCAAGCCAGGGGATTTCAGCCCCAAGTCCCCAGCACTCACTCCCCGCCAGTTCCCAGCCAAGTGCCATTTCCCCTCTCCCTTGCCCTTCCGGAGGGCCCAATTAGCAATTAATCACCAGACAGGGAGAGCAGCTCCCTCTCTCTGCATTTCACCAAGCCAAATTTGAGAAAGAGTGTTTTTGGTTTTTTAAACAATTTTCTCCCCTAAAGTCAACCACAAGCTAAAAGCAGGCACAAAGACCTGCCAAAGCCCACAGATCACCTGCAAAGTGATCCCAGCTCCACTGCCAAGCTGCACTACAGCCCAGCATCGTGGGGGATCAGCCACTGGTCACTGCCAAGCACAGCCTGAGCAGCACTGGTGTGCTGGCACGTTGGTGCCAACAGCAATACCCTGCTCCATGTCTGTGCATTAGGCATGTCCATCCACACACCTCACAGCCCTGCCATGGGGATCAGAGGCAGAGGTCCCCTCTCCCACATGCTTGCACCTCTGGCAGATGCCAATAGGGTACCTTGGGATGCAGGAGGGATGTAATATTTCTCAACCGAGATGGGGAAAACCCCTTCACTCTCCCCTGTCCTTGACACCTGGCTCCAGCACCCCAGGGACACCCCTCCACAGACACAACTAGGACCTGTGGCCAAGAGCTCCTTGGAATCCCCAGAGCCTCCTGGAAATGCTGCAGCTCCTCACAGAACCAGCAAAGACATCAGTGCCCCGTGGCCTCCCACACCCCTCCCTGGTCTGCTACCAGGACCCACCATCTGATTTGCATAGGATGTCTGGTGCTCCTCAAGAAAGCGGTGCCTGGGATGAGACACACTGATTCAGAGAGCCAAGCTGCTTCCCTGCTCTTCCTGCCTCCCTCTGCAGATAGCCACCCACCTCACCAGCAGGACCAGAGTTCCACACACCCCAGAAAAACACAGCTACAGCCATCAGAGACCCTGGAACATTGCTGCCCAGTTATCCATGTCTCACTGGGTCAAAACAGCCCCCGCTGGGGGCCTGGATGGTGGCACCATGCTGACAGGTTGGCACCCTCTCTTCAGACTCGTGACTTGGGCATTGGTGAGAAGCTGCTGCCAGCACTGGGCAGGGCCAGACACAGATGTCACAGAGGCAGGAGGGATTGTGGAGAGATGCTGGTGACCAGGTGGCCCTTGGGGTGGTCACAGCCAGGGCTGCACTTACCTCCACCGTTCTTGTAGCAGAGGTAGGGGAAGCGCCAGACATTTCCCAAGCCAATAATCTCCCCAGCCACAGACAGGACATACTCCAGCTTGTTGTTCCATTGACCACGCTCCAAGGTCTGGTCCTCCTCCTCCTCCTCTTCCTCCTTCTCCGTTTCCATGCCAGGGTGTGCGGGCACCATTTCACCATTGCTGACAGCGCCGGGGACTGTGTAATCCATCCCACCTACAGAAGGAGTTTCCTTTGTTACATTCAGCACAAGCCACATAATAAGGCAGAAATTTGGGCTATGGGAGGCAAGAGATGGGCAAGGACATGTGCACAAACACACGTCAAAGTGTTCTTTTCTTGCTTCTCATAATGATTCCTGCTGGCACAAGACACTAAGGGGATGTGTACACTTTCACTACCGAGTCCAAAACCAGTTCTTAAAAGCCACTATTAGTTTTCTTATTTTAAATTGACTCATCTCAAAACACTACTGCTTCTGGAACCCCATCCTCTAAGCACAGTATCACACAAAGGACCCAGCAGCTCAGTCAGGGTGAAGCTTCCGCTATAGCAAGAAAAGGGAACAGACTTAGGGCTGGATAAAATACTTGACAAGGTATTTTATAAGGGTTTATCTTCTCTCCTGTTGCTGCTTACCAAGGCCTAGTTTGACAGACCATGCAATGAAAGCCACAAAACACCAGAAGTCTCAGACAAAGGAAGAGGATGAACTGAAATAAGAGAAACAAGTTTCTCTTTTCAGTGGTAGCAACTGTTGCTGACAATCCACAAGGCTGAGTGAAAAGGCGATTTTCAGAATGGTGCTATCCTTCCAATAGCAGGAAAAGAAACGGTGCAGAAGTCATGACCACCTGGGATCTCACCTTTCCCAGGATCTGCTCCTCCAAACATCTGCCCTTTGCCTGCCAAGGCTCCCCATGGTACTGCTCTCAGGAAGCTTTGGCACCATCTCTAAATAGATCTGTGCTGAGAGAAGATCAGAGAGAGTAGGTGGGCACCACTCTCACTGTCCCACCTTTCCCCAAAAACCTCCAAGAGGACACCTGTCCTCCCAAGAAAGCCAGGGCACAGCCTATGTGACTGTTGATGCACAGCTGGTGCCTCAGGTCACAGGTATGGGCAGCACAGGTGGCACCAGCTCTGCTGCAGCCATTTAGTAGATCAGGAGGTGTTTGAGCCTGTTCCTCCCGGGCAGGATGCCCCGCTGGCCGCTGAGTCCCACGGGACAAAGGGTGAGGGTTGTGGTTCCTTACCCATGCCCAGTTGTCAAAGCTGGGATTGCTGAGGACCTTGTGCCAAGGAGGGCACCTTCCTCCACACAGTGCCAGCCCTCGAGCCTGCTGCTGCCCTGCAGAGGCAGCTCCCCCAGCCCCAGCCTTACGCTGCCATTCATCCCCGCCCGCAACTCCCTCGCCGGGAGAGCAGGAAAAGGCACTGGCAGCAAATGACACTCTCCCCCATCCGGGGAGAATTAAAAAAGGGCAAAGCAGCACTTACAGCCTCTCCCCTCCGTCTGCATAATCCCCTATAAAACACCTGGGGACATGAAGAAGAGCAAGAAACACTGGCAAGCGTTTGACAGCGGCCGAAAGGAAGGGCTGGGAGGACCCCTCCACGCTAGAAAATTATTAAACAGGCAGAAAATGCTCCGTGACCTCTCCTCCACGGCAGCCCTGGGAGGGTGCGGGGCGCAGGGGGAGCAGGGCAGAAGGAAGCGGGGGCAGTGGTGTTACCTTGCGGACGGCGCTGTCGGGGCGAGAGCCGACGGGAGAGGCGAGGGCAGGACCGAAAGGTGCTGGCTATTTAAAGTGTTGGAAAGAAAAAATTCAGCGGTGGTGTAATCCTAGACTTCGCCCAACCCACATTCCTTCCCCCACCCCCCAGGGCTGGACAAAAACCTACACATGACTGATTTCATGGCCAGTGCAAAGGGGCTCGTTCCCCCCGCCTGTGAGAAGGGCTCACGCCGCCTCCGTCGGAGCGCTCCCTTCCCGGGCCGGGACCGCTGGGCTCCCGCTCTCCATCGCCTCTCCAGTACTGTCCCTGGAGAAAGGAGAGACCACCACACACAGGTGCCTCAACAGCACTGTCCAAGGGAGTGCAAGCCCCGAGACCTGCTGGGAAGAGGTAAGAGATGAAACACAAATTCACGGTGAATTCCCATCACGGGGTCTTTCCTTGGCAGGGAGGTCATGGGCACAGGGCAAGGTCCTGCACTGCAGCCCGACTCGCAATTTCCAGGGCTGTGCTGTGGCCAGGAGCAGTGGCAGGCAGCAAAGCTGGAAATAAACTCAGCTAAACTCTCTGCTGCTTCTTACTAAGGGCCCAAAACAGCCTCATTCAGAAACTTGGCAGGTTGCAAACTCTCTTCCCTCTGGCGCAGGGATCTCTGCCACTGGTCTTTCCCGGGAGCAGTACTGCCCCATCGCTCCAGAAGCTGCAATGGGAATGGGCAATCAGGCAGCAGGGAGACAACCTGCCCCAGTTGTGCAAACCCAGTACCGGGCTGCAAAACGAGCTGTGTAGGGATTACAGCAGGTAATTAGCTCCATGCTTAGAGGCCATAAAAGAGGCAAACAGAACAGGACATTGTTCATAGTAGATGTGTTACAGCTGTGATGGTCTGAGGATGCATGTGGGGTAAGGTTTTAAAATATTTTTATTACATCTATTGATAAATATCTGAGGCAAGATAGAACAGGGGGCAGGAAAATAATGCTTTTGGGTTCAGTGTCCTTGAATCAAGTGTGTAAAGCAGCAGCAAAACCTGAGATGTGTACAGACAGTCTGGGAAGGCAGTAGGAGAACAACAGGAATCACCCAGCAAACACTGTGGTGTCACCACATTAATCTATGGTGTAACCACACAGCACCAGAATTCTCACAGGAAAAACAGGGAAATGGAAGAGGGACAGGCAGACATAAGGACTGAATTCAACCAAGGAGTGATCAAATACGCAATGACTCCTCATTTCAGGAACAGATGCCTTGGATGAAAACAGGGTGACAACAGAGGTCTAGGAGAAAGGAAAGGACAGAGAAGATAAATATATTGTTCGCTACAGCATATAAATTAATGTCATTCATTGAATAACTCAGATTGAAAGCAAAATGAAATACTTTTTCCTCCCACTGTGCATAATTAATTAAACATTAGACCTGTGGCCATTACCACAGAACAGCATCTGGAAAGGAACTAAGCAAGTTCACACAGGTCTGTTCCTCTTCTGCAGCAATTAAACAGGATGGTCCAACTAAAACAGCTCCAGTCCTCAAATCAGTGATTCTTGAAAACCAGAGAAGATATTCCAGAGGAGGAATTACACGGTACAGCGAGAAATGGAGAACAACCCTGTGCAGAAACCATCTCACAGTGAATAGTGTAGCTGTTAAATAGTTATGGTAAGAATGTAGGGATTAAAAACAACAGCAAAAACAGATAATATCTTGCCTTGTGCAACAGATTGGTGTAAGGAGAGAAGAGATTGATTAAGGAAACATTTCTAGAGATTCTCAAAACTATTGTGCTCAACAGCATCACTGCATGAATATCCCTGGGTAAGCAGAATTACTACAGCATACAGATAGCAATAATCTTATCAACAAGGAGACAAGCTAATTGGCAGGAACTAATAGACTATGATAGGAAAATGTGCAATTAATTACAAACTATTTGGCTTCCACCCAGTGAGATAAGACTGCACTGAACACAACAATAACTTGAAAATGAAAACAAATGTTCAGTGTAAACATAAGCAGTGAGGGGAAATATTAAATCTACAAGTGCAAAAGCAAGCTGGAAAATCCTGAGGAAAGCATTTTTAAAGTAAAACATCACTTTACACATCATCTGGAGTAAAATAAGAAAAAGTGTATGTGGTTTTGGGAGATGTTACTTGAGAGATGCAAAAAAAGAAAAAGGTAGAAAGAGAAAAGAACCAACAAATACTACAAAGAATCAGTTAAGGCTACAGAAAAAAAAGATATTTTCAATACATATTTTTGAAATAGCAGAAGGCAAAGAATCTGAGAGGGACTTTAATTAACCCATCAGAGGCAACAAAAAAAATCTAAAGGGAAAAATGCGAAGGATGAAATCTCAATGTCTAAGATTTTGAGTGTATAACCATATCTAAGGCAAGTGGAAGAATGGGGACAGGCAGAAACAAGGCCTTATGAAACAAATTTTCAAAGAAATAAGAGAAATGTCAGAATGCAAATCTAAAAAAAAAAATAAAAAAGGAACAAGCCTAGATAACATGCACTCTGTAGTAACAGGAAAACAACTTCAACCACAAATCTACCAAGGTAATGCCATTTAAAAATATTTGGATAGTTACACACACAAATATTTATATGAATAAGGAGAACACCAGGGAAGAGCTTTTGTTGCACTGTGCCTCACCTGGAATTGTGCAAGCTGAACCTCTCTGGGAGGCTGCAGAGCACCTTCCTCCCAGTGCTACAAGTGCTGGCAAGTGGCAGCCCCGATGCTGCGCATGTCCCACGTGCATTGCTCTCATGCCAACCCCCAGGAAGGCACAGGGGGGTTATTCTAGGGGTGGCCTCCCCTGAAAGAGGTGTGAAATGGGAGGCTGCCTATTCAGTAACCTCCTCAGAGCACAGGGCTGACCGTGGCACCAGCCAGAGCAGCCACACTCCTCACAGTCCCATCCCAGGAAGCCAGGCCATCATCCACTGTTTATTGGGACAGCCCACTCTGGAGTGATGCCTCCTGGAGCAGGTCCTGAAGCAGCCTCCAGGTCCAGGCAGGCTGCTAAGGGGACAGAGCAGCACAGTGCTGGTATATGGGGCATGAGTGGGGCACAGCTGGCTTAGCCACTTCTCCCCAACACCCACTTTTGGAGAAGAGCCAGAGCACTGGGCCAGAGGTGTCACTGTTAGTGTGCTTCACACCTCAGGCAGGACAAGGGCTGGAAAATCCCGATCCTAAAGGCTGTTGATTTATGCTGCATTTTTCTTATATCTTTCTCTTTATCTTACAACATTTGCCAAGATTTCTGACTTCAGCTTGATCCCAGTCTTCCACCAGCAGCTGAGGCTGCGCTCTTGGGGAAGTGCTTACAGCCCGAACAACACAAAGCTGGAACAAACTTCCTCTGGAGATAATAAGGCATTTTGACTGGGTCAGACGTGCATAAGAACTGGCCTCAACCCACCCCACTGTGCACAGCTCACACACAGGAGCACTGGCCCTGCATGCTGTGGTAGGAACCACAAAACCTACTTCCAGGTCTGATCATGCTTCATGTCTGTGTCCAGCTTAGCAGAGGATGACTTAATCAGATTTCTCTCCTCCAGTGCACCAAGCCACCTCCAGCCACCTGGAGAGGTAGTTCAAACCTAAAAGGAGGAGGGTTTCAAAAGGCACCCACTTAGATGAATGATGACAGGGAAAGAGGAAAGGGAAATGTTTAATAGGAGACAAGCACAATCTCTTACTGCTCTCCAAGTAGCAGCTACTCTCCAACGAATTATGCTCCAAACCCACCAAACTCCATTTAGGAGAGTGGCCTGGGAACAACTGCTGCTGCTTCTCACTCCCAGTGTGAAAAAGCCACCAGCCACATCTGGCCTTTGCCAAGCACTGAGATCAACTGTGCTCCCCACTTCCATCTCCCCCTCCACTGCTCTGTCCCATGTGACAAACTGCCTTCATGTGTTTTGAGGCCACGTAATCTTGCAAGCCACCTCCCAGCTTCCAGGAACACAATTTGCCGTTATATTATCTGGGAACCAAAGGCCAGAGCAAATACGATGCATTTCCTCTATCTGATAACCACCCTGCTACTGGCCTGCTCAGCCTGAAAATGTTATTCAGCTTAAGAGACCGTGGCTGTAGCAAGCAAAATTGTCACAAATATGCACAGAAAGGGAATAAATAGAGGCCGATACGGGCTGGCACATTACAGGAACCTGGAGACTGCTCAGCGGAGAAAGAAGCCAAAGTAAGCACAAAGGAGTGACTCCTGCCTGAGCCACTAAGCTCTCTCCCAGAAAGGCACATATATTTTGAAACTACAATGGCAGAAACCAAAAGCCATTGCAGAGCCTGCAGTTCCCACACAACAGAAGATCCTACTGCAGCCATTTGGACAGCCTCAATCAGACATAGCCTCCCTAGTGAATAACTGCTTCCAAATAATGACTTGGAAGACCAGAATCCCGAGGTGAGAAAACTCCTGTCCTCCCCAGATGCTTGCAGAGGAGCGGAGGCCTCACTTTTGTGCTCAGGTTTGTGGTACAAGATACGTCTGTCTGTGGACACCGTGCTCTGCACACTGGAGATAAACAGGTGACACTTTGGCGCGAGCCAGAGCTCAGGGACCAGTCTGAATGTGGGATGGCACATGGGAGAACCCTCTCCTGCAGATAGCACTGCCATACCCTCTGCTCCTCTGCAGGCAGCAGCTGTGGGCAAGCTGTGCTCGGCGTGTAGGCTGACAGGGTGCTGGTGAGTCCCTCTCCATGCACCTCTGATCAAAAGCTGTAGAGCACAGGAGGAGGTAAGTTGAGAACAAAAGAACTGTGCTCCTAGACCTGCTTTGGCTGTAACATGAATGCCCAGCAGAAACAGAGCTGCAGATTGCTGTCACCACTCTCTCAGCTATGTCCAGTGCCAGCGGTTTCCCTCCAGACCAGGATGAAAACAGCAGTGTTCTTTGGGTGTGCACTTGCCTGTCAGGGACACAAAAGCAGGAACACACAGATATTTGTATGGCATGCACAAGCACAGGCACAGCAGAAGTGCCCAGGCAGGCAGATCCACTTGACATCTCACCTCTGCTTTGACTTCTCCCTAGTACCTCGTCTCTGTTAAACACCCTGGCCCTTTGCACAACTGAGCAGGGAACAGTGTTTTTTCTGCTCAGGATTCACAAGTATCCTCATTTCGTGTATGGTCCAAAATAAAAGCACTGTAAGGTTATGCAGTTATAAACACACATGTATAGATACCTGTGTATATGCTTATAATATAATAAAATACAGTATAATACAAACAAGAGCTGAGCAGCAAGCAAAGGCTCCAGGGCCTGGAGACTTCAATCTTTTTTAACATCTCCTTCTACTTTCCCTTCAATTCCATCAGGTAACTCCAGTTCCTCAGGGCTCTTCCCTGGCTCCAGTTTGCCAGCAACTGGGCAACCTGAACAAACCCTGGCAGAGTAACTGGCAACAGAACCTGAGCACATTTTAGGGACAGGGCAGGAGACACCGCCCTTCTAAAGTCTAGTCATGGACCTCCTGATGTAAAAATTGATAGCTGCATCAAGAAATTAAAACTCACCAGTTCATTGTTGCAGCCAAGGAACCAACTGGAGGACATTTTCATATCAAGAACCATATGCCAAAGGAAATCATAACTCTAGGCTAGTAATGATAGGAGTGTGGTTTAAGTGGCCCAGAAGTGAAAAGCATAGGATCAGCAGATTAATTAAGTACAGGGTAAATTGGGTGGTAGAGAAGGAGATGTATATTGGGACCATTGGGGTGATGGTCTTTCCTTATGCTCTGCACATCCTACTCCTCTGAGGTGAAGGTCTAAGTGTGTAACCAACTGTCTGCAGAAAGAATGACATCAAAACCATTGATAGGGCTGGGATTTGCATGGCCCTGCACCCTGTCTGCCTGCAAGGGGGATGTTCTGGCAGGAAATAGGGAAAACTTTTCTCAGAGGTGAGACTGGGTTGTACCCACTTAACTGATTCCTCCCGAGAAAACCCATAATCTGGTTTTAAACAAGCAAGGTTTGGGCAGTGTTCTCAGGGCATCTGTTCATACTTATTTAAACATTCTAACAAAAAAACCCCAAAAAACCCAAACAAAAACCCCCAAACAAACAAACAAACAAACAAAAAACCTTTTTCATTCAGGAGTACTGGGCTAGTAACAGCCAAGTTTCCATTCTGGGACAAAATCCAATAATCAGCTAGTAACCGGTGGACAGAACGAGAGAAGGTTTTTAAAAGTTTCTCAAAAAGAAAGTTTTCCATGCAAGAGTTGACGAAGTGAAAACTTGGGCATTTCAAAAACGGTCAGTAAGAAATAAAACACGGGTTCATTTTTTCCCACTTCCAAAAATTAGAATTACATCAGATTTTAGAAAGCCCCTGCAGTGTTTCTCTTAAAAACATCCCAGGCAGCCCTCACGTCAGCACAAGGAGTGCCTGGCTGAGCTCCCGGGCCACTGCAGCACCCAGGGATGCTAGGCTTTGAGAAGCCTAGGAGTCCAGAGCCCACCCCTGAAATGCTGCCTGGTCACAAGCCCCCCTGCAAGGCTCTGCAGAGCGTGCCAGCTCCTGGCCACTGCCCATCAGAAGCAGCTTGTGTCTCTTGCTTTGCTCCTCTGGTCACCAGCAGCCTCAGCTGGGCTGCCCTGCTGAGGTCCCTGCAAGGTAGTGCAGCCAGACACTCAGAGCTTAGAGTAATCTCTGCAGACAGAGAAAAAAGGAGCTCACACACAGGAGATGCACTCCCTCTCACTCACCTGCTGAACTGGCTCACTGCCTAGTGGGGCTTTGAGACATAACATGAGCCAGACCTAGAGCTTTTAGCTTCCCTGGTGGATGGAATTCTGCCTGAAGCAAGAATCACAAGCCTTCACACCAAGGCTGATCTTCTGTCTACAGGTCATTCCTGTTCTGGTAGTCAGTTGCAACATATGGCACCAAATCTCTCTCTCTCTCAGGCTTAAGATATTTTCTGTCCAAAAAGAAAAGGAAAGAAAAAAAGTAATTTATGAGTTTTGATAACTTAAAGCAATCTTAATTTTCTGTTGATGAGCACTGGAGATGAAAAAGCTAAGCTTCAAATTATATGAAGCTGATGTCTGAAGAAAGCTAACCCTTCCAGCCAAGAGGAGGAGTGGCAGTGGATCAGGGGCTTGGTGTCCAGGCACTAGGCACAGAGGTTTTAGCAAAACCACATGTGGATTGGGTCTAGCCCCGTCAACCCATCACACACATGGTAAATGGAGAAGGTAGCCTCTTGGCACTGCTTGAGACCAGCCTTCTCCAGAGGGAACAAAAGGGCTGCTCATGTGCTTCACTCTTTGTCATTTTTGAATATCAAATTCCAAGCCACATTACCCTTTTGCCACCATGAATTCAAACACTGATGCTTACCTGAAATAAAACACACGGGAGCTGACCTGACCAAGAGGTCAGAGGGAGAAATACACCCAAAGACAAGGTATTTCCATCATGAACACTAATTTACTACTTTCCTTTAGGCAGAAAAGAGCTCCAGACAGGCTCAGAGCACCACTGCTCTTTTTGATAAAGACACTTCATTCCTGGCCCTGCAAGCTAAGGCAGAGGGTCAGGAACTGCTTGCTAATCATCTGACAAGTGATGGGAATGTGGTTTCATTAAGTTTCTCGCAGCCCAGATCTGAAGGTTTCGTGGTGATCAGGTGGGGGCAGGAGGAAGGGAAGAATGGTGGTATGTTCAGATTGGGGAAATAATTAAAAACATGGAGCCAATGAAACCTTTGATCTTGGTATTCATCATAACTGGGATCTAGGAGAAAAAGGAGAATGGCCTTTGATATCCTTGTTTACCCTAAAAGTTTCTTACCACAAGGTTGGAACCGTGTAGCAGTACCAGCACACACCCTACTGCTAGAACAGAACCTATGGATTTACACCAGAGCAGACCAGGAACAGCCCTTTTTCACCACTGTCCAAAATCTGATCCTAATGATGCCAATGGGCATGGACACTTGGCTCACTGTGGAGGAAAGACGGAGGCTAATGGGACTTCAGGAGGGAGGAACTTGCTGGAAGGGTAAGACCAAACTTAGTCCGTGCAGCCACAGCGAGGAACCCAAGCAATGCCCCACATAGCCCATTGACTGTGGCCACACAGGCAACAGCTCACAGACTGTCAAAAGTAGTCTGAAGATGCACATGCCCTCAGCACCATTCCCACACTCAGCCCAGGGCTGCCTGGAAGGCTGAGCCGCAGAGCCTCTCTGCTTCCAGCAACCAGCTGGTGGAGAAGCTGGAGGATGAGCCAGGGCTGAGAGGAGAGCATCAAAGTGCCAACTTGCATGGAGGACGCTCCGTGCTGGAGGAAGGGAATGGCAGCTCTATGCTTCCTGCAGTTTGCACTCTCAGAGCTCCTCTGGAAGTAGTCAGGCAGCCCTAGAGGGGTGGGAGGCAAGGCCTCCACTGCTGGGAAGGGAAAGCAGTTTGGGAAGAGCAAAAAGGAGTTTGCAAAGAGAATTTGTCCTGATTTCCTTTGGCCACACTTCCCCAAGGGCAGGGATTGCCCAAGGTGTAACGGGAGGGCCCTGAGGAATGAAAGCAAAAAGCACAGGTAACAATTGTGTTTCTTTGAGATCACCAGAGCTGAGAGAGAAACAGGGACGTAGAACAGCTGCTTTTAAGGACAAAGCAAAGCAAGTTCCTTTTTGCAGAAATCTCAGGTGTTGCTTTGTGCAGCAGCAGTCCCTGCACACTTTGTAAATGGGAGTTGCACAAAGATCATGTCTGCTTTTTGTTCCAAACAGGAATCTGACCCATCAGCTTCCTAGAATTGCTTTAGCAAGAAAAAAACCAACCTTTAAGTTTTGGACAGCTTTTCTGTTGCTGTGTACTCTTCCATTATTTATTTGTTCAGCTTTGTGTACTGTCTAACACCCCTAAATCCTGGGGTTTGACCATTCCAAGTATATTCATACCAGAAGCCAGGGGAAACCAGTGCCATGACATATGATGAGGCCCAGAAAGCAAGCAACCCCAGCTGTTTTCAAACCTCACCAGTACGGATACGAACCTGGATAATGGCTTGCAAGCTGCACCAGTAGATCACCTCCTTCCAGCAACAGGTGAAGAGCAGAAGCACCACACACTCACCTGGGGGTTGGTTCATCAGCACTGGGCAGGGTTGCTACCAAGTGATCCCAATTCTTCACCAGGTGTTCTCAGACACTGGTGTGCAGCAATTATCTCTCCCAAGACTGTTCCTAGGGAAAGCTAAAGCATCCAACTCCTGCCTCTCTCCTGCTTGAGAGACTGTCCGGAAAGAAAATAATGGGATGCAACACTATCAATGCACTGGTAATGTCTAGATTTTGATCTTTACAGTATTTTGCTCTGTTAACGCCATTGCAGAGACACACACAAGACCTGGCTAACTAAATATCCAGCTGTATAAACGAAAAGTTAAATCATTAGCTGACAGGAGTAAACAGAATGTGTTTACCTGAGCTGTTTCTCAAATTCATAGTACAGATTTGTGTGGGCCCCATTGCTATCATAGAACAGCAGTTGCAAACACCTCATTTCTCTGAGGAGCAACAAGTGTGCCCACTGCCCGGGGGGTGAACTGAGCTGCTGCAAGGCTGAGCACAGACTGCATCAACCTGGAAAAGGATGCAGCAGTTCGATCAGCTGGCACATCACCCATCCATTAAAAACAGGTGCCAGGCTGGCTAGAGCCATCAGCCATCATCTCAGGACCTGTGTGTTCAGAGGTGGTTGCTCTCCTCGGGTATTAACACCTGTAGCAGTTCCCTCTGGCACTTGTCTTTAAATGACTTTTGAGGGGAGGTGTGGTGTGGTGCACATGCGCAGACTGCCAAAAATTGACCTCTGGAAAGCCTCCAACTAAGACACAATGCCCCACCTAGGATTACAACTATTCACTGCAGCAGGGCTTTTGTTTCAAAGGCATTCAATGCATGTCTCCTTACAGGTATATCTGTTTTTCAATAAATCCCTGCTGCTTTCATTTCCTTTACCTTGCAACTTCACACTCATTTGTACTGAGCCGTCTCGTTACATAAAGCTCGATGCTCTCAATGTCTTGCTGTGCAGTTTCCAGCTGTCCTACGCATTTATCACCCTCCCAAAGCCAGCATGGCTAGAATTCTGATAAGGGCTGGATTTATAGCACCTCCCCACTGCCTTGGTGCTCCAAACAGAGTTCCTGTTTGGTGCAGGCACGCTGACCAAACACATTCTCAGTGACCACAGCTGGAGAGGATGTGAGGTTCTCTGCTTTTCATTTTCATCTAACCGGAGTAAGGCTCAAATCTTGCTTTTAGCAGACCAGTTCTCAACATCTCACAGGGGTTTTGAGAAGTTTTTTCAGGAATGATTGTAAGAAACTTTTCCCACCCTTTTAAAACCTTCCATTTCCAACACACAAAATGACTGCTATTGTACAGCGGTTCCCTCAATCAGTCATTATTTTTAAAGGTATGCAAAATGTACCTAGGATGACAGCAAGATACATCTGATAGGCAACTAGTGAATATCTGATTACTTTTTGCTTTGTTTTGCTACAACTCTGTGTTGTGTTTACTCTAATAAACTGTTATTAGAACAACAGAAAAATGAAAGTGATAGCTCTCCTCAGACACCTGCCTAGTACACACACTACTGTTGAATGAAGGCTGCAGACTGTGTTGTTTCTCCTAGGAGATGAGATGCCCCTGTTCATGCTCCTTGTATTATGTCTTTCTTCCAGTGCAAAAAACTGTGTACAAAAGGACCACGCATCAGTAACACTGAGAGACTTCAACCACAGCAGCCTGGACGTGTTATCTACATGTAAGGGACTGACATACCTGCTCACAGGCCCACATGGAGTTAGGTATGAGCAGACCACTGAGAAACCTCTGGTTCTGCCACTTAGTTTTCCACACATCTTAAAAACTGCAGTTCAGATAGGCTGTAGTTTTTGTCTTCAAATTTGATATGCCACGATGATGAATGAAGCCTAGGAAAACATCTGTATGGAAGATCATTTTATTGATGGGTTGTGATGAACTCTTCTGTACATTCTGCCCATTCAATGAAGGGGAGGAAGATTATGGAATCCTCCTCAAAGCCATGTCCAGTCCCACGAGGGTTAAGGTGACTGGTAACAGTCACCACTATAACCCTAGCCCAATCTGGGTGTCTTCTGTGATGAACTATAAGGACAAGGGGAAAGCAGTGGGCATTTACCCAGACTCACTGCAAAAACATACCTGTGGAATGGACGGACAACATACAATGGGGGTGGAAAATGGGGTGGACTTGTGTGCTCAGACTTCAGTAGTCAACAATTTGAAATCTAGGAGGTGGCCAGCTCCAAGTGCAGTACCTCAGGAGCTGGTACTGGAGACTACTGGTTTATGTCTTACCCACCTGGGTGGTGGGATAGAGCACACTCATGTTTGCAGATGACATGAAACAATGCTGGTGGAGGACAGGAGCAGGACACCTCAAAACATGGGAGGAGAGAACTCCCATTCAACTGGATCTTGACTGGCTGAAGTGATGTGCTGATAGAAGGTTTGTTAAGTCCATTAGCCCTGCACATAAGAAATAAGAAACCAAAAGACCTGGGGACTAACAGTGGCCACAATGAATAGCAGTCAGCAGTACTTGCAGCTATAAAGGCCAGCACTGTACCAGCCTGCACAGTAAAAGCACGGGCAGCAAGTTCAAGGAAGTTATTTTCCTCACGTATTCAACACTTGTAAGATGTACCCGGAATATGATTATCCAGTCTGGGGCTCCTCATTACAAAACCAGACATGACCAACCTGTAGGAAGTCCAGTTGAGGACTACTAAGTCTGTTAGAAGGCTGCAGCTCATGACATGGCTCAAGGCAGCTGAGCTGGGTTTGTTCAGCTTGGAAATTAAGGCTGCAGGACCTGCAGTCTTCAACTACCTCATGGATGGTTGCAGAAAACATGGAGCCAGACTCTTTAAGTGGCAACAGGCGAGCTACAGCAAGGGAGACTCTGTACATTAGATAAAAGTTTGTGCTGAAGATACCACAAAACCAAACAGGAAGTCAGAGGTTGTTAAATGCTCATTTCTGGAAATTCTCAAAATTTTATTGGACACAGCCCTGAAAAACTTCACCCCCTTTCAACATCAGCACTGCTCTAGTCAGGAGGTTGACCCATATGACCTCCAGAAGTACCCTCCAACCTAAATTTACTCTATGGTTCTAAAAACTGAAAAGATCAATGCAAGCTTCACAGTGTGGCTAATGTAACAGACAACTGTCTGTTATCTTGTGCTGTGTGACTGTATTCCAATCCCTCAAGATAATTTCCATAATATCATCAATATTACCTTAAGCCCTCATTAACAGTCCAGGCTGCACAAGCATTCAGCTACAGATGATCTGTCAAACCAATAAATCCTAAAAGCAATGGTACCAAAGGTCAGGAGTGCCATTTCTCTCTCTGCAAGTAAAGCTGCCAAATTCCAGGCTCTGGGTTTTACAAAGAAAGCTTGAAACCACACAGTTTGTATAAGACACACCACTCAAGTCCTGGCCATTTTCAGCCCCTCACAACAGCTCAGGTGATTTCTTTGACCTTATGTGTCAGACACACGGAAAAAAACCCAACATAAACAGTGGCTAGTAGCCTTTGTAGGCATTAAGATGTACTTTTCTATATACACACGAGCTAATGTTTTTTATATACTGAGATTTTGTCCCCAAAGCGTGAGAGATTTTTTTCTACAGCAGTAGTAGACCTGTAAGAACATTATTACCTTAGCTCAAGTTCGGGTTGCTTCTTTACATATGTTTTTATAAAAATTCAAACCCCTAAGATCTGGAGACAATACCACAGCTGTAGCTTTAGGTTTTTCAACCACTAACTACATATCTACAGATTTTTCCAAAAGTTAACATTTATTCATAAGTTCATACTATCAGCAATCCTTTGATAGGAATTACGTTCTTAAAAAACAAGCTTAAAACAATAAGATGTGAAGCTAATAATGGTCTTCAGTTTATGAACACCTTATCCAAAATCAGACGAGACACCTGTAACAAGAAAAAGTGTGGCAACCTCCTTTCGACAGTGAAATAGAGGCTCTATGAAAAGGCTATACGAAAAACAGCTACTAAAAATGTGACTTTTGCACATGATTTGCACATTTCTTTCTGTTGTTTACTCCTTCCTGTGCTTGTTACAAGCAGAATGAGGACTGTTGCATCATACAGCTGTTTGTTTCCATCTTGTTGTAACCAGTGCTACTGTTAACATTCTCCACCACACCTTCTACGCAGAGAAACAGGAACATGCAATGCAGATTTACTCAAAGATCTCTTTTCCAGTTGATGGTGATTACACATAACAACGACTTTATCGCGACAGAGAATGCAGGAATGGTTAAGAGGATATGCTCAGTGGCTAACAGGATATGCTAACCATATTTTCCCTGTTGTGTCACGGATTCTAGGAGTCAGGAAAGAATACAGAACACTGGGATTCCTTAAGAAATCTTGTACTAGTCTACTTCTGGAACGATTAAACATCTGTGACAGATAGTCTATCCACTCCATATAGGGAAACATTTATGTAGTACCATCAGTTAAAGCTTGAAGGAAAGTAACAACTGTTTAAATCAGTTTACCAAAACTAAGTGTACATTGAGAAGAAAAAAATTTAACTGGAGGCAAAAAGAGGGTATGTCTAGCTATAGCATAGACTCCTTCATAAATAAGTAAACAAATAATACTCTTAAGTTTGCTAGAGTGCCCGTTCAGCCACATGCTTAACCAGAGTTTGCTTTTGCTTTAACACCATTTTAGTCTTTAAGGAGCGGGAATTAAAAGTCTGTGCCCAATTTGCACTTAGAGCCCCCAAGACCCCGTATTTTCTGCCCTCCATCTTATTTTTGCACATCTTCCTCTTCTCAGGTAGCAGGCACAAAGAAAAGAAAGCAATAAAGCTCCATCTACCTGAGCTGAGTATTTTTTTTTTTTTTGGATGGATAATTCTGCCAGATAAATAAACTTCCAAATATTAGAGAACAAGAGAAGGGACACAGAATAGTCAAGACAGCACACTTTTGTTTTTGTCAATATTTCTTTAAATCCCAATCCAGCTCCTAGTAAGACTGGACACTACTTACAACACTCCTAGAACTGCAGAAGAATGGAAACACAATAGGGAGCGAGTGGAGGGGGGAGACAGCTCAGTGGCTGACTTCAGACATTCACATACACAAAGCCAGCATCCACTGGACTATTAAGGCCCAGATGCCCCACTAATAGGAACAAACCCAAACACAAAGGTAGCACATGAAATGTATTTACCTATTTAAACACAGGCAGCTGGTCAAGCTAGAATGGGGAAGGTAACTGCTAATTCCTTGTACTACAAGGAAGGAATGGAGTAAAAAAACCCAAGCCCACGGGCAGGTTTTTGCTTTGTGAACCTCTGTCTGTGCTGCTGGTTAACAGTGGTAAGTATAAAAAAATCAAAGAAAAATAATCTATTTATAGAACAAGTCAGTAGTCTGAGACATTTAGAAAAAAGTAAAAACAAGTCCTTCTTTAAAAATGGATTTACTAAAACAACTGTCACCCAGGATGACCCCAAGCCCCTCTGGTCCTCTGGCAAAGCCAGGGGCGACTTCAAACAAGAACTGTTGCTGATTGTACACTGGTGCACATCCAGCAAAGCCAGCAGGGAGGGGGATTTGCACTGTGAACAGTATCTGCAGACTGCTTGTGGTATCACAGGAGGCCATGCCCGTAGCCTGGTGATACTGGAAATAGTTGTGAGTGAAACTTTTCACAGAAGCACATGTGCTCAAGCCCTCTGAGGTAAGTGGGCTGTCTTCTTTCCTTCCCATCCCTGGGTACAGATCTCAGCAGCTGGTGCCCTGGGTGCTGTACCTCCTCGCCAGCTCCATCCTGCGCGAGACAACTTTAATGTGCAGGAGTGCAGAACTCTAAGCAAAGCCTAGAAAAGGAGAGGGCATCCCCACGGAAAGGGAAGCACTCTGCTCTTCCCAAGTTCTGGCCTAGCTGGACATTATCAATGTTTTCTGGCCCTCCTCAGGACAGGAAGATCGGCTGTTTCCCACCGAGGAAAAAGTTTTGCCTAGTGGAGTAGAGTTGGGTTTCTTTTTTGGTAAACACAACCTTTGCTGATTTCTGAGATTATGAGCTCCTCTGCCCTTTAGCTACAAAAGAGAAATGAAAAGAAATTCATCCACTTGCTCCCATCCTTATAGTGTAGTGTTAGCTGCCTGGATATGGAGGCAATTTAACTCTCCCAATACATTACTCAATGCTCTGGGCTGGCATGGAGAGGCAAAAGATAACTTCTGAAGTCACCTCCTTAGGATAACCTGATAGGCCCAAAAGCTCCAGCCTGTGCCCACCAATTCCAGGCCAGCTCCACTGCCAACATGTACTTCTAACACCCTGAAGTGTCTAATCTAACAGCCTCGAGTTTGCTCAGTCTCTAAGAGCAACAGCCACACTCAAAGATGGAAACACTCAAGTCAGAAAACACTGGCTGGAGCTCCTAATTCAGGCGGTGTCTGCATAGATGAGTCGGTACCACTGTGCCTTGACATTCCCATTGTATGAAGGAAGCCAGCTGTAAGGAACGGACCAACTCTGCTGCAGGTCTGTACATCCTTGGAAGTGAAGCTCAGTGGCTACATTAGCTTCAAACCCTCTCTTCCTGTAGGGTTTCAGTGGTCCATTTCCCAACAAGTTCTGGGCATCGAGTAGTTGCTAACTTGTCTCCTTAAGATCTTCCATTGGTAGTTTGTAGCTCAACAAGAAGGGAGGAGGTGGTGCGTGAGCAGGGCTGCTGGGTCCCTGCAGGGGTTTCTTTGCACAGTTTATACAGATGTAATCTTCATTCTCAGCCATTTCGGGAGAGACACCGACACAGACTTGATGGAACCACTCATCGCAGCCACCGTCACACTGCACCCAGTCCACCTGCAAGAGAGCACAGCACGTTACAAGGAAGGACAGGCACAGTTTACATGAAGAAAACACCTTCCATTAAACCCAGCTGAGGTGCCTAGTACATAACAGCTTTTGGGTACAAATTAATGCCCTACAGAGCTTGTTTTAATAAACTGCTTCAGTTTAATGAAAAATAACTCTCTTCCAACAAACCTCTTGCGTCCTTAGACCACAACAATACAAATATACACTACTGCTATTGAGGAAGATGACTCAGCTCTCCTCAAATGAAAGCAGGTGTGCTAGAACACATTTAAAACAAGAAGGCACTCAGGGACATTACTTCAGCATAGATGAAAGTCTACAAATACACATTCTAAATTATATACATCCTCTTAGATGCATTATCAAATGGCAGCTTTTGAAGCCTAAAAATTACAGAAAACAAAAGGACTTGATGGTTTTCGGGGGGGGGGGAAATAGCCACATGACATCAATAGCTTTAATACTTTTCTACCAGCTACATATTGGGTATACAGCTGGTCACCAATGCCAAAAAATGCACACACAACTCTAAGTCCTAAACATCATAACATCTAACCTAGAATATTTCAGACTTTGAGTTGAACTTGCTATAGAACAATTGGGAAAACCAGAAAAAAGTAAATTAAAACTTAGGAAGGAAAAAAGATTCATTACTTGATTTCTGCAATTCCCTGAATAAAAGTCCATGTTAATTTGAGCCAGTGGGCGGAAACTGTGATCTGCAGGATAAGAAACACAGATTCTCCATTCTAATGGCATGCATTGGTACAGCTATAAAAATTGTTACTGTTGTAGTTCTGCTTTCACCTCACAGAGGAACATGATAACATATTAGGAAAATAGCACTAGTGCCAACCTATCAAAATGAAGAAACATTATCATCTCAATATTTTTCCTTTAGTTTGTAGCAAACTACTCCTGAACATATTTTCAAAGTGACTAGTAATGGCCACCAACAGCTGCAGCTTCAGTCCTTACATTCCTGTACCTGCCACGTTTAACTTGTCATACGAGTACATATGTATGGTGTTCACCTGACAAATGTACTGAAGTACATCCAACCTTATGGCAAGGCAGTCATTCCATTAAAAACTTTGATTATACAATCAGGAATTTTACTCAGTTTCATTCATGGAAGTTTGACAAATTCAGTACAACCTTATTTATAATAGGAGCTTAAAGGCCCTCTCCTCCCACTTACAATCTCAATTTCCATAAAAATGTACTAATATGAGGTAAATATCACCTGTGAAGTAAAGAGAATAAAAAGACTATCATATTTTGAGTGACTGAGTGTAATTTCTAACCTTGATCTAACTTTAAGACTTCAAAACTGGTCTTTTAACTGGTCTTTTTGACTGTTCCAATGAAGACTTGAACTCAGTGTTTCAATTCTGCACAACAAGAAATAAGTTCTTTCTATTTGCACTTACTCCTACTCTCTCTTGTGCAAGTCAGTGCAGTATAGTCTCAATCCCACAGTTATTTGGGGTGTGTTTTTTCTACTTTCTAAAAAAAAAACATTTTGAAAAAACTTTTTTTGATCATCGATTAGTCAGTGTTAAAAGCTGACAATTAGGACAGGCAGTAGCACAGAGACAAGCAGATCAAGTTTCTTTTGTAATAATCCAATCAGGTCTAAAAATCACTGATTATTCATCTCCAACAAGAAAAATGAAGCACTGAAGTTGGTAGATCACTCAGCCTGCAGCATCACTGTTCACAGACTGTATGCAAGAAATACAGAAAATTTACTTCATTTAGGAACATCGCACATCCCACTCCTGCTCAGAAACACAGGAACATTTCTATCTGAGTCAAAGAATTAATCCTTTGAATCAGCCAATGCATGTTGCACATAGTCAACAAAAAATTACACAGCTTGAAGAAGTTAAACTTCCCAACCGAGACCTTTACCCAGATTCTGATTTTTCATCTTTTCCTGTTTTAAAGTACCTAAGAGAGGAAGGAAGTTCTACAATTTAATCTGCTACATCTACACCTGTGTACCTACCCAAGTACTACTCCATCCTCTCTCATTTCTCATCACACCACTTCAGTTTCTCACGCTGTTCAATCTAAACATTAAATGGCACAGAGGAGGTTTGACTTTGCATGGAATTGCCTGTGACAGAACTAAGGGAAAACTCACTTTGTCCTTGCAGGGCCTTTGGCAGTTCTGTGCAGCACACACGGCATTCTCATCATCAGACTCTTCTGCTCCTGACCAGTCGTACTTAGAAGGAATATCTAGAATCTTCTTCTCTCTTTTCTTCTCTGTGCTCTCCTTTACTAGTTCTACCTTGGCAACAACTGCCTTCTCTCGCTTCTTCTTCCGCTCCTCCTCCTTAGCCAGTTTCTTCGCCAGCTTGTTGAGCTCCTTGGTCTTATCCATGGTGAGTTTTAGCTTCTTCTTCTTAGGTTTTTCCAGTTTTTTCAGCTCTTTAGATTTTTGCTTCATATCTCCAAAGAATTGCTCTGCTCTCTCCAGTTTTCGTTTCCGCTTCCTCTCAGAAGAGTCTCTCCCTCTCATTTTCAGCGGTTTTTCATCCATGCTGTCATCCTTCATGGAAAGAGTGAAGAGAGATTTTTATTCAAATGCAAATTTCCTGCAAACTTGATGTCTGAGAGATGTACTTACCTCTACCATTACGCTGACATGGTATGAAGAAACCTACTCAACAACATCATTACAAATTCTGAGCAAAAGACACTTAACTTTATTTTCACCATATCTGAAAAAATTCAGTGTTATCAACTGTGTCAAAGTACAATCAATCAAAAATACCCCGTGGAAAAAGTAAATCATCAGCAAGGGTAAGGAAGCAAAATAAGCAATTACAACTCCCTTCTCACACTGTTTTTTAATAGAAGTTGAGAAGATTAATAATTTGTTAGATGCTCTTGCTTATTTTTCATCCAAGGTCAGTCTTGCCTGTAATTACTTTTGAGAGAAAGCAACTGCTATTTTGGAGATTAACACAGCGTAATTGGTGAATTCTTAAAATGGATCATCAACTCAAGCAAGAGAAAAAAGTAACATCAGTTATTTGAAAAGCTTCCAAACTGGCAGACATTGTAAATATCCTGGCGTCATCGACAGCTCTTAAATAACAGATTCAGATCAGAAGTGAGGTTTAAAACTGGCAAACTCTGTCCCTGCAGGTAGCATTCAAGTGACAAGTCCTATTTATATCTGAAAGATTCACATGTATAGCTCCTCTGTACGAACAGGATTGACTCAATTTCAGTTAATCCAGCTATACACTTAAGTAATTATTAATAGATTAAGAACATACTACAGGTGAGTAAAGACACTCTGTTTACTGTACACTACTTAATATAGCTACTCCACCCAAAACCAAATCCTCTCAAGATTATTTAACAAAAGTCTACTTATTTTGTATGTAAACAGACATGGAAAATATTCAATTCAAAATGAGTAGTTCTGGTCAAACAAGTATTCGTAAGGGTTAACCACAAAATGTCATAAGACATACACATCCCACACCCCTTACCCCATTCCCCTGAAAAAAAGCTCTGCTTAACTATTAATATAACAGTCTGGAATACTATTTATAAATTGTTATTTACTGGCGTCCAAACTGTTCTTCAATCAACTCCACACCAAAACTATTATATTAAAAGAACATTAAGCTTAGAAAGTACTCAGGTTGAAAAGTGGTAAAGCAGTGCTTGGGAGGCAGGGTCAGTTTTATACTACTGCCCTAACTGATGGCAGTTTGGCAACACTTTTAACTCATCCATTGTATATGGAAAGCATTCAGAAAATGAGACACCAATTAATGTGCTCATCTAACCTTCACAGCATGCAACCTTCCATCTTGTATTACTGTACACCACCAAGAAATCAAGAAAGAGCCATCTTCTATGTGCTTCCTGTGCATAACCCAAAAAGCAATCACATACTCCATAGCCACACATAGTCAAACTAACCCCTAACTGCAGCTGACAGATGATAAAGAATGGGTTCCAGTCGAGTTCTTCAACACAGGAGTTGACCTCTTCCAGCACACACCCCTTGCCCACTGCACAAACATGGCCAAGTGATTTTGACTCGACCTCAGAATCAGCAGATAAACCCATCTGATTCACTGTCAGCTGAGCAAAGCAACCAGGACATCTTCAAAGTATATTAATAAAAAAATTTCTATGTCTATGCTATTCTGAGGAAGAACAGGAATCTTATTACCTGCATGACCAAACCACATTTTACTAAAAAATAAATGTTCTTTCCCCAGTAACAAAGTTCAGTAACATATAAGTATCAAGTTATATAAGCCATGTGTAGACTTTCTATCTTTCTAAATGTTTTTTTGTAACTCTTTTGCAGATTAGTTCTGTTTCCAAGCATAATCAAGAACAGTGTTTCCTTTCCTAACCCCATATTTTCTAAAATAAGGTTTGCATATGGAACTGCTTGAGAAAACTGTTCTAAATATGGTTAATTGTGGAGGACAGTGCTACGGCATGAGTGAACAAGAACTGAAATTCTGGGTCTCTTGTTCTGTAATTTTCTGGAATCTACTACTCCCCCCAGTTGAAATCGAAACATGTCAAGCAACTAAGCACTCAACTACCCAAGACTATATTAAAAAAACCCCAGCAACGTAATGTGGTGGGATTTTTGTTCCACATCAGAGTATTTCTTCAAGTTCCATACCTCCATGACGTGAAGAAACCTCTCCTCAGAGGGTGGGTGAGTCGCCTGTAAAATCCGCCAGATGTGCTGAGTTTCATCCAGCGATACCTCCAGTAGATCTCCCACCATCATTAGATCTTCCAGCTGAGCTTTTGCTCCGGGTGACAGCTCCAATACAGGGGGCTCCAAACTGCGAGGTACCAGTGGACTCTTCCGAGGTTGCTTCCTTGGAGTGCTAGAACCTTTCAGACAGGAGGCAGGTCATAGAATCATTAAGGCTGGAAAAGACCTCTAAGACCATTGAGTCCAACTGTTAACCTGGCACTGCCAAGCCCAGCACTAAACCATGTCCCCAAGTGCCACATCCACATGTTTTTCGAACGCTTCCAGGGATGGTGATCGCACCATTTCACTGGGTAGCCTGTTCCAATGTCTGACCACCCTTCCAGTGAAGAAATTTTTCCTAAAAGTCAATCTAAACCTCCCCCTGGCAAAGTCATATAAAGATAAAGAGATGAAAACCAAAAGAAATTACATACTTTCTACAACACTGTGAAGAGGGAGACAATCCCAGGCAAAACGCATTGACACAGGTCTATAAATGAGTCATCAGCAAACTAAGTGCAATGTAACTCTGCTGTACCTTCTTACAGACATATTCTGTACAACTAGCAGGGGTGACAGAGCAGTTCCCCTCCTTACTGACTGCTCATCCCAGTTATCTATTTAATTTTATCTCAACGTGCACAAAAGGGAATACCTTGAGAGCAGCTTTTAGAAGCAGACGAATACGCGTGTTCGGCACAGAAGGAGGGAGCAGTCCACATGTGTGTCACCACTTCCTCTGATTTAATAGGGATTTCCTCATCACAAAACAAATTAGGCTCCAAGCTGCTGGAAGATTTTACACTGGCATTGTCCTGAAAGAGACCCACAGAAAACATGCAACATTTGGATCCAGAAAATACCTACTTCAAAGGAAATTCTACTAAGACTGAGCTGTTCTAAAACCCGACTCTGAAACACCCCACCAGAGACACCAAGGCCATGTGCAAAAGCTACAAATTATATCCCTACTTAAATAATGGAGGAATACAGAAACTATGGAGATAGGTCAGTAGATTTATAGTTACTGCAAGAGAAACACTTGATGAGTTTCCTCACTCAGCAGTCCCTAAAGTATGGTCTTCAGAAGTCAACATAACCAAAGGATGCTTACTCTTAGCCTACATAATTTATTATTTTGCTTGAAAAAATTGACTGCAAAACCACAAAGACAGGCATCTGTAGTAAAGCAGGGGTGTGCTGAGTGACTGTAGAAAGATCTTACAGGTGAGGTCCAGCACAGCCACAAATATCAAAATCCGGTGTTTTCCAAGGATTAGGACTTTTATGTCAGTCTTGAATCATTTTAAGACAGGACCAAACACTGAAAGAAGAGGGCTGTAACAGCTAAGACTGTTGTGAATATTTCCACAAACATTTGCTGGCTTGTGCTCAGCAAAATGAGTTGTGTAAGACTCTGAACACATTCAAGGTATTGGGCAAGATGGATGTTTGACTGTTTGGATACATCACACTGAAGTGGGACATACGCCTTCATGTGCAGCTGGACCCATTAGGACAAGAGACATTAGGAATCTCTTGGCAGTGGGAGCAGCTTTGTTTGACTCTGCATTACATTAGGCAGAGAAACCAGAGAAGCACAAGCCCACCTGAGTAGATTCCCTGATGCTCCCTAGTACTAATTTATCCCCCTCTTCTTACTCGCCCCTGGAGGTGAAATCAGCTAGGACAATGTCCTCAACCAACCATTTATTTTCACAGCACTTTCCAGAATCCAGCTGTTTCATCATGTGTGTGATGGAACTGGACAACAGGTTTAACATATTTAGCACACCGTGTACGAATGAAATCTTTCAGAAAACATTAAAAACAAGAAGCTGGCTTAAAAAAAGAGAAAGGCTACAGAGCAGTTATTGACAATATTTACCTGAAGATTAGTTGTGTGGGTCCCAAAATGGCCAACTCAGGAAATTGTACCACCCAGACACTGTCATTTCATGACATAAAAAGGGAGTTTAAGAATGGTAGTCTCTCTCTCTGGCTTTCAGTTACACGTTTAAAAGGACGTGAAGTGCACACTAATGATTTCTGTACAAAACTATAAGTGGGAAATTCAAATTTAAATCGCCCAGATGAAAAGGTAGAATAAATATACTCAGAAAGAAGATACTTCTCCCTACACCATAAAGTTTATATCTCATACAGTATCTTGTTATGGGTATCTCATACTACATTAAAGAAAGTTCAGGACTAATATGTAAATTGATTTTTTAAAAAATCACCATTTAGTGGCCATAGGCAACACAAGTGCAAAGAAATGAGAAAAATACGAGACAAAAAAAATGAAAATAACAGGCAAAGAAAATTCACAGTGAATTATCCTGATTGAAAGAAATCTTAAAACAAATCTAGCTATCGCACTCATAATGAAGTATTTATTGGCAAGAACAATGATTTAATTAGAAGACACACTATGATCAAACAGGCCTTTTTCACATGTATTTCCATAACAACTGTGCACCTGAGAAGCCAGAGAATGTGGGTTTCGAAATACAGGACCCTTGGGGATACAGGGATTACTTCCACAAGAAGTTAAGAGCAAATTCATACACAATGCATCATGATCTGCATTTTTCTTAAACACACTGGAAAATGTTTATGTATTATGCATTATGAAAAAACTCAACCCTTAAAAGCCAAAAGTCTAAAAGTAATTACTTTCTGAACAACTTTGCTGTTTCTTTTGAACTTCGCTTCTCCTAGTTTAAACCTAAAGAATTTGGTTGCCTGAAGATTTGTTTTCTATTCCCAACATGTTAGTTGACCTGACAAAAGACATTTCTGGTACCTAGCAGCTTTGCTTCAGTGGTTTTTTACTTTTAGGTTTCTATGATTACGTACAGTGATGGACATCCAAATCAAAAGGGTTAAGTAACAGATTTTTAAATGATGACAACAGAATCATTAAACAAATGAAATGATGCTCCTGCAAAACCCTCAGATCCTGACAAGCATATGCCATCTTTCTTGACATATGCTTTATCACAGCCTCAGAAAATACCACATCTTTCAGAAATGCCTTATTATGACTGCTGATGTAAAGAACATTTTGGAAATTATTTTTGTATATACAAGGAATTTAATTAAAAGCTGCAGCACCCAACTGCAATGTACTCTTGTTGGCATTTCACATGGGACTACAAGAAAAATCTGAGTATATGCACAAAGCTGCAGAGAAACAAAACACTAAAAATAGGAGATTGCAGCAAATCATACCTGGAGAATGTGCTGTCCAGGTCTTTATAAACCAGAATATCTGCCTTAGAAGAATTTACATGACCACACTGTCTCTTAAGACAGCATCTTTTAAGGTAAAAATGACACTATCGCTAAAAAGAAAACACTGCTCAAGAAGAACCAGTGGCATTGCTTTTGTCTCTACATTTATCAAAAGGACATTTCAACACATGGAAAACACTTGGTTATCTCCACAATTGCCTTTTCTCATGGAAGTTCTCCTCTAGTTAAAATACTTGAAAAATTTGACTGCAGGTACAATTTCTGAACTGAATCCAGACACTAATTTTACAACACCACGATCCAGACATCCAGTATCGAATATTTCCACACGTCCAAAATGGAACACATGTACCTCTTTTATATGAGGGTTGAATGAAGAGAAAAGTAGGAAAACATGAAAGAAGTTCTGACATCAGGAAACTTCTTACATAGCATGCAGGTTTCAAAGACTAATTTTTTTGCTGTAGCAAAAACTTTTGAAGAGCTCTCCATACAGACACTTTTATGACTCATTATATCTTTGAATGGGGCATAAAGATAATGTTCATCCTCCACGGTATTATAAATACAAATATCTTTGTAAGTTTATCTTTTTCCTTACCACTAAAAAGTGCCTTTTGAAATTCACACAGGTCTGGAAATTTTGAATAAAAACATTAAAAAATTCCCTCAGAACTGAAACATTGAGATAAAAATCAAGAAGTACTTCTGCTACAAGAGCCAGAGTAGAATATACATAAATAGCTTAAGATACAAAATATACTCTGAAATAAATGAATTAATAGAAGACAGGTGTTCTGGATTAATTCCACGCAGATAAACCACACTTACCTTTATGTCATAGCCATATGTCTCCCTGATGTCTTCATCAGAGTCTGTCTCTTCATCATCATAATCCAAAGTCTGCCGTGGGGATGAGGACACACTCCCTATCACTCTGTTAAAGGCTGACTGCTGAAAACTAGTCAGGTGTCCCTAAAAGAAAAATGAAATATGAGAATGAAACAAAATTTCCAGAAAAATCTGCAGAAAAGCTACAGAGTTACTGACAAAGAAGTGCTTCTTTTGGCCTGAGGGCAACTACCTGGACAGTCACAGAAAAGACTAGTTACAGCAAGATGTGAAGAAAAATAGGGAGATACCCAAGGCAAAGCTTCCATTAGATTTTGATTCCATGTTTTTGAACAATAGGAACTAGAAAGATCTAGATACTGCTGTTCAGTGCTACGAATTACAGCTTGTGGTTGTACAAACTTCTTCATCACAGCATCACGTGACCCCCATCTCAAGGTGAAGAGGTCAGCTGTGAAAGCACCACTGCCTTCCCTACAGGCCTCACTGGAACTTACTAACAAGACACTAAATGCCTAGGAATGACAATCCATCAGAAATCATAAATACTGAGACCTTGGATTCTGAAAAGAGGGAAATGGAATTCAGACACCAAGGTAGCAACTGCTTTACACAGCTCCATGCCCATACCCAGCTGTTATGACTGATGTGATGTTTCTTACAGGCACCTTCAGCAGTTGCTACTGACTGAGCACAAAGCCATAGAGCTGTTCCTGCAGCAGCATGTAGCTGACAGAAGCAGCCAGAGCCTGAGGAGCTCCAAACTAAGTAGTTTCAACACATCTAATCCTCAGCTTTTAACTCTCCTCCTCTCTCCTCAAGCTTCTCCAAGACAGACAAGGCATTTCGACACACTGAATTAGGATAGGTACAGTAAAGAGCAAGATACCCCCATCCCTACCTGCAGGTCGGGGTTAGCTGCTGCTTTCTGTAGCTCTGCACTGATGATTTTCTCTGTTTTCTCCCGTGCTGCCTGCTCCACCATTCTCTGGCTGAGCACAGAAAGCTTGGCCAGAGCAGAGGACAACTCGTCAGTGGCCAGTGCCTGCCGCGCTCGGTCCTGCCAGCTCATGGCCCGTTCCGTCAGGCACTGCAGGGCCTCCCCCTCCGGCAGCCGCACCGGCAGCTTCTGCAGGGACACCAGCAGGGACAGGATCGTCTCCAGCCGCGGCCTTCGGGAACGCATGCAGAGGGGACACAGGAACTTCACTTCTTTGGCCTGCCAGCTAGAGCCCTTCTTCTGAGAACTTGTTTTGGGAAGGGGCACGCAGCCGCTATGGAACCAGTCTTTGCACAGCTCGCACTGCAGCATGAATCCACTCGCTGTTTTGCGGCAGATACAGAATTTGACTTCTTCGATTCGGTCCACCATAGTCATCTTGGCCAGGTTAGCTGCCCTGAGAGCATGCATGGCTTCAATCTCCTTCTGTTCCCGATCCTTGAATACAGCCACCTACCCAAAAAGGACAAAAAGCAGGTCGTGACATTCACAGCTAAGAGAGATTTCATTTTATTAGTAACACAGGAAAAGAAAAAAAAAACCAAACCCAAACATACCAAGATATCTTCCTATTTAAACTAGCCCAAATCTTAGGAGTTGTGTGATCTAATTAAAACTTTAGCTAAGATACCTCCTCCTCAATTACTCATTACTCCCTGAGTCCTTCTGACAGAGATACCATGTAAACTTAAGATAACCTTCTCAATATGTACAAAGTTTCTGAAGTTTATAATTATATCTGTCAAAAGACCACCAGAAGAACAGGTTTTGACTCCAGGGAAGAAGTCAGAATCTGTTCCATCTATTTGCCTACTGAGACAATGCAGCTGAGCATTGTTTCAATGTTGACTCAGCACCAGAAGCATCTGAGTGACCATATATCTTCTGAAGCAACTTGCATTTGCTCAGTGTTTCCATTCAAGTAACTATAACAAAGCATACTGTAAAACAGACTGTGTATAAGCCATATTAATGAGCCTGCATATATTTTCTTTGTTCCCAGAGAAAGGGCAGCCAGATGACAGCAAATTCATCTGATAAGCTGCATGAATATCCTCCTAAAAAGGAGGAATCAAACAAAACACTCCCTCCAGCCTAGTGTCCGTGACCAAGCGTTTACAGGCTGCCCTCAAAGTTGACCTAACCAAATATGTCTTGGTACTGGTTAAGGCAGAGCTGCACCTCACTGCACATTACTGCAACGTGATTTCAGTAAATGTTAATATCAGATGAGCAGCCACAGATATTAAGCCAAGAGCATTTAAGAGTTACACACAGCCCAACTCATACTAAATACCAGCACTTACACTCTGAACTGTGCTTCCCCCTACTTTCACTGCAACTAAAGCTGAACCATATTCTTGTGTCAAACATCATATTATGAGAGACCTGTTTCACTGAGATTCATTTATCAGTTCTTCCATAAGATTTCTACACAGATTAGAGATAATGTATCAGGAGATACCACCTTTCATCGCTCCTTACCACAGCTGCAGTGTCCCTGGCCTCCTCCAGCCCATCCTCCAGTTCACTCAGGGATTCCAAGTCAAGATCTTTTTCCTTTTCCTTCTCCATCAACTCCTTTGCCCTCTTCCGCCTATTCTTACTGCTCCCATAAACACCAATATCAGTGCGAGGGCTCAGAACCTATAATGCCAAGAAAACTTATACTGTCAGAGCTAAGGATGCCAAGAACAGAAAAAAGTTCTAATCTATAACCTTGTGGTATCAGGGACACCATATGAGAACATCTAATAGAGGAATTACAACAATGTCACCAGAGAGCAAGAAATACTCAGCAATCTAACACCTTTGATATCTGTCAACTAATGCTACAAGAGAATAAACAGAAAAGGATAAAAGTATTTCATACTTATGAAATTTGAATGTAATCAGTACCAACATAACATGGCAGGTCAAATTGAAAGCCACTGTGTTTTCATGATTAAGCTACCATAGAAATAGCTAACCAAAATACTGTATGCAGTTAGATATCAGTAGTTTAACATTTGCTTCAAAGGCCTTTATTAATGACAAGTCTTAAAAATCTGTCATTATTTCATATTTACATCAGCAATTTAGTGGCTGAAAGAAAACTAAAAATATGCTATAAGCCTTTTAATATCAGTATTACGAGAGCACTTTTAAGGACAAGAATAAAATTTTAAGTTATCCTGACTAGTTGGAATGCATACTTAAATATGAAATCTAGCAATTAAATTCAACATAGGAAAGTTCAAATTGCTACATTTAGGAAAACGCAAAACCAGAACATACTAAATAACTAGTTAGGCAGAAGAATACAGAGGAAAAAAAATTGTATCTAGAGTCTACGACAAAGCAAACAGAAATCAGTGTGATGTTGTGGCAATAGGGGCAGATCCTACTGGGAACATTAAACATCAGTATCCCCTTTGAGACACAAGGTGTAATTATTGCACTTCATGTGGCATGTGGCACTCAGGAAGCCAGAGAGAGAGGATGCTGTCTGGTTTTGGACATCTCACTAAAAGTGAAGACAAACTGCATAGAATTAACAACAATATAAGAGAATGAAAAATACAGCAGTTGACCAAACTTGAATTATTTTCCCTAGAAAAGGGAAGCCTGTCAAGTAGATATGATAGATCTTCAAACACATGATTGATTTTCATTAAAAGAAAGACAGTGACTAGATTCATTGAAGTGAAATAAAGAGTAGTTGATTTAATTTTTCTTATAGTTAAACAGTTTATAAAATATGGAATCTATTTTCTTAGCATTTAAGCAGGAAGGCAAGTTAAAACATGCATCAATTCAAGACAGTGTCTGTGGCTGTTTCAGGCCTACACTTCTACAGTGACACAAAGAAATCCTTTGCTTTCCCTCTGTCTTCAAAAGTAACAGATGAGGTTGTCCATATATAAACCAAGACTAACCAAACAGAACGTTTTACCTTTCTCTTCACCCTTTTCATTCTTTTCCCCTGAGAACAGCTGAAATCCTATTTTATTCTGAAAAAGAGCTGTAATCCACTGTAGCTGAAGCAGCTCTTCGCTCTGGACCACTGGGGGCCATCAAGGTGAGTTTCTGAAGGCTGATAGAAGTGCTGCTCACCTGTAACAGACTGTAGCTCGAGTTCTTCTTCAGGAAGGTCCTTCCTGTGCGCTCTCTCCAGGCACGTGCTGCAGCTACCTGAGACTCCAGCTGTGGCAGTGCATCCAGACGCACCGGTATTGGGCGGCCTTTGGCAGACAAGCTCTCCAGTTGCTCCAGGTAGGCATAGTTGCTCCCATTCTGGGATGAAAGAAATTTTTCTAAGCCAACGGTTCCACCATTATATACACATCAGTTGCCAGCTTACTTGCAAGCTGTACGCTATTTTGTCACTGACTAAAACAGAGTTCCGTGTTAAAGGAAAGGAGGGCAACATTTCAATCCTACTGTTATTTTACAAATCCATCTCATACAGCTTTTATTTCAACAGTCACAAGCCAGTTGGCTTAGGAAATAAGACAACACTCCATTTCTATACCATTGTCTTAAATGTTGTCTGCTTAACAGTGAGCTATTACGTGTGAGTTGTACATGGGTTGATGTGAAATCCATTGGGATTATCAGTTCAATTTCCAACAAATACCTGATAGAAGACTAGCAGTTGTAGTCCAGAGATAAACACCTAGAAATATCACAGATGTCTGGATCAAGTTCTGTGGGTAGACTAATAGAAAGGAAGGCTACTGAGCTAATTCATCTATTTCAGACAGAAAATTCTAGCCACCAGTGCCATTAAACCTGACACCATTTTGGGGAGAAAACACAAATAAAATGCATTTCCATAGCCAGATTCAAAACTGAAGACCTGTGAGCAGAGCATCTTCTGCTGCAGCTAAATATTTCCACCGACAGTATGCCAAACAGTTTCGATACCAAATACCACACCATAATGAATTTGCCAGCTTTTACATCCCCCTAAAATGCATAAAAGGAAGGGAAACAGAAATTGGGATAGCCAAGGGGGAAACAAGAGCACAAAAAGAAAATTAAATTCAAGCACACCAGCTATACATTTAACAGCTATAGCAAAGCTTTCCTTCAGGTCACCTTTGTGGGTAGAGGTGCTAGGAACAAAGGACACGTCTAAATATATGCAAGCAGAAGATTCCAGTCCCTGCTGAAACCCCTACCTGAATGGCCTCCACTTTGGCTGTCCAGTCTCTAGCCCGCTGCAGGGCTTCTTTCAGTGCCAGCACATTGGGCAGGTAAGCAGGGATGTTCTTTGCTTCATTCACGATGCCCTCCAGAGCCATCATACTTTGGCGTGGTCTAGAGTAAGAAAAACCCAGTTCCAGCCTTCTCTCAAAATGCCAGTTAACTACACCTATAAATCTGACAGGCTGGTGATGCAACTTCATCACTACACTGCAGTGTAGGACACCATGGCTCTATGCTTGGAGGGTGCTACCACCTACCAAAGATGGACTTTGCACAGTCAAATTCAAAAGGGCACAGCATCACAGCTCCCTAACATCAAGAAAGCAGTCCTGGGTAGCATACTCAGGGTTCTTTGTTGAGGGGGATGAATAGCAAAGACAGCAGCAACACTCTCAGCCTCTGGCCACTGTGCAACATCACAGGGAATCAACACTTCTGCAATTCATCAACAACCTCAAATCCCACTCTTGAGCAATCCAACTGCTGGGAGGTAAAAAAATCACCCCAAAAGAACAAAGGCACTACAGCTGCAAAGACCCGACTCTTCACCACACTCCTCAAAAGAGGATGAGAAACACGGAAGTGCGTGACCTGTAAGAACAGTTTGCAAAGGAACACTCACCTGGCCTGCAGGCAGACCTTGGCCTTCTCCTCCCACCTCTCTGAGACTGTGAGCAGCTCCTGCAGCTCAGCCATGGCTTTCTCTACAGCATGGTGTGGTGCCAAGCCCACACCTGAGTCAATCAGCTTCTTCATCACATCCAGGGTGACTCTCTGGGGATCCAAGAGGGTGGACCTCACCTCATCCAGCCACCGTGCCTGCTGCAGTTCTTGCTTCAGCCTTGGCAGCTCGGGAAGTTCTACATAAAGGCCAGAGCCCATGTCTATTAACTCCTGCAGCTTGGAAGAGTCTGGGATCTCATCCATCATAGCTTCTTGAGCACGCTCATGAAATTCTTCCACATCATCCAGCAGATTCTGAAGTAACATACAGTACAAATCAATTAGGGAAAAACGCCCACAGAATCAAAAGGGAAATCTGACTGAGGGATCAGTCAGCTGTGAATTTGTTTGTGATCATCACATCATCAGTCAGAGCTTCTAAAGACCATGCCAGCTAGCTGTCACAAGCCATCAAGTCTGACACATATTAAGTAACAGACCATCTAACTTATTTGATGGCCTAATGTTTCATACCCGAGGCATATTAGCTGCATCGAACTCTACACCAAAAATAGTATGATTGCAAATGACTACAGACCCCAACAAAACAGAATATTTAGCACTGCCCAGTCAACATAATTTTAACATAGTGGGAAGAAAGGGGAATTCTGCAAACAGACCATCATTTCAATACAGTGTTGGGGCATTACAGTAATGATGGCAATACACAGCAAAACAAGACATGCTGAGGAGAAATAACAAGCCAGAGATGTAAGAGAACATAAATTCCAAAAGATCACTGAAGTTAACAATGATTATATTTTCATTATTTCCTAAACCAGGCCCACCACTTAAAAGCATCAGGGGTTTATTGCACAAAGGAAAGAAATGAAAATGCAAAGCCCTCTTATTAAAGGAGACAATTTCACAGAAAGCCAACTGCACTGCTGCAGTTGTCCTCATCCTCATGTTTTGGCACTGCAATGAAAAAAACCAAAGCCAGCAGACAGGAAAGAATCTCTGCAGGAGATTCATTCAAGGACATTCAACCAGTATATTGAATTGATTCACTCCCAAGTCTCTTAAAAAAAGACAGGTATTTCTGACAGCAAGTCGATGGCACTATGAGGAGCAAAACCTCCATTTCCTAACCCTTAGCTTCCTGCCCTTTCTTGCTGATGATT
This sequence comes from Corapipo altera, assembly GCF_003945725.1. Taxonomy (NCBI): domain Eukaryota; kingdom Metazoa; phylum Chordata; class Aves; order Passeriformes; family Pipridae; genus Corapipo; species Corapipo altera. The sequence goes on along the minus strand of NW_020884873.1, from coordinate 6,714,734 downwards.
CTTCTCATGACTGCCTGGAAACCAGAAAGCATTTATAAGAAAGAACAAGACCCACATTATAAAGATTTTGATTTAGGGAACATACACTGAATGCTGCATAGTGACAACAGTAAATTATTACAGTTTAATAATTACAATGCCTTTTGTGTTAGAAAATACTCATCATCCAACATGACAATTATTTTGCTATTCATTATGATGGATAATTGACTTCAAATGCCATGCTGAAAGCTAGTGAGTGCTTAGGCATAAGTGATCATTATGTGACTTCATTCATAAACTAAGAGACTACAGTTTGTAACCAGTAAAATGATAATATTTATTTATTGGCAAGTGATGATGTTGAAGCTTTGAGAACATGCACGTGCACAGGCAGAGTACTTGAACTAGAACCAGTTTCCTAATGCCGGGGTTTGGGGGAAGAAAGGCTAGTTGGGAAAAAGTATTTAGACAAAAATACAAATTAAAACTGTTAAGAGTTTACTGTACGCCTGCAGCTCTGTCATCTGTGAATTAAGTTTTAATTAGAAGTAGGTTTTAAAACACATTACAAACAAAAAAGCCCTTTGAGAACAATTTTACAGGTCTATTAATACATGACGCTAACATTTCATTAATAAATATTAGTATAAATATATATTTTTGAGGTTTATGTGGAAAGAAGGGTAGTAAAACCACCCTATCCTATGAGGATGAGAATACACTTTCCACTCTCTACCAGCTGCTGGGAAACTCATTAAAGAACACCTCTGAATGATAAAGATGTTGATTAGCATCAACAGGCCTGGCTAAACTGCATCCTGGAGCCCTGTAGTTTTCTGAAGGAACCTGTTTTCAGCAAATACATGCCAGTGTCATAAAAACAAGAAGGAAGTCCAATATAAAGTCTCTCTTATCAAACACTGAGCTACCATGAAAAAGTTAATATGAAATTAATGAATGAAGGACATAAACATTAGCAAACACTTATGGGAAAGAGGTCATCTCAAACAAAACTAATTTGTCTTTAAACTGTTTGGTTACGTAGTAGTAGCTGCACATATGGTCACGTTTAGAATTTTAGGCCCTCGATCTAGTAATACACAACACTTAAAACAGTATCAACAGAACATGCAGGTTAACAAGTGGTTAACATACATCTCAAGAAGCATTTCTTGAGGCAAAAAAATCTTTATGAAGGCTGCTTCTTGAAGGAGTTTTCTAGAACTTGGTTAGTAGGTGAAACACTATTTAGCATTTCATCATCAGTGACAGAGAAACAAATTAAGATTGCTGCTGAAAACACTTGCTATGATGCAGACTGCCAGAATGATAAATCCCAGGGGAATCAGTATGATCTGGACTGCTTATTAGTCTAGATTCATTCACAGACAGGCGTAAAGATATATATGAAGGGTAAGAAATGCAGGCCATGCATACAGATTAAGAGGGTTGTAACCTGGAAAGCAAGGCTGAGGAGTATTTACAGAATAACTGACAGTGTGGCATCGCTTTCCCTCTCCCCTAAAAAAGCACACCAACGTAACCTTCATAGATTTCTACAAAAACAAACAAAAGGTAGGACTTAGCCAAAAATTTCACCTCTACAGACAGCATTAATGATGCTGGAATAAGAGTAACTAGTTCAGAGAGCTAAAACTGGGTCATCTGGACCAGTGACAGGTGAGAGGGGTCTTTTATCTGCAGTAGACCACCACTTCTGGCAATGCCAACTGCAACAGGCACCCTAAAAATTTGTGCACACACAGTCATGTAAAGGGCTCTGTTCATTTGCCCAAATGCTGATCACCATGTGCAACACCCCACCCTGTGTCAGACTGCTGCACAAGAGCATAGGTATTCTTCCAGAATGCAATGGAGGCCAGGTGGAATTAGAGCATCTCACAGGGCATTACATATCCATGCTCAGGCTATCAATTTGAGAGTTGCTATGATTACAGTAGCATAAAAATACAAACACCATCACATTGCCCTCTTAGAGACACGCTTACAAACGAACAGGAAATATATGTTACATTCCATGCTGGACAAAGAGCAACATGTCATCAGCAAAACTTCAATGACAACAGCAACATTTCCCAGTAATGCAGGAAGACACTGTACTTCCTTTCTTGAGGCCACAGACATCATTGCAAAGCAGTCATATGCTTTACATCAAAAGCTAGAAATGAAACATCCCACTCAATCCACCTCTGACAGTACAGGACTAATTCTCAAAAAAAGAAAAAAAAAAAAAAAGAAAAAAGCTTTTCATCCTTTACACCAGGCAACCTTATCTGTTTAAAAAAAACCACCACCACAAAACCAGAACAAAGTAAAAAGCACAACATTATCTAAGGAACAGATGCAAACTTACCTTTACTTGTCGGGCCTGGCTGATAACACATGGCAAGCTAAAAAGCTGCTGTACAAATGCTTTCAGCTCCTCCATAGTCAGCTTGGTCCGTGTCCTTCCACTGTCCTGGCTCACTCTGCTGCATGAACATACAGAATTAAACAATAGTGGGTGAGAGATAACTGTGATCCCTGGATTTACTCCCAGTGACAGAAAGCTAACATAATTACTGAGAAGTTATCAAAAATGTTTAATCACCTGAGAATTGAAAATGAATTCCAAAATCTTGAAAGCAAAATTTAATGTAATTCCCCTTAAGTATCTTCAAGGGAATTACCCTGCTCTTTCAGAGGTACAATTCTCTAGATGACTTTCAAGTCGAGTTTGTTACAAATATGTAAAAGAACATAGCCCCACACAGCCTGCTTTAGGCAGCTCAAGAAGTTGACTGTTGTGACAGGCACTGACAAGAAGTTTGAGATATATAACAGCAACAAACCCTGAAAACAAGTAATTTTCTGGTGCATTCTCTTGTAGCCAGAGAACTGCTGGAAGTGGCCTTGCAACAGAGGACTGCTATTGAGTAGGACATGTTCTGCAAAGACACTTCCATTAAATATCACTCGAAGCAAGTCAAACAAGCCCTGAATGCAGTAAAAGACTTTGAAGTGACACACAGCACAAATTAAACACTTGGTACACATATCACTGGCAGGCACAATTTCACAAGCAGGACAGATTTCAAACACTTAAAAGTTGTTCCCTGTTAATGCTAACCTTTTATTACTATAAAAAAATAAAGAAAAAACTATGCAATCTCTCAACCTGTGGAGTTACATATAACGGTAAATGTAAAATTTAGATTAATGATCAAACATAATTATACACCAGCTAAACCTCAGAGGGGAAAAAATACTGCAGGCTTTGACTTGCTACAACAGACAGTGAGGGGGAGTGGTGGCTGCATCAGACCTGCTGTGCCCCCAAAATCCCTGCACAAGAGCAAATGGGGTGCCAGGCTCCAAGAGACAGTACTATGGGAGGGGACACTGAAACATCCCACTGGCATTCTGTCCCTAGTCCAACCATGGACTGGTGCAGCATCAGATGCTGCACAAAAGGATACAACTCTCTCTGCCTATGGAAACTCACAGCTCCCAAAAGGGAGAGATCTAGGATTAGAATATTGATCACGGCTTCACAACTGTGAACACATCAACTGTTTTTTGGGTTTATACATAAAGAGATGGGTAATGCAGAGATTTTCTTTTACCACATTTGACTATGAGTTTATAGTTGCATCAACCCCTGCCAATTTCTTCTGTTTGAGCACTTATTTTTAATTTGCCTTTTTAATAACCTTATTCTTTGTGTGTGATCCTTCTCAATGTGTTAAATATCAATATAAATGTTAAAGAAGCAGCTAAATGTGACATCTTTGTAATTACATTTCCTAATACTGTTCAAAGAAGTTTTAAAAATCTTTCTCAAACCTGAATACTGTAAAATATTGTTATTTACCACACAACAGCCCTCAGACATATATACGAGTCCTTTTTTTGTCCCATAGATTTCTTTCAGCTTTAGATCAGACACACCATTCCAAGTTGCCAAATAGTTCTAGACTTTCCTGGGATAGGGCTGGAAACCCACCAAATAATTAAATGAAGAGTTATTTCTTCTCATATATATATATGTGTGTGTGTGTGTGTGTGTGTTGATGGATGGATAGACAGATAGATAGATGGATCAATCAATCAGCAACTGAAGGTCTGTTAAGAGAAGGCTGATATTTTCCAATAGCAGGAGAAAGAGGAGGAAGCAACAACAGACCAGGAACACCTGGAAGCTACCAAAATTATTGAACTAGAACTGGGCAATACAACCCCTTGTCATGTTGCTTCCCTTACCTAGATCAGAGTTCTAAGTGACTAATACTTCTGTGGCAGTGGGATGCTACAAGCAACAAAACAGGAGAGCCTTCTTTCCCCTCCAATACAGCAAAAATGCTTCTCTATTTTGTAATAGCTTTCCAATTAAAATAGATTACACTTGGATCTGTGGTGTAACTCTAACATTTCAGTGTTCAAATTCAAGAAATTATGACATGCATTATGTTTTGTGTAGCAAAGTTGGGCACTATAATTAACAAAGTATTTACTTTTTACTCCCTCTAAAAGTCCTAAGTTATACACAAAAACTACACACACAAAAAAACCCCAACCAACTGCAAAGCCAAATCTTATGATCAACAGAGGAACTGCAAGCCACAGAAGTTTACCCTACAACTGCTGGTACAAGAACTACAGTCACCTGACTGAATTATTTCCTATGGGACTTTTATTCAGTGCACAGAACACATAGGAGAGAAGGACAAATTTGTTGCTGAAAGCTCACGAGAGCAGAACAAGGAACACAACCAGCAGACTGCTGAGGCAGGGTTGGGGGACAGAGTAAACTAAAGCAGCCACAGGCAAGGCAGGCAACACAGAGAACTAAGGAAGTTAAACTGCCAGAAGTCACTGAGGCAAGCTACTACTTTTTAGCCACACATCACTGCCTCCCATGGTCCTTCCCAAGAAGCAAAAGATTGGCTCAAACTATGGACTGCTTTTGCTGTGCTCTGCTGTGGTCCCCAAGATGGTTTTGCTCCAGTCACAAACACCCATGTCAAAACTTACTTTCATTACTTTTTTAGCTCTAGTTGTCTTTCCCTAAAACTCTCCCACACATTCAGAGAAATACTTAATCAGCAATCGAACACAACTTCTCCAAGGGATTCCAAATTTCAGTATATAAGTCAGCTGGAAACACAATGTTTATCACATTCCAACAAGTCCAATTTTTTTGTCCCCTTGTGTCACTGTATCTGCTTCCTCCCCTGCCCACCTCTCAGTGAGTCACAGCACTAAGGACAGGAACCACTGAAAGAAGTTAGTGCACAGTGAGACCTCAGCGTTCTTCACATTTCCAGGTCAAACTGAGTAACAAGAGACACATGGAAACTGTTGAAAAAATGCCTGTCCTACCTGTGTTTTTGCTTTTTGCTCAGAAGCAGCTGTGCTACTGAAGCACAGGTCTCTGCTTCTTTCACAGCATCTCGGAGCCTACGGAAAAGATCGTTCTCTGGATATTTCCTGTCTTCAGCATCCTCCAACATTACTCTCAGCTCAATCACATCTGTAATAAGAGTACACAAATAATTTGTATGCAAATACAAGAGGGATCTTTGATTGCTTCAAAGGTCTCCAATCAAGGTTCCAATAGGGTAGTTCAATTTGAAATGCACAATGATAAGCTGCATAACAGTCTTGCATTAGTTCATCTCTTTTTTTCAACTAAGCAAAACAGTGCTGCTCTCATTAAATGAGAGCACAGAACAAATGTAGGAGTTTCAGGACATCCTACTATGAATGATAGAAGTCTGACCTTTCTTGTGGTTGAGATTGGCAGACAGAGCCTCTGTAACTCTACTGACCCAAGTGTCATAAGACTGTGCTCTGACTTTCACTCCATACAGCAAGGAAGGAAGGTCTTCTAGGGGATACCGGTACCTGGAGATATGGAAGGAAAACACACCAAAAAAAAGTATTAATGCCCATACAAAAGCCAATTGCTAATACTGAGTTTTTCCAGCTACAAGGCCAGAAAAACAGAACAATACCCATTTGCCACGGGACCAAGAAACAAAGAAGACAAACACTCCTTTAATAAATGGGAATTGTGGTCAAATGTATTTGGTCACTGGTCTACAGTAAATATTAGATAGGGAAGAAAAGTAGGCAGGAAAAAAAAAATCCTGTGTACCTTAGACATTTCTTCTGCATGGGGCATGGGCATAAATCAGAAGGATGGTACAAGCACACCAGACGCTCAGGATTACAGGAACACGTAAGAGCTGACAAGAAGCACGTGGTTCTGCAAGCTGTGCACTGACGTTCATCATCTGGAACCAGTTCAAACACCTCTTCTTCAGACATCAACACTCCCTAACGAAAAAAAAAAATTAGACACTTGCTCAAAAAATCTAATGCAGGCAGGGGGAGGGGGAAGCAAAAGGTCTTTTGCAAGCATAGAATCGTCTTTTATTACTCACCATCTGTACAACAGTCTCCCTTAACCGTGTCTCTTCCTCTATCAACAGAGTCATCTCCTTGCAGACCATGGCAGCCAGCCCAACATCTAAGCACTCTGGATCTGCAGCCATCTTGAAGATCAGCTCTTCATGGGAGAAAACACAGTGACGTCCCAGCCTTCGGTAGTGACTCACACACTGACGTCCAATGGGAAGCTGCAAAAAACCACGACATCCATCATTCTGGGAAAAGACGAGCAAAGTCATCTCTTCGCTCCCACTTCCCTTCCTCTGACAAAAAATGGGAAAAGACTGAGGCTAAGAGAATTAGTTTTGACAGGAAAGAGCCAATTATACCAACCTTAAATCACATCACAGATGAGAACAAAGATAATATCCATGTTGGGGGGCAGGGAGGTATCTTCCATAATCTCATGTGCCTAACTTACAGAGACAAGTTTAAGAGTTATCCTAAGCTCTTTTTACTTCCAGTGGAAAGAAACTGGCACCACAGAGAAGTCATCCGGTCTATGCTAAGGTGAGTGCATTGCCCTCTGGATATTACTATGCCTAGAGTTCACCAAAATTGCTATCGCTCATTTTGTGCCTTTTAAAGCAAAAAAAGTAAGATGCTAGATGAACCTGCCAAACAGATTCCTGGTTACATTCCCATAAGCACAGGAAATTTCACATGGCTGGTATGACTTTAGCTGTTTTTCATAGAGGCTATACACCATGATTACATCATGAGTATGGGAGGAAAAAAAAAAAAACAAAACACAGACACACTGCCAGTCCTGCAGACAATTTTTCTGATAAATGCATAAAGTTTTCTGATCAAGGGCTAAAATTTCTATTTGTAACTAACAAAAAAGAAGCTAGAGATAGACAAACTAAGGTGAGATCATAACTTCCAACTGTAAACCCTGGATAGTAACAGAACATACTTTTTACGATTTACTGAACAATCCACATAAGCTATGGACTGATGTGGCATAGCTATTACAACTTAGAACAAGCACTAAAATAACTAAAAGGTGCAATGAGCTGGCACAAAAGAGGCACAAAAGATTGTTATATGCCTATCTCCAACATCCAAATGATAACAGCTGTTCAAGACAGCACATTAATCCGTATCAAATTCAGAAAGAGGCATCACAAATACTAGGTAAAGGTACTGCAAGATGTCATTTTTTGGTTCAATCAATACTTAAAAAGGAAGAACATGTGCCAAAGTTTCAGTTTGAAGCTCCTTAAAGTTATGTGCCTGTCAAAATTACTTTGTGTAATGGAAACACATCAGTTTTCAACTGCTGTACCAAGAACTTTAAACATAAAATACACTATATAACTGGAAAGACTATTCTTCAGATAGTTAAGTTACTAACAGACTCCTTGCAGAGGTCACTGAGCAGAGACACAGCAAATATACACAAAAGAACAGACCCAGTCAGCAGTGCAGAAGTTCACAGCTTCAGCAAAGTTATATCCCTGGTTAAATCCAGAGTGATAGGCACGAGGAAAGGTCACAACAAACTCGCCAGCACACTGATTGGTCCTGAAAACCTAATAGGATAAAGGAAAGAAAAGCAATATGTAACATGCAACAGAGTTTAAGACACAAAACTACGCAATGTTTGCGCACCATTTTCTGTACCTACAGAACACCACAGGCAACACAGCTATTACCAACTGGTTAAGACTGGTTCTATCTTCTCAAAATGAATACTCAATTTACAGCCTTACTCAAAAAAGCTGAATATATAAGCCAGCAGTTGAAAATTCTCTTTATGAATCCCAAAAGAGATGTTTCTCTCTCATCGTTTAATCCATTGTACCACAAAGTGCAAAAGCTTCTGGAAGCAGTTTATGGTTTGCTTTGTTGGGGTATTTGCCAGGGAAGTAATTTATCCTAAGACAAAAGCAAATGATAGTGACTGCTGCTTAGAGGTCTGCAGTCAATTATGTTTGGTCAAAAAAGCATTTTGTAATGCTGAGATTTCCACTGAACATAAGAAAAGTATTTTACTGTCAAGAGGTACTAAAAACATTTCAGACAAATTTGCTGTTATACAAGGGAAGTGATTTTTTAATTAAAAATTAAGTGCAATACACAATGCACACTTGCTCTATAAGGTAATTTATGTAGGAAGCTTGGTACACTCATTTCTTTTACAAGATAATTTAAATTTCCTGGTGAGTCTACAGAAGATTCTAGAAAATAGCTTTAAAAAACACCCCATAAGTAACGAATTGAATATGCAAATGTCCACCATAAAAACTCTTCAGAGTTATGCCAAACTATTGTTACACAAAACTGGCAGAGAATGAAAAAAAGAGAGCACATAGGAGTACTTATGTAAAAAACGCTTGTGTGCTACTCACTGGTACACCATGTTCCATCAGCACATTGGGGTTCATAATAGTGACCAGCTGATGCAGGAGATCAGGCTGGGATTCAAACAGCTCAGGAGCCAATTCCTTCATCACATCTTCCAGCTGCTCTGCTGCATGAGAGGGCACTCCATACCATGTCTTCGGTTCTCCCCTACCAAAACACAACCACAGTAATCAACACGACTCACAGGGAAGTAATGGTGCCACCCAACTGCAAACTACACCTCACATCCAGCAGCACCGTCCTCATAAGCCAAGTATTTTGCACCTAGATACAAAAAATGTCTTTAATCAATGAGCATCTTCTTCAGGATGCACTATTTTAATCTGAAAAATCAGTTATGCTACAACACAATTCTCAAAACACGTGACAGCAGATTTGCCTTGACAAGGCAAGCCTAACATGGAAAATAACTCATCACGCTCTAAAGGGATAAAATGGGTAATTACTTTCCTTCAGGAAGGAGGAATCAAATTTAGTAAACAAAACCTTGGCTGTCACAGCTAAGGTTTAAGAGAAAAGAGGTCATGATAGTCCTCCACTCAATTACGCTTGGAGTAGTCACATTCCTGAAACCAATGGAAGAGTCTAGCAGCCAGCAGAATGAAATACAAGCAATCCTTCTAACATACACAACTAACTACTAAAAACCTGTGGTGCACTGGTTTCAAGATAAAAAATGCCACATAACATGAATTAGTTAAGTATGATGGAAGAAAGATTAACAAGACCAAAACTAAACAAATATGTACTCAAGCACTACTCCAGTCCTTCCAGTATTGTCTTAACCAAAATAAACTGTAATGATCTAGTGTCTGCAGTGCTGAGGTTTATTTTTAAATTACACTTTATTAAAAAGTACAAGCAGTAGTCCACTGAAATATCTGAAAGAGTTTACACAGCACTATCTAAATGTACTAATAATCCTGTCACCCACCATCTCAGACACTGCCTGAAGCAGCATTTCCTGCAGTTCCTGTGGGCTGCAGTGGCACCTGCTGGCAGCACACAGCCAGGACACCTCAGTAAATCCACTCCTCGGGATATGTGCTGCTGGAATTCACCAGCATCAAACCCCCCACACACTGACCCACTTAACAGCATGCTGAGGAAAGCAACTGAACTCAAAACAAAACTAATTCCCTTCCTGAGTCTGTGGATCAGACCTTACTATCAAACATGCTTCTCCAGAAATGTGCAATCGTGGTCTGAAGGCCGTCAACTCGTCTGTACCAGACATACAGCAAATTTTCTAAAGGGCTGCTTTCCCACAGCTTTCCACTCCTTCCCCCCTGCTCCATCCACTGTGATTGAGTCTGATAAACTGAGAAGAGTGCAATGCAAATAGTTTATCTATCACAAGTCTTCTTGTCAAAAACAAAAGCTGAACACCAGAACGCTTCTAGGATTGTTCTGAAAGTCAGAATTGCTTTCAAGTTTCTCTTCTCTTGAGCAGGAGTATTTCTGCTGCTGAAGAGTCAGTTCTGATGCCTCTGAAAGCCATGGGACAGCAGACTCAGTTTCCAGCACGGGCATCTCAACTTCAAATCATAAAGCAGTGAAGTAGTGAACTGTAACTCAGTTCAAAAGGAAAAGCTTTCTTAGAAAAGATGTGACCCCGTAAAACATGATTTTACAGTGACACTGGAATGGTGGCCACACAAGAATATTTAAACAGTTAATGAAAAATGCTAATATGGTTAAAACAGTATCTGTATTTTCCTCAAATCAGCCAAAGCTAAGGATATGAACCACTCACCACATGTAGCTTTTTATCTAAAAATGTCATCATGTGCAGAGGCACTTTCAAATAGAGCAACAAATTTCCTAAAGTAAACAGGGTAAGGTAGATGCACGAAGGACAGCCCATACCAGTGCAGGTAGTTGATGGAATAGCTCCAGTGATCTTCAATGTGCCAGCAAAATGAAGAGAAGCACATCCCTACGTACAGCCAAGGTACCTTCATGCCAGAGATATCTGCATTGATGTGAGCAAGGACTGATTGTTCTAGAATTGGCATGTTGTTCAAGTTCCAACCAGAGAGCGCATAATCCTGGCCAAAAAAAAAAGGAGAAAGTTTGAAAAAAGTCAAAAGAATATGAGGACACCAACTACAGAAAAGGAAAGTACAAAGGAAAAGACCAGCCTACCCATTTCTATTAGTAGATAGTGGGATATTTCCTGCAACAATGAAACATCAAAACTAGAAATAATTCCTTAAATACCTTAGTCATCAAATAATAAGACTAAGATTTTAAGGCCAGTCCTAGTAATTCAACATACATGGTCCATCTTCTTTAGATCAAGCTTTGCTTTCCTCCCCATCTCAAGATTCCAGCTTTCATGCTTTTCTGGTGGAACGAAATACCAGCAACACCAGCAGAACTATAGACTGAAACCTTCAATAATGTAGGACAACTTGAAATTGTAAACAATGCAGTGAATCTTATGTTATTATTTCAGCTTTTTTAACACCTGTTTTACTTCACTGCAGTTTATGTTGATCTACTTTATAGATTCCTTTAGGAAGTTTTCTCCAGGGAAGCAATTCCTGTTCATTCATTCTTGAGAAGACGGCATCTCCCATTAAGCACTCCCACCTTTACTTTCAAAAACACACGATTTGTACAAAAAATCATACTTCAGACAGCCTTAAAAAGCTCACTACTGTGCTTTAACACAGTCTACTCTCCACCTTTAGAAGAGTTGTAAGCACAGATTCACAGGCATTTTAGACATATCCCACTGAAAGGACTGGTCAAACCCTCAGCTCAGCCACACGTTTCTGCTGTTCCCTTTGCCCTGACACAACAAAGGCAACGCAGTGAGTCAGATGATTTAAGTCATCCGACTAAAAAAATTTTTTAAGTGACTACCTTCATACAAACAGATCAACAACCAGTTCTGACTCACTCAGCAGCTGCACAATCACTGCACAGCCAACAAAGGTACACACAGGAAGGTGTAGGTATGGGTGGAAGACAACAGTGAGCAGGATTACCTCTTACAGTGAGCTGTATAAATTGATTTGGGGCTGTGTAATCAGCAAACCACACCTTTACCCTCATTTTGTCTGAGTGTAGGCATATAAGCAGCAAGAAAATTGATATGCTATGCTAAGGTCTGAGGGAAAATAGGCAATGTACTTACTAGATATTCTTTAAAAAATTTTCTATAATAAGATGTTGTATCTACATCTTTTCATTCTTACAGTATGCACAGTAAGAGAAACAAGCTAAATCAAATTAGTTTTACCCATTAAGAACCTCCTAAGGAGGACAGAATCATGTTTCTGTAGCTAAATCTATAATGAAAAGGTTTGGAACAAGAAAGAAAAAGATACTATTAGTCTCCTCATACTCAGACATACAGCAACAACTTGCACATCTTCGCCTGCTAAGATTAAGTGACAGAAAAGAGGTGTGACTTAAATCATGAAAAGGAGCTTATTTATCAGCGACCGGATCTGTAAAAGAACCTCAATTATCAGACTAATGCCCTGCTCAAAAGGAATGTTAAGTACATGCAAAAGCCTTAAGCAATTTCTTCATGAAAAAAATCCATGCTGATTTCTGACCTAAATTCTTAATGTGAAATCTTATGCAGAGCAAAGAATGGAGTCAGTTTGCATATCCTGTTCCTCACCTCCTCCTCTGGCATCAGCTTTCGTCGGCCATCCTTCACGGGGAAGCCACTTCCAAAGTCCTTGGAGGAGATGTCAGCCCCATATTCCACAATGACATCTTCCTCTATGCTGCTCACTAATCGCCAGAATTCCTTTTCTACGAGCTCAGTGGGAACCATCTGAAAGCAGAAGAGATGTTTGGGTACGTGCATGCAAGACCCAACATAAAAATTATCTTTCAAGCAGTAAATCGCTATTAACTCTCCATGAATTTTCAAACACCAGGGTCACTGCCTCTCCCCCCTCCATCTCTTCAAAGTCATAGTTTGGTCTGTATTCCTCTGTAGTGCCTGCAATGTTCCAGAAATAGGATATTGCAGCATGAGGCAAGGAACAAACAAGAGAGATGGAATCACCAGAAGCACAGCAAAAAAGAAGGGAAAGAGAAGACAGTCAACAGAAGTCAAGCAGCAAACAGAATGAATAGCATGCAAATTCCTAACTATTTCAGAGGATAATGACCAGAACTTCTGAATAATAGTAAGAAAATTCAGATACAAAATTGTGTTCAAAGTCTGATCGTCATACAGCTCATTATGATTCTTACTTATATGCATTTACTTATGAAGCTTATTTGTAAAATTAGCTTCCTTGCTTTGTTCCATGTCCCAAAGCTGTATCATAAATTGGAGTCCTTAAAAGGTAGAGGCTTTAGCAAGAATGCCCATAGGTTACCAAAGAACTGTGAGAGGAGAAAGATCTTGGTGCTGCAGGCAGTGTACAAGACAGGGGAATTGTGGCAGTGTGCCAAGGTAGAAATGCTAGTTTTAAAGATATTAAAATCTTTAAAATGTTTCATTTAAAAATGTTGCTGAAATGTAGAACAAAAAATAAAAAACAACCAACCCTGTCATTATCAGACACACTCAGTCAATTGACTTGACTACAAGAAAAAACTGCAATAGTAAAGAAAACAATGATTTATCCTCTGGATGAACCAAACCAAGACAAAAGCCATAGGAAGGGCAGGAGAAAGACCCCTTTGCCAAACAAGAACAAGATACTTACTTCAGTTTATCAAAAAGGGCAAGAACTTTAAACTAGAGCATGACCAATATAGTATACCCTAACAAGCAATAAAGCTGTCTGTCCATCACAGGCAAAAGGTGAAATGAAGTTGAAATGAGACCAGATGCCAGAAAGCTAAATCATTTGTTTACATGTTTGAAGCTTATGGTGCCTCTTCAAACAAAGCTAAGATGCCTTAGCAAAAATCAAGGATCAGCTGAAACCTCTTCTCTTTTTCCCTTACAAGGAATCACAACAAAAGTTGAAACTCACATGGACTGGCATGTTGAAATAATCAGACTTGAAGTTATCAGCCATTTCACCAAAGCTCTGGAGAGTATATTCCCTGACAGCTTGTTCAAATCCAAAGGCCTCACGGGGTTTGTTGCATTCCTAGGAGACAGAACATAAAAATATTGTTCCCTGCAGCAGACTATGACACAGTTACATTTTTAGCAAAAAACCCTAATGCCTGAGTCCTTACCAAACACAATAAGCTACCACTTCTGAGTGCTTTCCTCAGCTGAGGAAGTCCTACCACAACGGAAACAGCACAGAATTTACAGTACAGAAGCTAATCTAACACTGTAAACCCCACGCCACACACTTCTGCTTTCCTGTCCAAAACTACATTTCCTCATCTACCACTGCCAGCCACAGAGAGAGACTGTGCACAAGATGTTTAGGCAGCCATAAGGCATTTCTTAGACACACTGGATTCAAGCACCCGCAGAATAACAGCACAGGAACAAACCCCCCATAGCGTTTCAGTCTTATCAAGTCAGCAAATCATCAACAGATTTGGCACTGTGAAAATATACAGGAGGAAAGAGGAAGAAGGAAATTAGAAAAGTGCAACACAGCCAGCAGCAGATACAGCCCATCTGATCGAAAGCCTACAAGTCTTTTACTGTTCTATTCCCATTCATAGTAAGAGTGTTCATTTCAGCTACTCTCCCCACCCATCACTAGTGTGTCTTTCTCAGCTCTTTTGGAACTGACACAATGTTCCTACATACACAGGACATATTTGAACACAAAGATGATGTATCACTATCTGATTGTCAGCTATTCAGTCATAAAGAAACAGGATTAGAAAGGAATTCATCACTAGTTTCTTTTTTTTCCCCAAGAGGAACTATCCTTAGACTATGCCCAACATGTATCAAAGTAGTTCTTAAAAAGGAGCCTGCAACAGAGAATCTACAACATCTGTGAACACTGTCACACAACGTTGACCTAAATACATATAAAAAGCTCTTACCCTATTCTTCCCAGCTTCTGTTCCAGCACCCTGCTGTTAAAATTACATTAAGCATCTGGGCACAATTAACATCTAAAGTAAAAACTGAGGCAAAAAGCACTACCGAGCTTTTCTGTTTCTGTTGTTATTTGTTTACTCACCATTACATAATATAGCTATGGTTTTTCCCCTTCTTCCTGTTACTTTCAATATATTTCCAGAATTTTTCAAGTATTTGGTGTACCATTTGCTAGTAACAACTTACTCAGCACCTGGTCTTTCTGGGCTTTGTATGGACATGCACATTTTTCCTTGGTAACAGTGTATCCCTGTTTTTACCAGCAGTGGCAAAGTTTCTTCTGAGTTTCCACATTCTTAAACTTACTGTAGCCACTCTTTTTACTACTATATTCTCTACATTAACCCCACATTAGATTGCTGCACTTTGCTGGTACTTCTTTATTGCTCTCTCTCTCTTAAGAGAACAATAAACAAGCAGCTCAATCCACTCTGTGAGCAGCAGCCCAAAGGGGAAAGCTGTATCTTTTCCCTCCCCTGTAACTATGAATTTCCACCTCTCTCACAACAGCATTTGCCTCAGTTCATCTGACAGCTTCATCTCTGGGTGAGAGCAGCAAGCTGATCCACCTCATCACGTGGCTGCACAACGATCCATTCACCACCATCAGGGAACCAGCAGAAGCCACACAGAAGGGTGTGAGGGATTGGGGGCACACAGGCACATACACACCTGTGCAAAACTGCCCCCTCTGAAAAAAACACAGCCTAAGAAAGTTAAAGCCAGTCTCAAAATCACAGATTTAGGAACATGAAGCTTCTTCCTCTGAATCCTGAACCTACCAACTTTCTGAGCTTGCGAAATTTGTTTGCTTAAGACAAATACCGAGCCAGTCAAGTGATGTTTGCTGCCTTCAGGCTGTTGATCAGTCATCTCCTGGAACTTGGTAGCTTTTCTTTTCTGTATCATGAAATTCAACTAGCTTCCACTTTCAGAGCCTGAACAGTTCCTTTTTCAGTCTAAACCAAATCTAATATAGCTACAAAATTTTAAATTAGTTCTTTCACTTTCTGCTACAAGCTATTCTGAACAATGCTATCATGACTTCCCAATAATCAAAGCTACCTTTTGCCCAAATTGCATACTTTGGTTACTTTATAGTTTACAAAATGTCTCATCATTATGCTGAAACACCCACCACAACCCTACTTCTCACCCTAATTTCCCACTAGCACATTGTCAAACTGAGTTTTAGCTCTTAACACACCAAGGCCAAAGTTTTAGCTGTCACATGGCCACATAATAAACAAAGGTTATGCCCAAGCTCTAGAAGGAATGTTTCTCTCTCCTTATGGCTCATCAACCAAGAGATTCATGGCTCATCCTGACAGTATTCCAAAACAAACTACATCCTCTACAAAGATGGACTGGCACTGAGCTGAACTGCTCTTCTGACCTTTCCAGGTACACTGGTGTAGTTCTTGAACTGTACCTCAGCAACGCACTTTGGACACCTCCAGTCACCCTTGGGTACATCAGGCAGAGGAGGAATCAAGCAAAAAGTGTGATAGCTGTCATCACATCCATCACACAGGAGCAGTTTGTCCTCATTATTTCCTCTACCACAAAATAAGCAAACATAGAGATCAACCTGTGGAGAAAAAAAAAAGGGAAAAAGAAAAAAAAAAAAAGAAGTTACAAAAAGTTTCTCATCCAGAAGCTGCCTTTCTTAAACAAAGGCTCTTCAGGCCCCTTATCATGGAAAACAATTCAAACTAAATCCCTACAAAGTGTGCATGGCTGAGGAAATCTCAAAAAAACCCATTTCAGAAATATTTATGTCATTGCTTGCAACAGTCCAGTGATATCTTTGCAATGAAAAAGAAGAGATAAAACCCACAAACCTACAGATTTCAATCTAAAAATCCAAGAGGAAGGGAAGGAAACTGCACATAAAGGTACCAGCTTCTTTCGTATTTTCTCCAAAGCAAAGGATAAAAACTTCAAATGTTAAGAGAGAAGTATTAATCCCAACACAATAGCAAACAATTTTCACAAGTATCTGTTCAAGGTAGTCACTGGGACCACAGAGAAAACCATATCAACAGGTTTCAAGTTTTCTTTGCTGTTGCTTCCTGTATTGTCCAGAGGGCTTTAATTAAATATAAACTGTAACATAATCTGAATGAAAAAAACTGTGTCTTTCTTTATCACAGCCAAAAAATTACATAAAAATTTCTACTAACAACATGAACTTCATGAATGATACCTGCTCCAAACTCTGCTACTACTCCCCCCAGTCACTGGCAACTCAGGCCATGCATATTTCCTCCACACAGCTCAAGGTAACACCAGAAGTAGTGGGGTTGTTTTTCTGGAGGGTTTAATTTCATCCAGATGTGAAACACATGTGCCTTTCAGCTGACAAGGTTCAGTGGTGTTAAATACTTGATGTCAACCCCATCTTTAGTTACACCAGCCTAGTTAAGCATGCAGCATCCTAGCTAATGCAATAATACACTTCTTAAGAAGACTGCTCAGGTTTCTTAATGAACTATTTTAAAAAAATAATGCAGTTCTATTAACAGGCATGTTATTCTCCCCTTTTTAAAAAAATCCACGCACTCACCCTCATGGAATATCATGTCTGTCTAAAACACCAAACCAGTGGCTTTCATTGCAAGAATAGAGAAGGGAGGGAGGGTACCTTAGCAGACATTTTCAGGTTCTCTTCCCAAAACTAACAATGCATTAAAATGGTGATCCTAGGAGGAGGCTTTTCTACAGTACTCACTGGCTACCTATCACTGACAACACCTTCTTTTCTCTGAATTCCTATTAATATATACAGTCTCTATGTTAGCATAAATGGTGATTTGTCAGTAAAAAAACTGCACTAAAATAGATATTCACAATAAGCAGATCTGTGATTATGCATAACCACAAAGAAGCCTCCTAATCACGTAACAAAACAGAGTAAGACTACAATGACAAACAACGATATGCATCAGGGGCAGAGGAGGGGATAAAGAGCTGTATTTCATCTCCCAGTTACCAATTCACGTAAATAAAATCAATTTCACAGTTAGAATTTTACAAAAAGATAAATAAATGATGGAGAAGCATAAACAAACCTGCTCCACAGTATTTCTCAGACCACAGCTATATAAGGCAAATGCATCACCCATGCATTTCAGACTGCTTTCCTTGAAGATCCAAGTATAAAAAAAAGTGTGGAACCAAATAGTACTAAGTCACAGAATTGCATAAAGATTAGAGTTACACCAACACAGTTCCAAAACAACAGTTCTGTTGCTACAGTATTTTCATTTTCGCTTACAAATAGAAGTAAATGAAAAGAGTAAACAAATGCTAGTTTGCCATAGAAAATCTGAGTCTAGACAAAATATTTTAAAATTGAAGCATACTTAAAACTGTCACAATGTTTACTTGGCCTAAGAACATGATATACTCAGAAGTAGTAGCACAATTAAAAAAAAAAATTCAAGTTGCACAAATTCTGACTTAGCTGCAATGGCACAATGACCAGGTTTTTAAATACCCAACTTCTCTCACACTTTTTCCACCCCAGGAGGCATTTCCAAACATAAAAATATGATTACTAGAGTCTTAGGTTGCCTTGGCTTTCCATGGTTGAAGTTTAAAATAAGCTCTTGTAAGTGTTCTCAGGCTAAGAAAAAAAAGAACAGCTGAACTGTAAGTGAAGACTCTAATTCTTTAGACATTAAATGCATGTATCTTCTTTCATGGTTGTGTACACATGCTAAATATGACAATTTAAAAGTAGAAAATCATGTGCTATGAAAGCTATCAAGAACAACAATCCACTGCTTTTCCATGGCAAAACATCAGAGCACTGAACATTTTATTTTTCTCCTTAGGGGTTTCTCTCGAGTAGACTTGTATAATGACTATTTTAAACTCAAAACAGAAAAGACAAAAAAAGGTGGAATTGCTAAAAACAAAATCCTGAAGTACTGGAGCACCTCAAAATTTCTTCTAAGGAAGAGAATTGTTCTACAAAGGGGAGCTTAAACAGAAAATGAACTACTGAAGGCATTCAAGCATGGGGCAAGTATGAACAGCCAAAAGCTTCACATTGCAACAAAAAGATTAAAACAAAAACCTAGAGCACAGATTATTTTTCAAAATACTGTTCTCTCTTCCCACAACAGTATCATCTGCTGCAGTGTGCACTGATTCATCTATTTGGAGGGGTGGGGGCTGTTTCAGGGAAAAAAAAAAAATCTTAGTAAATCAACCAAGTCCTTTTTATCAGAAATCACCGCAGAGGAATCAAACTTACAAAGTTGACAGAAAGAGTTCCTTTGCGTTGCCTCATCTGCATTCCAAACGCTTCTGATCTGGTTCCTTTGCGTCTTCGTGTCACCTCATCTTAAAATAAAGTTAAATGTTATTAATATCACATCCAGACAGACTTAACCTTCAGAAACACCAGATATATAGCCTGGTACTCTGCACTTCAGATCAGAAACGACCTGACAGTCCAAAGAAGGCAAAACTGTTGTGTTTTACCTGCCCCGCCTAAAATCAGCAGGGATTAGGAAAACCATATTTTGCTTATCCTCACAGGTGATCTCAACTGCCTCATGACACAGAGTGAATTACACTCATAATTTGTGCAATTTTAGCTGGCAGGATCAGTTCCAGTATTGTCAAATCCTGTTTTCCCTTCCAGTCACTCATTTCATGGAACAGCTGCTTAATTGTTATTGTTACGATGTAATACATAAAGAGTTGAAACTCTGCCAAGTTATATGAAGCACCCTGTAAATCTTTCTCATGAATGAAACCCTAGAACACTCAGCTTTCTCTTTCAAGTTTTGATTTGCTTACTTCTTAATGCTGCCTCTAGAGACATTCAGAAAGATTTAACAGTCTCACTACAAAGCAAAGAGCCCAAGATTTAATTACCCTCTTTATCCTTTGCTCCCAATGTCAGCCCCATCATCTTGGGTCCAGCTCCAAAGATCTGCAGCTTTTTTAGTTCAGTGTTTCTACTCACTTCTCCTCCCTCTGCCTAAAATTAAAAACAAGACCACATCAGCACACAAACCACCAATATTTCCCCTCCAGGTTTCTTCATAATTTGTTTATATTCCACTCTCCCACAACATCTGCTCATCAAAAGAAAGGAAACAAGAGGCATGAAAAGACATGATTTTCTGTTCCTGAAGCAAATGAACATATGCAAATGGAATAAAAGACAGAAGTTTTGCCTCAAATTTCCAAATTATTTCGCATCTAGTATTACAGATCAACTACAGAAAGTCTCCCATACAGCAAGTAAAAGAACCAGGTTGGACATTTAGCAAAAAAATAAGAATGCCACAGTAACATTTTCCAAAATCACCATGATTCAGCCAAGTGCCTGGATTTTAACACATACACTGCTTCAACGAGATTTTGTTATCTGTTTCCTTGAGTAGAAACATCCACAGGACACTAATGAGTTCCAACCAACTTCCTTGAGCTTGGCTGCTCCTGGGTTTATTTGCGATGAAATGTTATGAGTACAACTCAGGTCACAGCTACTCAAGTTGCAAACTTGAAATTTGAGGTCAAAAGATCCATTTGGTGACAACTCCATGCCCCTGTCAGTGTTGTTTCCTGAACTGTTCTGTCCAACTGAACTTTTTCCTGTTTCCCATTACTGAACTGCCTCATTTTCCCACATCACTGCTGCTAACCCAACAATAAAAAGAACAAAAAGAAGAATATATCCTTCTGTCATCTACAATGCAATCACCTTGGAATTCTTCTTTATGTTGCCTCCTTATACTTTGAAAACCCTTTCTGACCTGACATAGAAGGCCACTAAACTGCCCCTGTTTAAAATCTTCCAGAAACTCACTGATCTTAAAAGATATCAGCAATCTATCAATTTTGAAGGTGGGTACCTAATTTTCCAAAGGTTATTATTCAAGTAACTTCCTGATGATACTTCACCTGTTATTTTTCCAAATTATGGCCTGATATGTCATACATGTCCCTCAGGGTGATAGGCTTTCACAGCTTTTAACCAATAAACAAAAACAACTCTTTCAAAAAGTGTTTAAAATAAGTTTAAACATTTGTAATAAAGATAAAAAAAGAAAGATGACTTCCATTTATTCAGGCTAAATGAGTTGCTTTCCTTGCTTCCGGAAGACATTCGGAGAGATTTCGTTTCCTAGGCATTATTACTCTATGGAATTTTTTGTGATATTTAAAGTCCCTGTTCCCACTGAACTGTGTACGCAGTGTGCTAATGGGCATCTTTCCAAACTAACTGATATTCTAATTTTGAACATTTATATGTTGCTATTAAATTATTTTCACTGTAGATATATGTTACCAACTTCGTAAGCCCACTGTGAACCTGCGCGCTAACCGGAAAATTTTTCCTCATCAATTCCTCACTTTTTGGATAATAAGCCGTAAGGAAACACACCTGGAGACTTCCCAGTCCCTCATTTTCCATTTGAAATTCATTAACTCAACCATTCTCTCAACTAATAGAACCTGACAGAATCAACCTACGTTATACTTTTCAGCATAGCCATCATTTCACCAGCATTTATGAACAATCTCCACAACTTCTGCTATTCTGACCTAAGAGAGTTTTCTCAATGACACATGAAAAATAATTTTATTATCACATTCACTAAAAATAAATCATTAACATGCAGCAACACCTCTTTAGATTTACAGCTGAGTTTAAAAATGCATTCCCTAAATATATTTTCATAATTCCATTACCCACATTTGCTGGGATTCCACTAAACCTAAGTGGATGAAATCTATTCATGCTCAAGTGGAAAAAGCTACAGTTTTGAAATAGAAAAGTTTGCTTTTTGAAAAGGAAATGTTTTTTAAAAATCCAGATTCCTACATAACCTCATGAACACTGCCAGGATATTGATAGTTTAAGGTGTGAATACCAAAAGCATTCAGAAGCCTCACTGAGTAGTTTTTCAGTGGTGTCCTTTAAGACTGTAAAAAAAACCAACTCAAAACTGGGAGTACATGGAAGTGGCAATGGTGCACTCCTTGCCATTTTCTCACTGCTAACAGCACAACCTCACTTCTGCATTATATGTTCTCCACATCAGTGAAATGAACTTGATTAAACTGTGATTCTATTCTCATCTCCTCTTTGTGCTGAAGAATACAGATATAATTTCGTTTCTTTCACCTTCTCAACTGAAAGTACAACTCAAGGGCTTTCCTTGTATATAGGCCAATCCTAATAACATGATCCAGTTACACTAGATTCACACACACTGTCTTTTTCCACTGTCCCACCCCCATTAACTTTGAAACATTTGCATCCCCGCTCCTCCACCCCCAATGTGCAAGAACACAATAGTTACAACCAAGAACCAAAATATTTACATGTTCGGGGCATTTTGTCAGCATATCTCAGAGATCTTTTGTTTCACTATTTTGTTTCACAGCTATTCCCATGGATGGAAATATTTCAAACTAAAAAAATTGAAGCTTATTTTATTATGTTATTCTCTAGTCAACCAAACTTCTTCTAAGAGAAACCTGAAAGCAGATATACTGCTTAGAATTGGTTTTAACTTAATGTCCAGAGAATTTTCTTAACATCCTTTGAAAAGACAGCACTTTTTGTTCCAGTACTGCATTTCTTTACCAGAAATCACCATGATGTAACCTCATGAGACAAATCCCTTGTCAGCTAAAATACACCCTCCTAACAGATCATCTCTGAAGATACACTACTCTTTTCTAAGAAAGTACTCTCTTAAATTTAATCTTTCCTTAAGGATGTTCTCTTTTACTTATCTGAATTAATCCTACTTTTTTTCTTTACAAGCCCTTAGGAACTCAGTTGCCCTTCTCCAATTCTTATTTGTGAAAGCTTTCATCACAGAAAAGAGAAAGACAATAAAGCATCCAGTTTATTTTCTGAACAGAATCTCTTATCATCAAATTATTCTTTTCCTATTCAGATACAAAGTTTTCAACTGACATTGGATTCTCAACCCACCCTATCCACAGAATACCCATTCCCTATTTTCTTTTATTTTTCACACTCTAAAAACACTGAAATTTGCTTTTTTTGAAGTCTGACACCCTCTTCTACTGCTGAGGATGCTTATTTAAGTAATTTCTCATTACTATCTTCATGCTTTCTTATTCATTCTTAGGCAAGTTATCTTCAAGAAGATGCAGAGGATTTTTGGAAAGTACTTTTAGCACTTGAAAAAGATCAACAGGGATGCAGGGGCCTGTGGAGTTATCCATGCTCACTACCCAGGCATTGGACTACTTGGCACACTACACACAAATCATTCAGATGTTTCAGCTAGAGCAGAATGACATTTATTTAGCAGTCTTTACATTACTTGCATATTACCTGTTCTCTGAAGACTATTTAGACAATCCCTGGTACAATTCCAGGTCTGCAGTTCAAACAGTAAACAGTGTCCTGTCTACACTAAGGGGCTGCTCTGACATCTGGAACAATTTCTCCATGTTCTCTGATATTTACCCTCTACCATTTAGGGCTACTGAGGAAAAAAAAAAAAATCCGTCTCTAAATGCTGTTCCAGAGATGACTTATGATAGTTACACACAGCTTCCAACACAGCCAGAAACTAATCCTCCTGGCTATGCAAGTAGGTTGAGCTTTTCCTGTATTACACAAGTCATTTCAGCAATTTTAATAACTGTAATGCTTAAAAGATAGGTTTTTATCAGGCTACAAGCCTAATAAAGGGCATTTAAATATATATGTATATTTACTTTTTGCAGATGATCTAAATAAAATAATCTTTGATTTCTGAAATGCAGCCCCTTTAAACAAAATGAAGCAGCTACACAGTGCCAGGACCACCACAGAATCATTTTTCCAACAAGGAGAAATGAGGAGTACCATTATTCCGTTGAAATCAGTAGGAGAAAAGATCACCCAGGATCTTAACACCACAGTGACACTTCTACACCATGTATGAGGAGAAGGTCATACTGGCATTTTCCTGTAAGATTCAGTAAAATCCTAAAAAGAATTCCACATAGTGAACGACCCCAGTTCATTCAGTGTTCTCAGTTTTTCTGGACAGCTCACCAACAATGCTTTATTTGAGAAATCTGGTAAGATCACAGCCTGAGACCGCTTCTGTGATACCTTGTTATGTGGCTATGATAAATTACATCAGGTCA
This sequence comes from Corapipo altera, assembly GCF_003945725.1. Taxonomy (NCBI): domain Eukaryota; kingdom Metazoa; phylum Chordata; class Aves; order Passeriformes; family Pipridae; genus Corapipo; species Corapipo altera. Next base: position 6,690,754 of record NW_020884873.1, on the reverse strand, counting down.
GCTTCAGTCAGTCAAGAAAACAGACTAAAAAACGACAATTCAGCCTAAATCAATCGTGACATCAAAAAACTGTGAAAGTTTATAAGGGATACTCAAGTATATCAGTGACAAGAAAGATGCATTTGAAAAAAAGGCAGTTTAAGAGCGTTTGAAAAAATCTGGTGGTGCTGAAACTAAGTCTAGAATGGCATGAAGCAAGTAGGAAGTTGGTTGCATATAAATCCAGCTTTCGCCCACGCTCTGCTGACGAGCCAGCAGGGAGCCACCAGATTTCATGTGAAGAGCCTTAGGATGCTGCTTGCAATGGATATCAAAGGTGAAGGCCTGCTTTAAATAGTGCAATAGAGCCATCAGGACAAGACCCCACAGTTGTTTCTAATGAGAGAGCATTTAAAATAGTGGTGATTCAGTCTGAATTGACATTTACTGCAGGGTACTCCCAGGATATAATATCACCTGGTAGAATACCAGAAGTTCCTATAACACCAGTAATTCAGAAGAAAAAAGTTTTGTTTTTCAGTAGCAAAACTGTAGAAATCCTATACAGTTCCAGCCATCACTGATCATCTCCTCACATATTTGTTTTACTTCTTCAGAGAAATAGTCTGCCCAGCTTGAGATAGTCCCATGTGCAATTCCACAAAGACTTACCTACACACATTTGAGCCACTAAGGGGCATATTTGAAAAGGTTTTAAAAAAACTTTTAGAACTTTGCACAAGCAAAAGCTTTAACATAATTCACAAACAGCTTTCTATCTGTTTAGTGTTCACAGAAGTATTCATTACCAAGGTACTTAGGCCTCTCATCAATAAACAAAAAGCAGCTTTTAGAAGTTTTGATATAAACAGTGCATCTACCACATCAAAACAGGCCTCAGAAGGACAACCTTCTCTGGATTTTATTTAGATGGAGGCTGCTTCCTGGTGGTGCTTCTGAGCAGGCTCCCACAGCCAAAGGCTGCTGCACTGGTCCCTGTAGGAATGGGTTAACAGGTACCTGGGATTTGACACGTCTGGTTCTCTTCAGCACAACATTCATTCTTGAAGCCTGCTTTGGGGAAGCCTGGGCATCTGAGCTGAGGTCCTCAGCCTCCACTTTTTCCTTAAGATCCAAGTTAGGCTTTTGGATGCCCTAGGGGATCAGAGCACAGGACACTGTGATGATTGGTCTGGCAGTGCCAGTCATTCCACAGCCTGTGAATCATTCTGTTTGCTAAGAAACAGGACAAGTGAAGTCACACAGCATTACACACACCATTTGGACAAGAGGCCAATTAATCCACACACCCTTCAAACACGGAAACCCAATCTCAACTACCACCTTATCAAGAGAAAAAGAGATCTTTGCAATTAATCATATCTTTTGCCTTGTTTTCCTTCCCAATAGGGTTGACTTCAATCCTATAAAGAAATACCCAACAATAACTACACAAGGTGACATTATTATAAGTTCTAGCACTATTCTGTCACAGGTGAGTGTGAGGGTGGTTGTAGCTTTGTATGCAGAGCTGAAGCTTCTAAAAGCACAGGCCCTATGTCCTACTTTTCTATGCAGTAACACAGCACTCTCTGTGCTGTTTGGGTCCCCTCTTCATACAGTGAAAGACAAGCATCTCACCATAAGGCTGACTCCAGACTGGAAGAGCTCATAGGGATACAAGATCCGTTCATAATGAGACTTGAGTAAGGACCCTGTGCCTTTCCCTGGAAGGTAGCCAAGCCGACTTGCCACTTTAGACCATTTCTTCTCTTTAGTGACTACTTCAAAGCCTCCTTTGCTGGCAACAATCTGAAATGGATAAATAAAAAGTTAAGGGTTTTGAGCTGCTCTCACCAACTTGCATAAATCAAGAATCAATTAAACCAACCAAATGTTAAAAGGTTCTATAGAAAAGTGACAGAATCCTGGATCTAGCTTTTGTTTCCCAAAAGACTAGTACTTTAATAACTAAGCATTTCCTTAGACTCATTACTTCATACATTTAATGTAACAATTTATCTAGTAAATGTAAATTGCATACTGTCCTAGACAGGAGGAGTCCAATAGTTAAGATTTATGATGTGTTGGAAAAAATACAAATCCTACCATCAGAACAAACTGAGAAGTTAACTCTCACCAGACTTGTACTCTGATGCAAAACACAAGCCTGCCCAGAAGTAAAGCCTATTCTAACAGATCCCAGGCAGAAGGGAGTGTTGGAGCTCAGAACTTGAGAGTTAGAGAAACTCCCACAAAACCCTGAATGGAAGAGAGACTACTATAAAAAGAGGAAAAAGGGAATTTACCTTCCAATTAACTCAAGTCCAGTTTTTACACTGGTTTGAGACCAGTAATTCACATACAGAACTATCACTGCTTACATATAAAAAACAAGACCATTTGCCTCCATCTAATGATCATAACAGCATATTGAGTTGCTTCCTCAGAAACAATGGCAACATTTCCACTGCCTCCATTCCTTTTAAAGTTTCACTGCCAAGTAGCTAAAAACACCAAGGGATTATAATTTCATTTATATTATTGCAAGACTAGTACCATTTCTGCAGCAAGGTAGTTTTGCATTGCATTTCTTTACACAAGGACCACGAGGACCAAATTTCATGCTTAATGTTTCACAGACTGTTAAAAACCTCAATGCAAAAACATTTTGTTACTGGAGTGAAATTCTTCATTTGCTTTTGAGGCTGAGGTAAATTCAGAAGTCTAATTGCGACGGTGACAAGCAAATTTGTTAATTTTAGTTCTTCCTATAATCATAGTTAAATAAAACACTAATATTATTGATCATTATTTTTCCTCATATTTACAGAAAAGTTCTAGAAAAGCAGTTTAAAATTAAGTCAGTCCTAAATTTCAACTTATCTTCAAAATTTTCATTACAATGTTTTCCAAAATTACCTATACATGAACAATTGCTAGAGAAGCCAGAAAAGAACCATATGAGCTTAGACCTGCAAATCTGCAGCCAACTAAAATGTTCCAGCTCATAACAGTGACCCAGATATTCCCCAGTACCCCTGATACTTTGCATATCCCAGGAAACCACCACAGACACAAAAAGAAAAAAAAAAAAAACAAACAAAAAAACACTGAAAGGCGTTTTATCAGCTTTTCTCTGCACTTTATCGGCACTTCCAGACTTTCCAAAGTACTTGACTTCTCTTTCTTTAAAAATAAAACCTATTCAGATCTTTACATTTTTACTTACCTGTGAGAAAGGAATCTTGATGGGGAATGGAAACTGATGCTCTAACCTAGAAGCACTAGAACTACCAGAACTTCAACCTATGTATATTAACAAGCCATCCTTAGCAGCTAAGTTGATAATGACACATATATTTTGCCAGTGCAAAAGCAAATTCCAACAATTCATTTGTGTGTAAGCTTTGAAAGACAACACACCAAATATAACTACAGTAGAATAGATTTCTAGCCAGCCTTAAGCCAAGTTTGTTTTTAAAATTAAAATAATTGTTCCTGAAGCTGACATTATAAATTCTCAAAGACGCGTGTTTATAAAAACCTCTGCTGGAAGAGAGGAGGGAGCAAGTACAACAATTAATTACAGAACTGCTAGTTCAGAGCTGAACTGCACACAAGCACAGTGCTGCCTTCCCCAAAGAACACCTCAAACTCCTGCAGCTCCACCACATGTGAAAAAGGAGAACTAAAAAGCAAGTGGCCAGCTGACACCAGGATATTCAAGCCACAGAAGGTAATGAATACCTGCTGTATAGAACCCAACCAAAGGCAACTGATTTAACTATGCTATGACATGTCTGCCATAACCATTCAAATTAGAAATGTTGTTTCACTGTGGTTTTTTCCCCACTTATTTCATCTCCACATCAATGGGAGTGCAGTAAAACAAGCCCTCCCTGTTAGTTTGCTTCTTGAGCTTGAATGAAAAACCAAGTCCCTGCCTGACTAAGGCCTACAAATACTTACTTACCTTGCTCAGACCATAGAGATCCAGTATCTTTCTCTCAACCACAGGGATTTTTAAATTGGATCCTTGAAGTTCCCAGAATTTTGCTAACTGATCCAAGAAGTCCAGCTTCACTCTTGTCATTGCCTGCAATCAACAAAAGCAGACAATCATGCATGTCCCAAAACAAATGTGACAAAACCTTAACAGTCCTGAGAGAAAACAAGGTAAGTTTTTATAACGTTCTCATTTTCAACATGCATCTTGGCAAGGGAGGTATTTCTCAGTCATGTTAAAAAACCCTAAAAATAGAAACACTAGTAAAAATAAAATCTTTACAAACAGAAAATTGTATATGCTTTTCTCTCTGCATTTAAGATCCTATAAACCAAACTCCTACCTAATAGTTTCTTGGTTTGAAACCAAAACGCAAACTTATGAAAAAAACCCCAGCATTCCAGGGAGAAACACAAGAGCAATTATTAAAATATACACTGGTGGGGAGGGGGAGAGTTACAAACAGTTTTTATATATGCCTCAACCATGCAGAGGGGCCTCCTCCCCTGAGTATTTTAGGAGTACTCAAATCACTTTCCATAAGGAGACCCATTTACAAGCCAAACGATACACGACGTTTTGGCATGTGAACAGAGCAGGGCTTTGAGGAGTGTTGTAGAGAAAAGCAAAAACCAGGCCAGAATGGAACTCATGCTGCTTTCAAGAAAGCTCACATAGATTTCTAAAGCATAAAATTAACCAACTATAATAAGGCCATAAAAAAAATTCGGTTCATTTTAAGGCTTAAAAGGCATTATCAAGATAGTATGAGGTAACCAGAGGCTTCAGAACAGCAGTAAATATTTCAGGAGAAAAAAAAAAAAAATCCTTGCCTGTGGAGCTCTGAAGGCTAGACACTGGCTGCTCTTACTACACACATGGTATTTGGAATTCATTTTAGACATTTCCAGTTGAATGTGAAAAGCTCTTGTGGTTATTTTGGGTAATAAAATAAAAAACAGACTTTTCTCAAAGCCACGGAGAGTTATTTTATATGAACTCTGCCACTGCCAAGTATAAACATTGATGTGGTCTACGGGTTTCTAAAGTATCCCCCATCCAGAAACCTGCCAAGATGCAAATCTCAAGCAGGGAGACCTCCTGCTTTCAGTGCAAACACAAAATTATATCAACAGTGGGAAAGCTCACCTCCAGTTCATTCAGGCGCTGAATTCGTGGAGTGAAACGAAAACTTTGTACTTCACATGCAAATGGAGGCTGCCAGTCCTAAACAGAGACAGAAAGACATTTTATTGCTTCCAGAAACTTTTCAAAACATGCACAAAACCAGCAGACCCCAATAATGTCTGAGTAAACAGGCTTCCAACAGTAAATGAGTTTCTCAGTACAACTGGTGATATCATTTTCCAATTTTAAGACGTTCTTGTGCTTATACAATAACGTTCCTCCCACAATATTTTAGTTAGAGGAGAAGATCCTCACAGAAGTAAAAATGTAAAAGAAAATAAGGTTTAAAACGTTTCAGTGTGCATTGCTTCACGCTAAATTTGAATCAGTGGTACACCCTGTAGCTTGCTGGTTAGTTACTCTAAAAAAAGTTCCACATATCTTGCACACTGAAAAATTCTCACTGTCAACGGCAACAAAGACCAAATAAAGCACATTATAACACATCTAACGTTTTCATGTATAAAGATAAGACCACCAGTCAGGAGCCCAGCCCTTTAACAGAAATGGAGCCTTAAACAATGACCTTCTCAGCACCACCAGCCGGCCGTTCAACCACAAGTGCCTCCCAGCCCTATCTCCCACAACCGTGTTACAACATCAAAACAAGTCATTCGGCTTTTTAGCACTTTTTTAAAAACAAAATCTTCAGTTACAGTAGATTATCTACCTGGCAGCAAATGTAAGAGGGGAAGGACACCCCCTTCCAGGTGGACAAGCCACACTAAATATTTATTATTTGCCCCGCTGCAGCACATAAATGCCTCAAGTCCAACTGTAAAATATTTACAGCTTCCAATAATGGAAAAGAGCAATAAATCAGTAAGGTTAGCGTGAAGTGTCTGATTTCGTCCTTCTTGCAGGCTGCAAATCAACTCGTCCATCCCGTGAAACCCTGCAGTGCAAACAGCTCAGCAATCGTGGAGAAACACAAAAACATTCCACGGCCAGGAAAGTTCTCGTTATTCTCAACGAACAGGACCTGGATCGGTTTCTTGTGGCCTCTCAACCTGAGCCATTCTGCTTATTTTAGAAAGGGCAGCCCCGCGGAGGTCAAGTTTTCACCGTGCCATTAAAACAACTAAACGGATTCCGGGAACCAAAACAGGTCGGGAGAGGGATCGTGAAATCCAATCGGCAAACCCCGTATCTCGGTTCACGCTTTCTTTTCAGGTTTTTACTTCTCTCGGTGTTTTCAAGCCTCTTACTTAACTGCCACATTTAAAGTCCATTTGTATTTTAATAATTTAGGGATCTAACTGCCTTCTGCCTTGTCGAGATGGTTTTCCCAGGTCACTGGGCAAGTGATCGTGAAGTAATGACCGAGTCATCGGAGCGATCAAGCTTCTGCCTCCTAAACGGCCTCGAATAAACATAATTCCCCTGCACAAACAGGGTGGCCGCGCTCCTCTTAACAGCTGGCAGACTATGCTTATAAACAGCGATCCGTTAAAAACAAACACCCTCTTTTCTCTCTCCTCCCCTCCCGGAGCAAACGCCCGATTTCACCCACGAAGCCCTCGCAGCTTTCACAAGTCGGATGGTGGGGTTTTTTATTGAAGCGACAAGATCGTGAAGTCCCGGACACGCTCCCGCACTGTTCGCTTCTCGCCTTCCGCAGAGGAACCTCCAAACACCCCGCTCCGAGGTCAGAGACTCCACAGGTCCCTCGGTGGCCCCGGTACGGGCACCGCGGCCTGTCGGAAGGGACACACGGCACCGCGGGCGACCTGGGAGTGGGAGAAGGCGCTGCCCGGCCCCTCACGCCCCCCGCGGAGCCCTCGAGCCGCGCTCAGCCCCCCCGGGAGCCCCCGGGCGCGGTACCTTGGGGGGCCGGATCTTGCAGATGCCGGTTTTCTCGGCCAGGCCGCGGATGCGGCCGATGAAGCCGAGCGGGTCGCTAAACTCCTCCCAGCTGGGCTCGAACACGGGGCACTCGGGCGGCGGCACGAACTCGGCCGCGTAGCGCGACCCACCGCCCCCCGCCATGGCCGCAGGGGGAGGGGGGCGCCGGCGCCGCCGGGAGCGCAGGGCGGAGCGGGGCGGGTGGGGCGCTCAGGGGCCGGGCCGGGGGCCGAGGCGCATCCCCGGCGGAGCGGACGAGCGGCGGTGGCGAGGTGACGGTGGCGGTCGCTGTCCCGGCCCGGGCCGCTCTCCCTGCCCGAGCCCCACTCCTCGCGTCCGGCCCGCCGGAAGTGACGGGCCACTTCAGCCCTCCCCCGGAACTGCAAGGCGCGTTGCCTTCCGATCTGAAAAGTAGTCCCCCCGCCACCCCTCTGCTGGCGAACGACCTCCCGCGCCCGCCGCCCCCAGGGACGCCCCTCCGGCAGGCCTCGGCGCGCACACGCCCCGCCGACCACCCCTCAGGGCACTGCGGAGGGCAAGAAGGCGCCGGGGAGCAGGAGGGCGGGGCCGGTGCCACTTCCGCCGCGGAGGAATGTGCGAGGAAACCCGAGCCATTCAGTTCCGGTGCGGAGCGGCCGCGTCGCCCATTGTCTGGGCCGGACGTCAGGCCACGCCCACAAACAGGCCACGCCCCTCATAGGGCCCGCCCTCCCACAGGCCCCGCCCCCTAGAGTGGGAGGGTCCGTCCGTCTGTCCGTGACCTCGGGGCTGTCCTGAGCTGGAGGAGACTCACAGGGATCGTCCAGTCCAGCTCCTGTCCCTGCACAGGACCATCCCTAACAATCCCACCATGTGCCTGAGAGCGTTGTTCAAACGCTCTTTGAACTCTGTCAGGCTCGGGGCTGTGACCACTGCCCTGGGGAGCCTGTTCCAGTGCCCAACCACCCTCTGGGGGAAGAACCTTTTCCTAATATCCAACCTGAACCCCCCCTAACACGACTACAGGCCATTCCCTCGGGTCCTGTCACTGGTCACCACAGAGAAGAGATCAGTGCCTGCCCCTCCTCTTCCCCTCACAAGTCTTGTACTGTTATGAGGTCTCCCCTCCATCTCCTCCAGGCTCAACTCCTTCAGGTTGTGCCAAGTACTCCACCGTCACCCCCCACCCTTTGTGGTATGGATGGATACTCTGCTGATCTCCCCCGATGCCATGTTTTATTTCCTAAGTCAAGTAATCACAACTTAGGACTTGTTAAGTACCTCGTGGGACTCATTAAGTACCTCTTTTGCCTATCCATCGCAACATGGTATTTCCAAATAAATTGTATGTTGTTGTTTTTTTCTTTTTAACCAGGACTCTGCCTTCAGTGTTCACCAAATGCCACATTTCACTTTATTCTCTGTGAATATTTATTCTCCTCTGATTATTCAAACCTTGGTCCTGGTGCTCTATTTCAGGCTCACAGAAAGTTAATTTCCTCTCCCCTCCCCACCAAGAGGCTTACAAGATCTGCTTCAGACCAAATACATTTACCTATGAACTCCTTCCATTTTGTTTCTATTATTATTTGGTTGTGTCTCTCTCCTGATGAGCTGTACCAGAGTCCTTTGAGGAAATACATGTGTATTCTATTCCCATCAGCAGAATCAATAACGTTCTCAGTTTGAAGATAAGCAATGATTTAGCCAGGAATACCAGAGGGAAAAATCTCCATGCTCAAAAGCTTTGTTTTGAGAACCACTCTTTTGCTGATTTTCCCAGTAGACTGACTCTTCAAGGTTGTTTCAGCTTTGTGTTAATATGTTTGGCTTAGTGGAGGGCTCTGGAAGGCATTGCTGGGAATTGTGCAGGTTTTCCTAACAGCAAAAAGCTAAATATCCCAAATAACCCAAAGGGGCATTTTTAAAATCATATCAGTTCTGCAAGATATCCTTTCAGAAACAGAATTTCACGCTTTTCTCTGTTACCTGCTCCAGTTTGGGGGCTATTGGCTTCTGAAACACTGGTCCATGCTGGGACTTGTGTACCCTCTGTCAGTCTTTATTCTTCTTGATTATCCGGAGGTATTCATCACTTTCCTGAGAGAAGACTTCAGCCCTTTGTACAATGTATTCAGCTGCTCTCTGCAGAGAGCACCCAGTCTAATCAAGGGGAATCATTGAATATCCCGAGATGGAAGGGACCAAAAAGGATCATCAAGTTCATCAAGTCCAAATCCCTAATAGCAGTCTTTCTTTTGGACTTTGCCAAGACAAATTATCTACCCTCCTCTTTTCTCTATTTCATGAGAAAATCAATTTGGAAGAAGAATCACAGAATATTCTGACTTGGAAGGGACTGACAAGGACCATCAAACTGCAACTGCTGGCCCTGCACAGGACACCCCAAGAATCACATCACGTGTCCAGGCATGTTGTCCAAACGTTCCTTGAACTCTGTCAGGCTCGGTGCTGTGACCGCTTCCCTGGGGAGCCTGTTCCAGTGCCCAAACACCCTTTGGAGGAAGAACCTTTTCCTAATATCCAACGTAAACCTGCCCTGACAGAACTTCAGGCCATTCCCTTGGGTCCTGTCACTGGTCACCACAGAGAACTGATCAGTGCCTGCTCCTGCTCTTCCTCTCACGAGGAAGTTGTAACTCCAGTGAGTAACCTCATAGCTTTGTAAGTATGTAAGTAAGTGGTTTTTTGTTTTTTTTTTTTTTGTCATGCATTAAGTTGGCTTCTTCAAACAAAGTGTTTAGGAAAAAAACTGGCTCATTAGTGCATAGGCTTTTTTTTTTTTTCCAGAACACTTAATGAATTAGGAGACTGTGTGTTGCATAACTGGTAAGACCACTAGTAGGTACTTCTGGGTATATGAGGGGGATTGGAGAGGCTAAAAGGCATCGAGATGATCCAAAGAATACGTTAAATTCAGGCAGAATTCAAGCCGGTAACTTATTGTGACTGCACAACGTACTGTTTTGTTCAGTTCATTTCCAAACACAAATGGGTGTTTGAGTAGCAGTTTTTGCTGCTGTGGATGTAAAGAGTCCCCTCTGCCAGGTTTGCATTTATTTGGCCCATAGGCCTGATGGCTGCCCTCATAAAACCAGGGTTAATACGCGCAGGCCCCACGTTCCCTCCCCGTGCCCCCGCCACGGCCGCGCACGCGCCATGACCCCCCCCCCAGCCGCCCAAGCACTACAACTCCCAGAAGCGCCGGCGCGGAACCCCCGCCGCCCGTGTCGCCATCGCTGGTTGGCGCAGACTGTCGGAGCCGCATGGAAGACCGTCTGTGATTGGAGGAGGCGGCGGGGGGCGTGGCGCTACGAGGTTTAAGCCGCGGCGGGCGGAGGGTGGCGGTTGTTTGGTCGTTGGGGCCGTGAGGCGGCGGCGGGACCCCCCCTATCCCGGGAACCCCCGTCCCGGGGCTTTCCCGACGGGTTTCTCGCCCGGTACTCCCCGCCGCCAGCCTCTCGGAGTGCCCGAAGCTCTGCTGTCCCCCACCCGCGGTGAGCCCGGCGCTCCGCAGGGGCGCGATGAGCGCGGCGGGGAGCCCGCGCTGCTCAAGGTAGTGAGTGTGGGGGAGCTGCTCCTCCCGGGACACGGGGGGTCCCGGAGCCCTTTCCTTCCTGTTCGGTGGCCTGGTTTAACGTGGGGCACCCTCTGGCCCACTCCTGTGCCTGCTGTGCTTCCTGCCTTTTACACTTTTCCATTTCTGCTGTTCTTCCTCAATAAAACGCTCACCTCGTGGCTGCGTTACTTCCTTCTGGTGTTACTTATTTTTCTAAGTGTGTTAAGGCATTTTTGATGGTGCAACGAGTTCCTACGTGGAAAAAAAAAAAAATCACACTTTTGTATATGTAATGCTTTTCTATAGTGCCGGGAGTTAAGGAGCTTGGCACGTTTTCATGGATGTGCATTGGGGTTCTGATCTAAGCAGCTTTGGTGAGTGGCTCCATGAAGGTCACCACTGCCTCAGTGCCATCCATCAAATCACTTTATCATCAACATTCTGGCACTGGTCCCAGGGTCAGATTTTCATTAAGCAGATCTTTAGTAAAGAGGCTTCTGTTGCTCATGGTATCATTTAAAAAAATTAACATTTTGGATCAACGTAAATAACAAAAATAATGCTTTCCAAGGTAACTGTGAGCCGTGCAGCTCTATTTGCAAATTCGGTGTTTGTTTAGCAGATCAAATATTTGAATGTCATAATTATTGTTTATAACAAAATACATGTAATCATGCATGTCCTTAATTTGATTTGCATAATATTGCCTTGATTTCCATCTAGCATTTCAATGTAAGATACAAGCACTTGGCAGGCTCTACTTTGCTATTGAGGATGGACAAGCCATGTGGATAAGATCAAGTACACCAGAAAGGAAAGCACATAGATTCCTATACCTACACCTTAAATCGTAGTGACTGGTGCATCAGTTATCTTGAATTATTGCCTTTATTCAATGGTCTGTCTCTAGAAAGTGTTTCTTTGTCTGGGTATCAGATAGTGACTGTCACAGACTGTTTTCCTGCTCATTTTACAGTGGCTTCTAATTGCACAACAATGGACTTTTTGTTCTCTGTGTTCTGTCCTTCTGTTCTTTCTTCCTCCTCTTTTCACATTCAACCTCCCTAAATAACCTATGAGACTTTGCTTCCATAACATTTTTTTCTCCTTATCCCATAAGTTAGTCCCTTCTCCACAGTATCATAAACTTGCAAGCCATTCTACATCAAAGGTTTTGGTTCTCCTTAATGCTGTGACCTCCTGCTATACCCATAGCACAGTCAAGCTAATCTGCGTTTTAAATCGAATCTGTGTAAAAATTTAAAATCTGTTCAGCTGTTTTAAAAAGTGTTTGAATTTTCTCGTCTGAAGCTTACATGTCTCTCTTTCTGTCCAGGGCACCAAACCCCCATGTCTCATCCAGATATGCTGATTGCCAGTCTCCAAACCAGGAGGACTTTACTCCTCTCCCTTCTATCAGTGAGCGCTTGGCCCGTCTCCACCCTTCCCGGGAGCTGCTGGAATACTACCGCAAGAAGATTGCTGACTTTGATGAGGAACAGGAGGATTTGGTAAAAAGGCTGGAGAGATACAAAGAAACGTATGATAATCAGGTAGGGAACGAGTTTTTGAGCAATGATGGACTACATATCCTTCCACTAACTTAGTATTTTTCCTCGGTTGAAAACCCAGCGTAGGTGTCTCCGGGTTTACCAGTAATGTGGTAGAACTGAGCTATGAAGAAATAAGTAGATTTTGACTGTCAAAGCAGACAGAAACATACCTCCTTCTAAAGTTATCATAGTTTGGTTATATCTTCTCAGTGGGGTTTTTGCTTCTGTTTTTTTTATTAAGACCTGAATTTAGATGCTCATTCTCCATGTTGTCCAGTATCTTTCCCTTTTTTTCTCTCGTAGTAAAGGAGTGCTCTTTTGCCCAAATTTAATAGGTTTGGAGATGTGGATATAATCTGTATTTACCACGGTGGAATTCATAAGCATAGCAGTAAACTACACAGCAAATAAATGAGATTTTAAAAGAAAGTCCAAAACCTACAAATCTGCCTTTTAAGAGGAAGAAATCTTACAGGATATCTGTAAGATATTCAGTGTTCTGATATGCCTTACAGCACGTATCTTTTTAGCAGTCATCTTGATAATTGTGGATGGTCTTTTGGGAATAGAATGATCACTTCTGAGGTGACTAAGGTGTCTCCTCAAATACTGGCCATGCTTGAATCAGCTTGGGGAAATATGTGCTGTTCATGTTACTCTCATATGGGAAAAAGAGGGGCAGGTTCCAAAAATAGTGCTTTCTTTCATGCAGGAGTGATTTTCTAAAAGGTTAATTAGTTTTCCACACCAGGTAGAAAATAATTAATGTAACTTAGTAACTAGCCAGATACTTTAATGTGTATTATTCAGTAATTTATTTTAAAAATAAGTGCTATTGCAGAGGCTTTGCTATGTTTTTGTTGATGTCACACTCCCCATACCTGTGCTGCTCTGACCACCAGTGTGGCAGTGCAATCACTGGAAACTGGAGACCCTTGCTGAGCCCTTATTGAGCTGTTGTGTAGTGACAGTGATTCCTGGGGCTCTGAACTCCCTGCTGAAACATTTTTAAATCATTTTTCCAATACTGCCCTCAGCTGGTCAAATATTATAAGAGAATAAAATAATTCACTTGAGCTGGCTGTTGTTCTATAGCAGTTATAGGCTCAGAGCACAGGCAGTTTGAAGTTCATAAGTGTTACCCAATGCTCTGTATCATTTCAAGTACTTCATTCTCTCCACTCAGCACAAGTTGCAGTGGGAAGTCCGTCAGCTAGAAGAGGAGGTTTCGAAGTTGCAGAAGGCTTTGAGTGATATGCAAGTCTACCTTTTCCAGGAGAGGGAACATGTCCTTCGTCTTCACTCAGAGAATGACCGGCTGAAAATCAGGTGTGCTGTCTTAGGTGGTGTGGGCTGGGTCACAGGCAGCAGCAATTGCATACACTGTGTGCTAGTTCTCATCCAGATCTGGAGTCTTCAGAGAAGCAATTATGCCACACTTCCCAGGGTGGGCTCTGTTGGGATGCTAAATATGTTTCCACTTATTATTCCTCCTATTCTGGTAGTAGAAGACAGAGCAGAAGTTTAACGTAGGTTCACATTTTTGATTGCATGCTGTCAGTTTGAATGTGGGAGTTCTGATTGAAGCTGACTCTGGTGGGTTGACCTTGGCTGAATGCCAGGTGTCCACCAAGACTCTGTATCACTCACCTCCTCCTCTGGACAGGGGAGAGAAAATATAACAAAAGGCTCATGGGTCAAGATAAGAAGAGAGAAATCACCAGTTACTGTCATGGGCAAAAGAAACTTGATTTGGGGAAATTATTACCAATCAAATGATCTCAGGGCTGGAGCACCTCTCCTATAAAGACAGGCTGAGATAGTAAAGGCTGTTCAGCCTGGAGAAGAGAAGGCTTCAGGGATCCCTTACAGCACCTTCCAGCACTTAAGGGGCCTACAAGAGAGCTGGAGAGGGAGTTTTACCAGGAGCATGGAGTGACAGGACACGAGTGATGTCTTTAAATTTAAAGAGGCTAAATTTAGATTAGATGTTAGCAGAAAATTCTTCACTGCGAGGGTGGTGAAGCACTGGAACAGGTTGCCCAGAGAAGTTGTGGATGCCCCCTCCCTGGAAGTGTTCAAGGCCAGGTTGGATGGTGCTCTGAGCCCCCCTTCTTAAATATCCCAGAGGTGCTACCACCATGGTGATGGGCTTGGCCTTGGCTCCATTTTGGAGCTGGCTGGTATTGTCTCTTGAGCATGGGAGAAGAGCTTCTAGCACCTTCTTACAGAAGCCACCCCTCTAGCCCCCTGCTACCAAAACCCAGATGCAGATCTTGCATCTGCCTGGCAAAAGTTCCTCAGCCATAAAAACACTTAAGTTGGAGTAGAAAATACAGACCAAAGCAAATAGTTTTCCCTCACTCTGAGATCATGATGTCAGCCACTCATTTTTAATGCCATTTAGTTGGGGAACTGTAATATAACCCATCATACCAGACAAGCTGCCAGTAGCAAAGGAGCTCCCAACCTTCTTCAGAATATTTGTGAGTGATAATATCAAGTTTTCTCTTAAAGATTTAAGAACTTAAGTCAAAACATGTGTTGCTGTTCTTTGGCACTTTTCAATAGTGTGATGAAAAGTCTGACACAGTCCTTAATGTAGTTTGCTTTAAAAACAATGGACACTTACAATCTGAAAGTTCATAACTTTCTAATGAAAATTCTTTACCACATGTGCTATTGTTGTATCAACCCATGTAGTATTGTCATATTTGAAAAGAGGCTCTCCAGTGCCAGCAGAATTGGTGGTGTTCTTATTATATTGGCCACATCCGTAATGTGTTCAGGAAGCTGTTTTTAAAGCAATATTCTCAAGAACTGCAACAGTTTAGAAAACTTGCAAGCATTAACAAGTAATGTCTTGATGTATTTGAAAAAAAAAAAAAAGTGCTTTCTTTGAATTCCAGGGAATTGGAGGACAGAAAAAAAATTCAGCATCTCCTGACTGTAATGGGAGCAGATGAAGAAGTTACATATTTTCACAATGAGCCTCCACATAAGGCAAGTTCCCATTTTTCTGTAGAACTCTGCTTTGGGTTGTAACATCTGTATCCCAGAGTGACCACAGACCAGATCTGTCCCACAAGTCAAAAGTTACTAAATGAGCCCAGTACAGGAGGGATCTGTAGCAACCTCAGGTTTTAGTATAAATGCTGAAAGGTAAGTACGAACAAGCACACTGAAAGTAGCATCAACCTCCTTCTATCTTCAAAACATACCTCCATGTCAGCCTCCTGAATGTCAGATAGGAGTCTGAAGTCATCTGGCAAATGGTCATTGAGAAGATGGAGAGGACACCACAAGAAGGAAAAAAAAAGTGCTGAAAGCGACCGGGTGCAGTGTTTGAAGATCAGCTACCTAGGAGAGCCTCTCTTAGGGCCTCACTAAAGGAGAAAGTGGCAAGGTTGCTGCAGCATTTTCCTGGGCAGAAGAACCATCCCCTCTAGGCAACATAGTGTCACATATTTCAGAATTATGGTTGAATTGATTAAATTGCAGTGCGTGTGAAGTGCAGTGTAGCTGAACCTTTATAAAGTCATAAGTGATTCGGACATAGAGAGTATATGATGGGAATATAGAATTTATCTTGGAATAAGGTGCAGAAAAAGGCTGAAATATGCTACATTGCTCATGGTTGCTCTGCACCACCCAAGTACTTAAAAAAATCTTGAAGCTTTAAAATTCCTTGGTTTAGGGTAGCTCTAAAATGAGTGCTATTATGTAGTATTGACCTAAAGATAAGCATTGGGGTTATAACCTGCTGTCATGGCCTTTTTTTTTTTCTGTTAAGCAAGTTTCAGTTCAACAGTTGAGTTGTTTCAATGTTCTTGACACTTAGCTTTTATCCCAGGCTTGTTCAGTAGCTTGAATGAATGTGCTGATAAATGAAGCTCCATGTTTCTCTGTCTTGCTGTGACAAGAAGGAGTATGAAAGAAGGAAATAACATCATCTTCACCTTCCTCTTCTCCTCTCTATCCCCAAAATGCTCCTTTCCTGCTGAGGGTGCTGACTTTCATCCTAATGAAGCCAGAAAAGGCAGAATTACTTTCCACTTGTTTTGGTGAAAAAAATAGAGGCAGAAATAGCAAAACTCAGCCATGATAAAGGAAACTTTTCAACATGGACATTACACTTGTGAGTGTCTTCCTTGTCTTGTGGTAGGAGTAAGGTAATGCTGTTCTTTTGGATACCTCATTTTAACTTTTTAAGATTTGTTCTTGACCTTTCCTTTGGGGAAGTCAGATGTTCAGTGCAGCTATCTTGTTTCTCTAGGTTACTGTTCTGCAAATGCCAGCAGAGTCACATGAACGAGATGATGCTTCCAGCCCAGGTACCACATCAGGTTGGCTGACAACAGCTCAGCTACTGATACTTGTTTCTCTGTGTCTGTCTCCAGTACACTGGAGTAATTCCTTCCTGAGAATGCTTTGGTAAATCTCTAACAAGTTCCCTAAATGTCCGTGTGTACATACATATACATGCAGTGCTCTTGGCTTCCCTTCAAAACCTTTTCAAATAACCTCTTGTGTCCACGACCTGCCCAGCTAAGGAAGAGGTTGGTATGACCATCATGTGGCTGTTCTGGAAGTATGCAGGTACCAACTGGACAGGCACCTTTGCCACAGCTATTCCAAGGTGTGAGGTTCTGCCTGACTTTCTGTAGACAGTAGTGTGTTATTTGTATGCCTACATACTAATTTTCTCCTTTGCCTCATCTAAATTGACTGAAATTAGCCAACAAGCTCAAAACTCATTCAAGGCTTGATGTTTGTGCAGCTGTGACATCTGCCTGTTCATCACTTATTTAAGAAAATGTGTCAAGTTTGCTTTCTATATATGCCAAGATAATTAGTATGTTGCCTAAATACTGAACACTGCGATGTGATGGACTGGGATAAAGTTATGTGATCATCTTAAGTTGTGAAATTCTTTCCTTTCAGCTAGCCCTCCTAGAAGTCCTTGTGACTATAGCAGTGGCAAGCTTTTTTCTGTTCCTGTAGGCCCACCAGAACATACAATGTGTCATGCTTGGAAGGGTATTGCAAGTAGATTGGAAAACCCTTTTCTACTTTTGTTACATTTCTGCAATAGGTACTGAGAGGAGCACTTCAAAAGAAACAGTACAAGGAGAAAAACCAGAAAGTCCTGAGAGATATCAGTGTGTAAATCAAACACTTCTACTGCAGGTAAAAGCATCTGCTAACCAATGGACATAATTCCTGGCTTGCAGAAAATTGTAATAAAAAATATGCTGTCTGCTTAGATAAGATGTAGATGTACCAGTTTTATCAGTCCTTGCATCTTAGTATAGATTCACATTTTCTGTCTGTTTATTTAGCTGTTTCTTTGCAGTGAATGTAGATTTAAGAACTCTGGAAGCTTTACGTAAGCAGATATTCCACTAATGTCAACTGAAATATGTTGCCCTTAAGTATAGAACGTGTAATTGATCTCCCACAATTTGTTAGTGGCTATGAATTCACATTAAACCTCCTGAAGATCTGCAGGGTTGGGTGTTTTGTGGTAATCTGACAAAAGCAACGTGTCTGAGACAGTATTAGTCAGCCCCAGTAAGATGCACCTGTACAGTGAAATGTTCCCTTTGTTAGACTTCAATGAAAGGTAGCATGACAGAATGAAAGATAAAATGTGCAGTATCATGAATTGGGGAAGGTACCAGAAGCTGTATGTAAAGTATGAGGAAGGATGAATCAAGAAAAGCAAATAAAGGACTAACTTATACAGCAGATATTGGTGGTGGTGGTTGTTATTATTATTATTTGTTCAAGGGTGATGGTGAATGACCTGATGGCCAGTTAGCTGTCTAACAGCATTTATTCTGTAACAAAAGCATCATTCAAAATTGACATAAAAATAAGCAATCTGAATACACACCAAGGTTTTTTTCCAGATAGTTTCTAACACAAAGGCCAGATGCACCTTTTTCAATTACTTGCTCCAATGTATCTCACTGACTAGATGCCCTAGATCAGGATTCTTTTCATTCCTCTGCTTCACTCTTTATCTTGTTTACATTTAGTAATTAATTGTGGTTGAGTAATTTCTTTTGTTCAATATATGTGGACTTGCTGCCTTCCTGGAATTTAGGTATTTTCATATCACCATTTCATTGGAAGATGGTAGCAGAGGAAGGGAAGTGTCTCTGCATGTTTCACAGGATTTGTCATATGTAATTTAATCATGTGCAATTTAAATCTTTCCAATATCTTCAACCTATTGTTGCTGTTTATGGTATGCCTCTCTTGCCTATAGCATGATTTTTTAAAAAAATGATTCAGTTGTTTGGAATCCTTAACATTAAAACAAAAAGAAAACCTGAGAAATCAGAACTGCTAAAGATGTTATCAGGTAGACTCTTTGATCTGAATCTTGACATTTAAGAGACTTGCAAGGACAGGAGCAGAGCTGGTTTGAGGTCTTGTTCAGCAATGTTTGCCTCTGCTTATCCAGATCCAGGCCTTGCAAGCTCAGATAGAAGAACAGACACGATTATCCAAGGAACAGGTCGAGGCACTACTAGAGGACAGGCGGATTCACATGGAGGAAGCCGAAGTCCAGCATCAGAGGGACCAGGAGAAGATCAAAGCTATAACAGAGAAGTGAGTGTGAGAGAATGACCACGATGTAGTCATGAGATGAGAAGAGATGGGACAATAGAAATGTTATGACTTTGAATGTGTTGCTCCTGCAGCAGGCAGAAAAGCTAATTATGCAGCCATCTGGTAGTATGTGTGGAAGATGATGAGTGGAGTAATCTACATATTAAAAATCCTATCTCATGTAGGAAGAATAGCACTTCTTTCATTAGATGATAAGAGCTAAGCTGAGTAGGAGAGCACCTATCTTTTTCTTCCATGCTGCTTCCAACTTGCAGTGATGACTGCGGAAATTAAGGTAGGAACTAGGAAAGAAGTTAATTAACTCCACTGGGATCCCTTTTTGCAGGCTCCAAAAGACACAAAATCTCTTATATGAGAGTACCCGTGACTATCTCCAGCTCAAGTTTGATGCCAGAGCCAATGAGAAGGCATGGATGGCAGAGAAGGACTGTCTGTTGAGGCAACTTGGCAAAGGTCTGGATCAACTTGTTTTCAATAGTCCGTCAGGACAAAAGAAGCATAAAGGTACCAAGAAGATGCATCGAGCTGATGATGGAGCTGCAAAAGCCCAAAGCAGAGAAATAAAGGTAATTTTTTTTGTCCTAGATAGAGGCTCTTTAACAGTTTTTAACTCGAAAATTGCAAGCATCTGGGCTCTGGCTCAGCAGGCAGTAGACAGCAGCTGTTTCAAAGCTGTACTGGCTTGCCATAAGTTACATTGCTTTTGGCACTAATCTAAACCAAAACTTCTCCTGCCTCAACCTCAGCATTGCTTGCAAATTTCAGATAAAATGTCTAGTTAGGATTTATGGTTGTGTGTCACTGTTTCATGCCCAGAACAAATCCCTAGTTCTGTAAGTCACTTGATATGTGGGGCCAACAGTTTTCAACCTGCTGGTCTCACGTGGCTTTCTGTTGGTGCAAGTGCTCTGAGCTAATGGACTTAGAATGCCATGTCTGGATCTTCCTTGCTGCTCTCAGGGGAGAAGGAGTCCTTTCCCTTGATGTACTCCAGCTCTTTATAGTAGTCAGGATTTTTCTTCCACTTCTACTATACTTCCAGGGAGAAGCTGGGAGATCTGAAGTGGGTAAAGAGGCAATAAGGAAGTGGAAAGTAAGCAGGCAATAGGGAATGGTTTTCATCTACCACTGAATGCAGGTGCTTCTGAAATGCAGTACTGGGAAACAGCTGTGAAGAGGAGAGTTACAGCATTAGTTGAATATTATTTTTAAAGGGAAGAGGATGTGTTCTTTAACTGATGATGAGCAATCATATACAACTGAACTTAATTAAAAGGTTTTGGTAATGGAAGTAACGGTAGAATATTGTCCACAACTACTTATTTCATTAGCTGCAGCTCCAGTTGTTAATTTTTATTTGCCTATCATACTGGCAATTTTATCACACTTACTTTGCCAGAGCAGGGGAGATTTTGTAAGCACAGTCTTTTGAGTTGATTTTTTCTGTTTCTCCTATGTCCTAGTCACTGCAGGAAAAGCTAATGCAGGAACAACACCTATCACACATGTACAGAGAGCAGTGTGTCACCCTGGAAGGCGAGCTGGCTAGGATTCGTGAGGAGAGAGATGCTGGGAAAGAACTCTTTAAGGTAATTAGTCTGTAATCATCTGCTAGCTATGTGATGATCTTCAGCCTTTATTTTGTATACCTTATTGAGTTTTCATCTCCATAGGAACGCTCAGAAAAGATGGGGAAGCGCCTGAAGCTGATGACTCAGCGATGTGAGGCCCTGGAAAAACGTCGTAGTATGGAAGTAGAAGGCTTCAAGAATGACATTAAACAGCTTCAGCAGAAACTGAAAGATGTAGAGAAGCAGATTTACAAGGTTGCAGTTAAGCATTTCTGAGGCAGGCTATTATGGGCTTACCCTATAGAGCTGTATGCTCGGTATTTAGATGCACTATTTCCCTAGAGTTTAGGAAATAATTTCTTTCCTAAGTGCTTCTTTAGATATCAGTATTTGACAAATCTTTCCTCTTATGTATTTTGCAAAGTAAAAAACATGTCTTTGTTAATCAGTCAGGCATTGAGCTTGCCAGGAAGTGCCCTGACTATGCATTAGCTGAGTATTATTGTTTCCACTCTGAAAGTTCTTATGTGATAGCTGTAGCTCACTTCGCTGTCTCAAAATTGCAAAGCAGTCAAGTAGTTTGATTCAGAAGTTTATCCTGCAAACAAAATGATGATTTGTTTTCCTTCTGGGAGCCATAGCATTTGGTTTGGGTCCAGTAAGAGCTAGATCATTGACTGAAGTATTGTGAGTATTCTATTTGTTACTTTGTTAACATGTCATTTGTAACTCTGCAAAAATCACTGTGGAAGCAATGTCTGGAAGTTGACTCTGTGTACTCCATAGTAGCTTCCAGATGTGTAGATGAACATCAGAACAGCTTAGAAGGGAAGCCACAGCCTTGATGTTGCTGGAAGTTTAGGAGAGATATTTATCTCAAGCATATGCTTGAGAGGATGATCCAGGCATAGCATAGACTCACTTTTTTCCTGTACTTTTGGTGCACAGTTCAGTTTCCTTAGACTAATGCATTTATTTTTACTAAAGGTCTTGGGGTTTTTATATTTATTTTTTTTTGTTGGGCTGTGGGTTTTTAAACTTTATTCTGTTAGGACCAAACAGTGTATGCAAAAGGGGGGAAAATTGTCTATGATACCCTTACTACAGACTTGTATGTTTTATATCTGTAGGTGTGCTTTGAATTGTACTCTCCATTTCATTACACTGTTAACCACAAGAGGGCAGGGGAACAAAATATTTGCTAGAATTCTCCAGATTGATTGTTAAATCCTTCTCATCACTTGAGGTCTGATGACTACATTTCATGATTTACGTATTAAAATCTTTGACCAAGAACTACATGATGACAATAAGAAACCCTGGCAGGTCAAAAAAATAAAGGTGTTTGAGAGTAGTTTCCAAGCCCATGCCCTTGAAAGTGACTGGGCTGGCATGCTATCCAGTTCCAGGGTGACAGGAAATGTCAGCCCTGGCCAGCTTGCCATCAGGAATTCTGATTATCCAGCAGCCTTTGTTCAGCTCAGTACAGGCCATATGTCACTGCCTGAAACAAGGCTTTGTACTTGAACTGCTCTTGAACTGTGTGCAGTTTAGGAGGCAGCAGGTCTGGCACAGCAGTTAGCTCACCTCTAGTTTTAGTAGGAAAAGAGGATAAAATGTCATCATATCAGGTGAGGTACTTAGAACTAGGTACAAGTTACTTGATAAATATTTTAACCTGCCTCTTTTTGTGGGTCGCTAAATAATACAGGAATTAGAAAGGAGTCAACAGGCTATGAGTGAACTTGATTATATTCTATCCAGATTTCTTCCTTGCCTGTAATATAACACCATAATGTTATGAAAGCTTTGCTCTTTATTTTGCACCTTTCTATTGGTGATGTGCATTATCAAAGTGCCATTAACTTACACATCTTCTTTGGTAGCTGCAAAGGGTCTCCTTTGGAGTTCTCTCCCTCATGCACTCATCACAATACTCTCTAAATTGTATTCTGTACAGCTTTGTTTATATTAATCTGTTTTTCTTTCCCTTCTTAGGTGACTCTGAATATGGGACCAGAGCAGGATCTTGCAATTCTACGTGAGGTCCGCCAAGGAAACAGACTAACACGTAAAATTCAAGGACAACTGAAAGACTTAAAAACAAAAATCTTCTGTTTAGAGAATGAACTACGGGTCTGCTGAGGCTGAATTGTTAGCTGACATCCTAGTTTTGGGAATGAGACATTGCTAAGTGGAATAGTCGTATGCAAGAGTAGCTCCTACTTGTCTGTTTCCTGGCATCCATTGACAGAAGGTTTG
Source organism: Corapipo altera (assembly GCF_003945725.1). Taxonomy (NCBI): domain Eukaryota; kingdom Metazoa; phylum Chordata; class Aves; order Passeriformes; family Pipridae; genus Corapipo; species Corapipo altera. Next base: position 6,668,143 of record NW_020884873.1, on the reverse strand, counting down.
AGGAAATCTGCAGTTAATGTCATAACAGTGTATGAGCCGTTCCCAGAGTGCCAGATTATATGGCTGTTTCAGCTGAGAGATGGCACCTGGTAAGACTGACATAGAAAGTACATGATGACTGATATATCAGGAGTGTGTGTATGACTTCTTCTTTCCTTCATATCTGTGGTAAGGATCAGTGTATACCGGCCTTTGCCTTTATTTGGAGCATATTATAAACCATATATGTGGTTATAACGAAATTAATAATCATAGAAGGATCTAGTTCAGGATCTGAATTTTGGCTGACCTTTTCTTATGTGAGAAGCAGCTTTTAAAATTGTTTAAATGGTTACTGTTTTGGTGCTTAGCACTTCAGGATGTAACTGGAGATTTTCGTTGGAAAAGACTACATATAGAAGCCTGTACTAAAATGTATTACATCTGACTCTCCCCTTGACAGCTTAACTACTTTAAAATGGCTCCCCTTGCTTCGTTCTGTGTAAGTGGAACAAACCTGACTGATTTAATATGGTGGGAAAAGATAGCCCATTATAGAACTCACCTGCAAGAACCAGCAGCATAGAACTTGTTTTGAATGCTTGGTGGAGAGGGAGTTATTGCACTATCAAGTTTTATCTTCTTGTCCCCTTCCTCCCAATGTATCTTAACACACAGAGGGCACCCATAATAAAAGGGATCAAGTATCTTCCTTAGCCACCACATTATCTGTTGTTGTAGCTCATTAAACAATATCATGGTTATGTACAAGGAAATCATGATCAGCTTCTGCTACAGCACTTGTTGCTACTGAACTGCAACAAACTGGGGTGGAAGAGCAGGTGCCTAGTTGCTCCATGAACTGTAACTCTAGCTATGTAATGATTCTCTAGCCATATGATGATTATCTCCATACCAGACATCACGACATCGCAATGCCAGAAAACAGATGGAATCATGAAAAGGGTTACAACAGGGCTTCAACCAAGTTCATAACTGCAGGTATTCACACTTTTAGTGTAGCGTCAGCAAATCTTGTCCACCTTGTAGTCAGAGAGCAGGTCTGTGTTGGAAAAGGGATTTCAACGCCTCTGTTTCCTACTTTACCTTTTCCTACCCTGTTTCTGAAGTATACACCTTTTAGCATACCAGCACTCCTTTTCCCATTGAAAAGAACTTGGTGTGTGAAAGCAGACAATTTCTTTTTGACATGGAAGTGGCCATGGAGATCCTCATTCAGTGTCTGAGATGTAGATATGCCAAAGATGTTCTTGTGTTGTCAGGATCTGGAGAAGAAAGAGTCGTTTCTATAGTACCAGCTAAAGCAATGTGGGAGGGGAAATGCCCTAAAGAAGTCAAGACTTGCTTCAGTTGTCTAACCTATTTGTGACAAGCTTGCTCTCCCTTAGGGTCCTGGACTGTGGCTTTTATTTTGTCTGTGTTCTTGAGGTCAGTTCCTCACAGGTTTTCTGACCAGTCTGTGTCTGGCTGCTCAGCACTGCAGCTTACAAGAGGCTGTTGCCTGTTTAAGGTGTGTTGCCCTGGTTAGTTTAGCTGAAAATGCTGAACTGCTCAGAAACTGGTTCAGAAACAACTTGAGTGCCAATGCGATGTGGACAGCTGAGGAAGGTTATTTAATGCTATCCATCTTTTAGTCTCCCTCTCTCTTAGTTGACTAGTTCTTTCTTAGAGAAGTCAAGCTAATTAAAGTGAGTTTGTATGCAAAATAACATATTGCTGGAAGGCTGCTTCTGAAAATTGCTACATAATGAAGTATTAAGCCACTTATTCAGCAGGATCCATCTACTTAAATTCAGCTGATGGGAAACTACCAAAAAGTCTCTTTAACCTATAGAAATCACTGGGTTCCTGTTTAGTTTCAACTCTTTCAAGCTAAAGAATTGCCTTCGAAATTACATTTTGCTCATTTGAAAACCATGAAGTGTGAATGGCTAAAGACTTCAGGCTTTGAGAATTTAGGTTTGTAAGACTGGGAGGAAGTATTGGGGGAAGAAGGATGTAAATGTTTAATTTCCTGCCTTCCTTACCAATATTCTTTATTACCTGAAAGGCTGAACAGAATAAGATGACAATATTCCTAATATATTTGCTGATGTGTCAAAACCAAAGTGCAGCTTGAACTTGATTCCTAATTTGTTTCTAGGCTATGAACACTTCCTATTTGAGGCGGAGGGAAATTACGGTATTGCTACTCACTAAATCCATTTTATTTGGAGGCTTGAATATTTGTCCAAGTGCAGGAAGTGCAAAGTATTGTACGTGCTCTTTGTGTGACATCATGTGATCATGTGAAATGTTGCCAAAACAAATGTGGACCTTCATGCCAAGAACTGCTTTAAAAAGCTAAGTGCTTCCTACCACTGACAACTCCCCTTTAAGATGTCCATAAAGAATTATTGGCATTTTCAAAAGGGTTTCCTGGGAGAGGTTCCACTACCTAGTTTAGTCAATTTTTTTCCACAATTTTTTGGGTAGAAATCAAAAAATTTACTCCAAAGACCAATGAGCTTTTTTTGCTAGTTTAAGTTAGTAATGTGTGACTTGTATCATTCCAATACAGCTAAATACAGCCAGGTTATGAATGTAGGAGCACAGAATTTTGAAAGATCTCCAAAATGGTGCTTCTAAGAATATGGAGACTGTACTACAGGATTAAAGGTTAGAACTGGACAAATGCTCTTATTGTAAGCCAAGATATGAAAATGTCTCTTGCACAAATGGGAGAAAAATGAACAGAGGAAAACCTTATTGTTGTGCAGCTTTATTTAGGTACGGAAGGAGTGCGTACGTTTTGGAAGGAATGTTGGAATATTGGCTAAGGCACAGAACCACAGATGATTCAGTGGTAGAGAAAAGGTTGTGCAAGAGCTCATTTTATATTACATTAAGAAGCCTGATTAATATACATGGCTTTTGAAGACAAAAAAATCTACCCAAGACCTCTCTATCCTAGCAGAGCAATGCTGAGCAAGAACAAGTAGCCTGAATCTGAAGTTAATTTTAAAAAGTGTACATTTTTAACAGGAAGACTGTGCTTTTCCCCCTCATTATAACTAGTTGTGGAGGTAACAAATTCTCTATCTTCAAATCAAAAAATTATTTCACCTCTGGAGAAGGTACCTTGCTTTAATAGGTTACTGGGTTGGACACATTAGAACTTAATGAAATTTAATGACATGAACTAACAGGAAACCATTTAGTAGTTCCTTCTGGCTTCAAACCTATGATGTATTTATATGCAATATTTGTAGGAGTTTTTTAGTATTCATGCAGTTGCCTTAATTATAGGACTGTCTGCTGTGTCAGCTAACCCTACACAGCAAGGTTACACAAGGTAAAAAACCCCAAAATTAAAGAAAATCCCTTGTGATCTTCCTGTACCACAATCTGCAGTAATTTGTGACTGCACTTAGAAAGGCAGATTAACAGCTCTCATGGGTGTCAGAACAAATCTAAACAGTAGTACAGTATGTGCTGTATTTAAATTGCCTATGTAAGCAGGAGTATCAGTTCAGGAACACACACACTTTACCAGTATGAATGGACTCTCCAGGCACCCTGATATTCTGGAATTGAAATGTCTCTGTGTGTAGGGCAGGAAGTAATTCTTTGATAACTAGATACTACTTCTGAGACTAGCTGGGAGCAACATGCCTGTGTACTTTGTTCTGTTCATACTCATGAAAAGTGATGTTGTTCAAGCTTTTAATGACAGCTCACAAACACATTCAGTTTGATACACTAGAATGTATTTGTGCCTACTTGGTCAAAATCTTAATAAAGATGTCCCATTTGTCCCCGTTCAAAGTGGCATCATAGATCATTTGTAGACAAGGGACACTTTAAGATTTTTCTCAAGTTGCTTTAAATTGTGAGAAAATATCCCTTTTACTCCCTACACAGTTATTCTTAAATTTGCAAGTCTAGCTATAGAAGTATATACAATTTTTAGCCTGTGGACTGGGATTATGCACCAAAACATGATTGGATACAGTGTAGAAAGTGTGAGAGGTGGAAGCTGCAATGATCCTTTCTGGCTCTTCATAAGGTTTCAGGCACAAAGAGCAAAGTTTGTTTTGATTCTTAGGTTGCATCAAAAGTTAAGGACTTTCTGTCTGAAACTGGCCATCAGAGGTAAATGGAATTTAACTCACTAGCAGGAAACATTTCTGCTGTGACTTGAGTATTTGAGAAGAGTGGAGTGAACTTCTGGTATTTCCCATTTAGCACCAAATGAACTGTTGGAGAAAGGGCATCTTTGAATATGGGTTAGAGTAGCTGCCCTTCAAGCTCCAGAAATCCAGCTTTAAAAACTGGCTGTTCACTTATTCTGACTAAATTGCATTTTTTAAGAATTGCGATGCTGTTGGACTGGGGACAGATTACAAATGTGTAAATACAGATTATTTGATTTTATTCAGAAAAGTCAGAAAGGCTTTTAACACAGAAGTGCTTCAATGTTAAAGCACGACAATGATTTTACTGCACGGGCATGAAGGGATGTGTTGTTGAAATGGGTTTGATTTTAATAAAAAGCTCTGGATTTATCCAGGAGGTGCTCGATTCTCCTGTAGTGATTCAGAGATTGAATTGCCTTTCTTTCACTGTAAGTCCTTCTGAAACCATCCAGTAAAACAGTTTTTCCTTTTCAATCCTAGCTCGGGTAGACAGATATCTACAGGGGATGCTGTTCATCAACAATGTTCTGTAATGTCCTTAATAACATGACTGTGGAACTTCTTGATTAGTAAGGATGATGAGCACAGTCACTTAAAATACAAACCAAGCACTAGTATTTTTAAGACAGGGAAAGGAGGAAATTTAGGCAAAACTTCAGATTTGAAAACATGTATTTCCAAAATGATGGAATACATAGATACATCCTTCATTATGGTAAATATATAAACCATGGAAAGTCTTTTGAAAGTTCCCAGCTTAAAGTATATAAAAACTTTATTCTGCAAGTGAAAACATGTGCTCTAGATATCAAGAGATTGTTCTGGTGTGCAGGAAGTAATTCAGGTCTACTCCTGGGACAGGACCTGCAATCAGAAGGTGCTCCTAGAGGTACTGGGTGAAGTTCATGTGAAAATGTGCCCTCTTTACTGAGGAAAAGGAAGGGCAGCCATTTCTATGTAACTTTATCTGGACAGTTGGAGCTTGAGACCTATGGAGAGTTACACTGTGAAAAGAGAGAATCATGACTGAGGCTTTCCACCCAGACAGGCAAGTTGTAGGAGAGCAATGTCAGTCAAAGTCAGCACTGAGGGAGCACAGCCATGTGTACAGCAAAAGGAAGTCTCAAAACCCAACTCAGGTCAGCTCATACAAATGTTGACAGTGTAGCTGTACTGGTAAAATATAACTACCTTAGCAAAACTCACTGTATCAGCACAACTTAACTGGGCAAGGAGATCCTTTAGCTAATGGGTTGTTGATTGTGGGACCACACTGATTCCCTTACAGTGATGTTCAGCTGTGGCATTAATGGGGGTTTTTTCTGGGATTGCTCCACCAGTAATGCCTTTCAGAGCCCAGTCCATTCCTGAGGAGCCAAAAAGGGAGATAATGGGGAACTGTGTCTTCAGAGACTGCCTTTTCCTCTGAGAAACACTTCTGCCTTTGAGCCATTTCGATGAGGAGTGTTGAGATGAAATTGTTGTTTGTGCTTCAGAGCATGGCTGAGGCCAGGAAAAGGGGTGTGGAGCCACTGGGATGGTGAAGTCTAGAGACAGTTGGGTATCTTTGGTGTGGAGCTTGTAATTAGTGTTGAAAATCACACAAGAAAGAAGAAGGGAAGGAGCAAGTGGCAGATAATTGAACCTTTGGGGAGCCTACAGAGAAAGGATTGTTGGCATGGAGCTAAAAGTAGTTTATAGAACAGAAAAACAGTTGTTAGATAACTAGAAGCAAAAGTATAACAAGGAGAGGCAGGGATGTACAGAGATGGATCTAGAGAGGGGAGCTGGGAGGAACAGGAGATGTGCATTAAGTGCTGCACTTGTATCAAAGGCTGCTTTTATCATGAGGAAACATAGCCAAAATGGAAAACAAACAGCAGCTCAAACAAAGCAAAAAAAATACTCCACTTGGCTCCTTTGGCAAAGAGTCAGGTTCTTTGAAATGGGTATTCAGGATAGGCTGGGAGAGGTGTGTTCTGAAGCCTGCAGTGATCTGTTACATGCAAGGGTGGTCTGTCAGGAGTGCCAGCTCCCTGAGTCACCTCCATTCAACACAGCCCCTATTCCTGCATCACTGATTCCAGCTGTTTCTTTCCCTGATGGGGTTAATCCCACCATACAGGATTATTATAAACTGTGGTTTCCACTGCTACCATATTGCACACAGTGAGGATGAGAGATGTGGCCATCTGGGCGTGCACTCGTGTCTTGGGGTGCTTGAGAATTTGGGAATATAAGACTGCTGGTAGACTTGAGATAATAACATTTATGTGAGGTGGTTTTAAAACACTACTGTCAGTGGTAATGTTACTCCTGGACATCAGTGCTTTCTGCGATGAATAAGTGGTCCAAAATTAGTTATTTTAAGTACAGTGTAGAGCTATTCAAATTCCTGACTTCACTATTTATTACACATTCAGATAATTTTGTTCCTTAATGTTGTTCTGTTGTAACTATATTTTAACAGATAGAAATCACCATGCCATAGTCATTTTCTTCATTTTTTTCTCCAGAGACAAGAGCTTTTCTCTATCTTCATTATAGCATAGTTCTATCAGGAAAAAGACTTTGTTTCTTTAGAATTCAACAATTCTACTGTTAGCCTTTAATTTTGCTTTTCCCTTCCCTCCATTTTAGTACCATGTTCAGTAGAAAGAAATGTGCTTACTTATTTTAATATGCAACAAATTTCCAGCAAAGTGCAGTTGTAATTTTTCAAGCATAAGGTTGTTCATTTAAGAAATGCAGACAACTTCCTGCTAAGAATACATCATTCAATTCTCATTCTTTAATAGGCAAATAAATTTTAATTTAGATCTGTATTTATTACACATTTTTCTTAGTATTTTTTTCTCTTTTTTGGAACAAATATAAAAACTTGGTTTATTTCTCTCACGTTGGATAAAACCCAAACCAACACTCTAACAAAAAACTCTAGCAGTGAGTGTCATGCCCTCCTGAGATTCCTGCCCTCCAATGATTAAACTGGTGCACAGCTCCCTGTTTTCAGTTGGGGGGGTACCAGGGGCCTGGCTGTGGGCAGCCCTTTCTGTTTGTACTGGAGGAAGTACCCTCATGATTCAAGCGTGGATGGTGGATGTACATCTGTGGCCTCGATGAGGTAGGAAGGAGGAACACAAGTTCAAAACCTGCAGAATGGACCTTGTCCCAGGGAGCCTGGGAAGCCCAAGGACAGAGGCACTCACCAGCCTCCCTCACCATGGGGTTTGTTTCTAACTTAAGAAAAATCATGTCTTTCCAGCTCTGCATTGAGATGTAAAACTCTCTCTGGATGTGCTTTCCCTAATCAAGAGAAGGGAGATAGCTCTGCAACCTTTGTGAGAGGTTCATAAAAAGGAAATCCATCATCTGTTGGTCCATCCCAGTGTGTGACAGGTAATAGCAGCGTCTCTCAGTGCTGCCTGGATGCTGGGAACACAGTGTACAGCACTTGATGCCAGGGACTATGGATGCTGCTTCAGCTCCTGGTCTGTGCAACACTTGAGATGCTGGCACTCTGCCAATGTCAGCCTGTCCCTCCTGGGACTCACACCACAGTTCCGTGTCCCTTAATGTCATTTAAAATGCCTTTGGCACATTTTCTAAGCCAAATAACAGCAAGCGTTCTTTTGAGCAGCCTCCCACTTTAGAAGGCTCCAGTGGAAAAAAGTCACAAAAAAAAAAAAAAAAAAAAAGGTCTGTCATTATTGCATGCATTTTCAAAACTAACTTTAGCCAAAGGGTTTTTTTTCATGGTTCCACACAGCACAGGAGCTGCATCTCTGCAGGAGCAGAGCTGTAAAGGGAAACGGTTGTTGCCAATTGCCCAACACTCACATCATACATATTTGGAAAGGGGTAGTTCTGGACTGGCTCCCCTGCTGGCTGCACGATGTACATCCCAGACAGCATCTCCCACTTTCACTTCACCCAGGAGGAATCAGTTTGCATCCTCCGAGACACCTTGGTGATGTGAACGAAATCAACAGCATGGGAGGGACTCTGACAGAGTCTCTTCGAAAGCGTGCTCGAGATGTGTAACGAAGCACAACGTTCACCCGGGGAACGTCCTGTCCTTCCTACGGGCCTCCGACATCCTCCCTCCGGGGGGTCTGAACAGTGTAGCATCGCGTCCAGCCAGCTGCTTTGGAAAGCAGGTCTGGAGACTTCACGAGCCCCGTTCCTCCTCACCGAGCAGAGCGCTTCCAAGCAAATACACTTGTTGCACCAGCTGAAAGACGCTTTAAGATGGATTCAGCTGCGTGTAATAACTGTGTGAATTTGAATTGCCCTCTCTCATCCTGCTTCGCTCCGGTGGGAGGACGGGAAATGATAACACCTCTGCCCGGAGGGATCCCCCAATGCTCCCGCCGGCACTGAGGGAGGGTTGGGAGCCCCCTCCGCTGCTGAGGCGACTTCCCCGTGGCCCTGGCAGGAGCGGACACCTCGGGCGGGGTGTCCCCGCTCCCAGCCCCCAGCGCGGTGCCGGCGCAGCCCCCGGCCCGGCCCCCGCGGGGCGGAGGCAGGTGCGGGGGGCGGCGGCGGCGCGGGCCCGGGAGCTGC